>NC_088215.1:12588827-13188827 GCF_036934945.1 Oncorhynchus masou masou
GTGTTGCATACACAGAAGTTGTTTTGTCATTTCAAACCCAAAATGGAGATGTGCAATAAAAATGCAATATGCATCTGCCTGCCGTTGTTCTCAGTCAACGCAAAATGAAAGCCAATTCTTCACATTTCACATCTCAGCTGTGACGTGTATGCAACTCCAGATGATTGGGCCAACGTTACCTCAAAGCTATATATTTCACCTTGTGATTTCAGCAATTGTTGAAAGATTCTGAAATATTCTAGTAGTTTTTCAAAGCCGGTTTATGTGATTTTTGATGAAAGTCAATTTCCATAAAAAACAAACAGTGCAACCTGTGTGGAGTGCCAATGCCGAGCGCTACAGAATAACATGAAAGTATAATGATGAAACACATCAAGTCCTAATGAAGCATCTGGAATCATCAAATAAGAAGACACCCTGATGTATTCCTTCTCTCCCTCCCTGGTGGAATGGATGCTTGTCCTTGATGCTCAGCGCCTTGTAAAAAAAAAACTTGGTGGATGTCGTGGGAGGGTTAACAATAGGGTGTAAGGAGGTTTGTCTATGAGTTTGTCTGAAACATTTCTTACATTTTTGAAGTAGGGGACAAGAGTACAATCGAAGCTCACCGGGCTCGGTTGAACGTGGACCCTGCACATTGGAAAATGAGCGTTCAAGGTGTACTTTGCATTTCAAAAAAGAGGAGCTGTGGTGGTATTTGTTTAATCACAGCAATGACAGACACCAGCACACAGGGGGATCTTTAATGCAGGTATAGCTGTGTGTAGTGATCAGGGGCTCAACTTTGATGTTAGAAATGGGGGGAGGGGCATACAGTACATTAATCGCAGCAAAAAAAGAAACGCCCTCTCACTGTCAAATGCGTTTATTTTCAGAAAACTTAACATATTGTAAATGTAAATATTTGTATAAACATAACAAGATTCAACAACTGAGACATACACTGAACAAGTTCAACAGACATGTGACTAACAGAAATTAAATTATGTGTCCCTGAACAAAGGGGGGGTCTAAATTAAAAGTAACAGTCAGTATCTGGTGTGGCCACCAGCTGCATTAAGTACTGCAGTGCATCTCCTCCTCATTGACTACACCAGATTTGCCAGTTCTTGCTGTGAGATGTTACCTCACTCTTCCAACAAGTTCCCGGATATTTCTGGGGGGAATGGCCCTAGCCCTCACCCTCCGATCCAACAGGTCGCAAATGTGCTCAATGTGATTGAGATCCGGGCCCTTCGTTGGCCATGGCAGAACACTGACATTCCTGTCTTGCAGGAAATCACGCACGGAACGAGCAATATCGCTGGCGGCACTGTCATGCTGGAGGGTCATGTCAGGATGAGCCTGCAGGAAGTGTACCACATGAGGGAGGAGGATGTTTTCCATGTAACGCACAGCATTGAGATTGCCAGCAATGACAATAAACTCAGTCCGATGATGCTGTGACACACCACCCCAGAACATGACGGACCCCCCACCTCCAAATTGATCCCGCTCCAGAGTACAGGCCTCAGTGTAACGCTCATTCCTTTGACTATAAACATAAATTTGACCATCACCCCTGGTGAGACAAAACCGCGACTCGTCAGTGAAGAGCACTTTTTTTGACAGTCTTGTCTGGTCCAGCGATGGTGGTTTTGTGCCCATAGGTGACATTGTTGCCGGTGATATCTGGTGAATACCTGCCTTACAACAGGCTTACAAGCCCCCAGTACAGCCTCTCTCAGCCTATTGAAGAGTACTGTGGGATTGTGCGTTCCTGGTGTAACTCGGGCAGTTGTTGTTGCCATCCTGTACCTGCCCCACAGGTGGGATGTTAGGATATACCAATCCTGTGCAGGTGTTGTTACACCTGGTCTGCCATGGCGAGGACGATCAGCTGTCCGTCCTGTCCCCCTGAAGCGCTGTGTTAGGCGTCTCACATTACGGATATTGCAATTTATTGCCCTGGCCACATCTGCAGTCCTCATGCCTCCTGCAGTCCTCATGCCTCCACGCAGATGAGCATGGATACTGGGCATCTTTCTTTTGGTGTTTTTCAGAGTCAGTAGAAAGGCCTCTTCAGTGTTGTTTATGGTTCATTGAACAAGCGTGGGAAACAGTGTTAAACCCTTTACAATTTGTCCACCATCTTCGAAAGCCAAGGTAATAAACAGATCACCGATCATTTCGAATCCCACTGTACCCTCTCCGCTATGCAATCTGGTTTTCGAGCTGGTCATGGGTGCACCTCAGCCACGCTCAAGGTTCTAAACAATATCATAACCGCCATCGATAAGAGACAATACTGTGCAGCTGTATTCATCAGGTCGGCCAAGGCTTTCGGCTCTGTCCATCACCGCATTCTTATCGGGGCGGCAGGGTAGCCGAGCGTTGGACTCGTAACCGAAAGGTTGCAAGTTCAAATCCCCGAGCTGACAAGGTACAAATCTGGTGTCCTGCCCTGAACAGGCAGTTAACCCACTGTTCCTAGGCCGTCATTGAAAATGAGAAATTGTTCTTAACTGACTTGCCTAGTAAAATAAAGGTAAAATAAATAAATAAAAGACTCAACTTCCTCGCCTGGTTCACCAACTACTTCTCAGACAGAGTTCAGTGTATCAAATCGGCGGGCCTGTTGTCTGGACCTCTGGCATTCTCTATGGGGGAGCCACAGGGATCAATCCTCGGGCCAACAATTTTTTCTGTATACAGTGGGGCAAAAAAGTATTTCGTCAGCCACCAATTGTGCAAGTTCTCCCACTTAAAAAGATGAGAGAGGCCTGTAATTTTCATCATAGGTACACTTCAACTATGACAGACAAAATGAGAAGAAAAAAATCCAGAAAATCACATTGGATTAGGATTTTTAATGAATTTATTTTCAAATTATGGTGGAAAATAAGTAAGCCACCCCCACTGGCTCCAGGTCAAAGTCTTTGCTAGGTGAAGCCCTGCCTTATCTCAGTTCACTGGTCACCATTGCAGCACCCACCCATAGCACGCCCTCCAGAAGGTATACTTTACGGGTCACCCCCAAAGCCAATTCCTCCTTTGGCCGCCTTTCCTTCCAGTTCTCTGCTGCCAATGATTGGAATGAACTGCAAAAATCACTGAAGCTGGAGACTCATATCTCCCTCTCTAGCTTTAAGCATCAGCTGTCAGAGCAGCTCACAGATCACTGCACCTGTACATAGCCCATCTGTAAATAGCCCATCCATCTACCTCATCCCCATACTGTTATTTATTTGATTTATCGTGCTCCTTTGCACCACAGAATCTCTACCTTCACACTCATTTTCTGCACATCTATCACTCCAGTGTTAATTGCTATATTGTAATTATTATGGCCTATGTATTGCCTAACCTCCCTTATCATACCTCATTTGCACACACTGTATGTATGTTTGTTTATTCCATGTGTAACTCTCTGTTGTTGTTTACTGCTTTGCTTTATCTTGGCCAGGTCGCAGTTGTTCTTGAGAACTTGTTCTCAACTAGCCTACCTGATTAAATAAAGGTGAAATTAAAAAAAAGAAACAATGAAGATCTGTGAAGTTATTTGGATTTTTAAGCGATAACTGGAATGAAAGTAAATGCAGAGGTATTCATGAGTAATGTAAATGGTCAATTTCTTGAATGGCTGAAGTGGCTGTGTTGAAGCCTAAATTGAAGCCAATCCTCCAATGAGAAGTATTTAATAGTTAATCAAAAGCTTTAGTCTAAAGTGCACAAATACTACTTATTGTATCCTTCAAGTCCAGAGTTCTCCATGCAACAGCAGGGACAGCTGCCCTCGTTCACAGCTCATTTGCTTCTGCTTGTCATCTGCCGAGACCTACTGTTTTTTTCCTTCTACTTTTATATGCCATTGTTATCCCCTGTCAGGTATTTCTGTCAATAGTCTCGTGAAAGGAACACGGTAACTTGCGTACAGTTGGGCACATTTGTGGACATTTGAGAGTTTATTGACCACTATCAATTTAGTGAAGTCACTATTGATTTTATTGAACCACTATCAAACAAATGTTTGCCCTATTGAGTTATTTAGATTATATTTTGTTGAATTACTAGACCAATGTGTTCAGATACAGTGCATTCTGAAAGTCTTCACACCCCTTGACTTTTTCCACATTTTATTACGTTACAGCCTGAATTTAAATGAATTAAATGTTTTTGTCACTGGCTAACACAAAATACCTCATAATGTCAAAATTGTCACGCCTGCTCCCGCTCCCTCTTTCTGGCGCTCAAGGGCGCCAGGCTGCCCTTCATTACACACACCTGTCACCGTCATTACGCGCCGCTGTGCAATATTGGACTCATCTGGACTCCATTACTTTGTTGATTACCCCCTCTTTATCTGTCTGCTCCTCGTGTTATTCCCTGCATTTATGTCATTATTTTCCCCCTGTCCAGATGCTGTTCTTGTCCTGATTCATGTCCGTTGTTCTTTAAATGTTCTCTCTGTACCTGCTTCCTCTCTCCAGCGTCGATCAAATACAAAAATGGAATTATGTTTGTCCAATTTTTTACAAATAAGTATTCAGCCTCATTGCTATGGAAAGCCTAAATCAGTAAGGTGTACAAATTAGCTTAACAAGTCACATAAAAAGTTGCATGGAATAGTAATGTAATAGTAACATGATTTTCGAATGACTACCTTATCTCTGTACCCCACATATACAGTTGAGCAGTGCAATTCAAATACAGATTCAACCACAAAGGCTGGGAAGGTTTTTAAATGCACTACGCCACAGGATGTTTTTGTGCTGGTTAAGGACAGTCAAGTCTGGAGTGAACCAAGGGCTATATCAGTTCTTAGTTCTACATTTTCTGAATGGGGCCTGCTTATTTAAGATGGTGAGGAAGGCACTTTTAAAGAATAACCAGGCATCCTCTACTGACGGGATGAGGTCAATATCCTTCCAGGTTGATTAGAAAGGCCTGTTCGCTGAAGTGTCCTTAGCAATTACAAGCATACACATAACATGACGCAGCCACCACAATGTTTGAAAATATGGAGAGTACTGTATTGGATTTGCCCCATCAAGGACAGAAAGGTAATTGCTTTGCCACAGTTTTTGTATAATTGCTTTAGTGCCTTGTTGCAAACAGGATGAATGTTTTGGAATATTTTTATTCTGAACAGGCTTCCTTTTTATATCACTCTGTCAATTAGGTTCGTATTGTGGAGTAACTACAATGTTGTTGATCCATCCTCAGTTTTCTCCCATCACAGCCATTATACCCTGTAACTGTTATAAAGTCACCATTGGCCTCATGGTGAAATCTCTGAGCTGTTTTCTTCCTCTCCGGCAACTGAGTTAGGAAGGATGCCTGTATCTTCGTAGTGACTGGGTGTATAGATAGACTATCCAAACTTCACCATGCTGAAATGGATATTCAATGTCTGATTTTTTTCTACCAATAGGTGCCCTACTTTGCGAAGCATTTGCATTGAATAGCCCCCGCAATATGCAACTATTCAGTGAAGTTAGGAACCAATATACACATTCAGTTAGGAAAGCAATAGCCAGCTTTTTCAAACAGAAATTTGCATCCTGTAGCAAAACTACAAAATGTTTTGGGACACTGTAAAGTCCATGGACAATCAGAGCACCTCCTCCCAGCTGCCCACTGCACTTAGGCTAGGAAACACTGTCACCACCGATAAATCTACTATAGCCGAACATTTCAATAAGCATTTTTCTACAGCTGGCCATGCTTTCCACTTGGCTACTCCTACCCCGGCCAACAGCTCTCCGCCCCCCCCCCCCGTTTCTCCCTCACCCAAATCCAGATAGCTGATGTTCTGAAAGAGCTGCATAATCTGGACACCTACAAATCAGCCGGACTAGACAATCTGGACATTCTCATTCTAAAATTATCTGCCGCAATTGTTGCAACCCCTATTACTAGCCTGTTCAAACGCTCTTTTGTATCATCTGAAATCCCTAAAGATTGGAAAGCTGACAACTCGCAGTTGTAAATGGCAACTTGCTCTCAACTGGCCTACCTGGTTACATAAAGGTGAAATTAATAAAAGGACTGGGGAGGTTTTAAGGATAAAAATAAACATAAAGGAGCGAAGCACAGGCAAAAACCCTAAAGGAAAACCTGGTTCAGTCTGCTTTCCAACAGACTCTGGGAGATTAATTTACATTTCAGCAGGACACCATGCTAAAGCACAAGGCCAATTCTACACTGGAGTTGCTTACCAAGAAGACAGTGAATGTCCCTGAGTGGCCGAGTTACCGTTTTGACTTAAATCTGTTTGAAAATCTATGCCAAGACCTGAAAATGGTTGTCTAGCAATGATCAACAACCAATTTGACAGAGATTGAATAATGTTGAAAAGAATAATGGGCAAATGTTGCACAATCCAGGTGTGGAACATTTTTAGAGACCTACCCAAAAAGACTCACAGCTGTAATCTCTGCCAAAGGTGATTCTAACATGTATTGACTCAGAGGGTTGAGTCAATCAAGATATATTAGTGTTGTGTTTTATTTCCTTTTTTTTTTTTTACAAATGTTACATTTTTTATTCCACTTTGACACTACAGAGTACTTTGTGTAGATCGTTGACAAAAAAAAGACATTTAAATCCATTTTAATCACACTTTGTAACACAACAAAATGTGGAATAAGCCAAGAGGAGTGGATACTCTCTGAAGGAACTGTATCTATACTTTTCATCTATAATATAAAATATCCCACTGCTGCGAGATATGTCTTGATAAATATATTCATCTTATACATATATTCATCTTTTGAATGTATTTCATAATTTAGATGCATGGTGTTATAACTCCATTAAAAGTTGTAACCATTTACCTCACAGCCCATTGTTGTGAACATTCAGTGATTTTCCAACCACAAGCACATCTCCAATACTCTTCACCAGTGAGAAAGAAGTACAAAAAAATCGTCCATGATATTTCCATGTGATTAAGAGTCAAAATAAAAAGTTGTTTCATAAAAATGAGTTAGTCCTTTGAGTTAATGTCGAGGAAAGACTGATAAGGGGGACATGGGGGCTCAAATTGATAATGAGTGATGCTTGCTGGGTCAGCATTTCCATTTCCATTTTGTCAATAGTGTGCTTCCCAAATTTTACAAGGTGATTCATTCATTAAGTTGGAGAAAGAGTGACCGGGCCTTCCAAAGGTAAGCACCCACTTCAAAAGAAGACAGAAGACTTGTATTGAGATGTAGGGAAGATTAACATAAATGTCTTCTTTTGATGTTTTATTTGTGTGAGAGGGAAAATGAGAGGCAACATGTTTGCAACATGTTTGCAGTGAGTGGTAGGGTCTTCTCACTGGTGCTCTGAGAGGTTTGTCAGATAGTACTACATAACATGTCTTTGGTTTGGTTTTGCAGCATTCACAAATCTCAATACTCTCGTCTTGCCCTCTGCTCTCCTCTGCTGACTGACTAATGGGTTATTGAGTAATTAATCAACTTCTAACGAGTTGGCCACAGAATTCAAAATGGGGGCCAAAATTAGTCTGAACCGCACACTTAAACATGCACTGTGACTCGACGTTCAGGACACTGCAATTAAAAATGCAATATCTAGTCTTCTCCTCCAATGATTCTCTTGGTGGAAGTGGATGACTCTGGCTTGTGTCCTTGTGAAGAGGAAAAACACTTGACTTTATCTGTCAAAAGTGAATGTTTACAAGCCTTAGTTTTATGAGTAAAGTTGTATTGTCATGTGCACAATCACAGTGAAAAGCTTTTCTTGCAATCTCAAAAACCCAACAATGCAGTAATCAATGTAGTACTAAAAATAACAAGGTAGAACAAAAAAAATAATAAAGTATAAGTAAGCTATACACAGTGTCAGTTCCTGTGCCATATTTACACTGTGCAGGGATTCTGGAGTGATGCTTTATCTTGGCCAGGTCGCAGTTGCAAATGAGAACTTGTTCTCAACTAGCCTACCTGGTTAAATAAAGGTGAAATAAAAAATAAAATAAAAATAGAGGTAGTGTTACGATCGTCATAAGGAGTGGACCAAAATGCAGCGTGGCATGTTTCCATCCTTTTATTTAGGAAGAGAATACTCAAATAACAATTCTGCGAACAAACAAAACGCTCAGCGTCGTGCTCACAGGCAACTATACCTCGACAAGATCCCACAAAGCAGAATGAGAAAATGGCTACCTAAATATGATACCCAATCAGAGTCAACGATAAACAGCTGCCTCTGATTGGGGACCATACTAGGCCAAAATAGAAATATAATTCACCTAGATAACCCACCCTTAAATCACACCCTAAATATGTGTGCATGTTGTGTGTGAGAGCAAATTAAATGTGTGTGAGTGTATTTATTGGAGTGTCAGTGTGCGTTAGTGTGTAGAGCTCTGTGAGCGTGCATATAGAAACATGTTAATAAAATACAAGGATCCACTCAGATAGTTAGTGTTATCATTATCGGCTATTTATCAGTATGCTTTGGTATTGGGTTTCTAATGGGTGGGAACTAGCACCATTTCACCAATTCAAAATATTGACACCTGCACCATACAGGTTGCAAAATAGTTGGGAGATTTGATTTAAATTATACAAATTATTCCAACCAATAAAATGTTGTATGGGGGATACAAGCATCCCAGCTCTGCAGCTTTTACTGCGAGGAGACAGAATCATAAGATCACCTGTTTTGGTACTGCCCAAATGTAGTTTGTTTTTAGTTGCAGGTTCAGGGATGGCTGAAAAAAAAACATTTACTTGGTGCTAGCTCTGCAAATAGCACTGCTGGGTGATATGAAAAGTCAAAGTCAAGCAATAATTTAATAATACTCTTAGTGTTAAGCGGAGCAGCAAAGGGGAACCCAAGAGCAGACTCAGACCAGGAAACAGGGATGATTGAACAAATATATTTATTGTAACACAGGGAGAGATGAAGTGCAGATCCAGGGAAGCTCGGATGAGTTGTAGGAAACCAGACGTGGAGGCTGAGGTTGGAGTGAGCTGGGTTGGGACAGGGTAAACAGGTCCGGGGGGGAATCCAAGGGAGTGATGATGAGTTGTAGGAAACCAGATGTGGAGGCTGAGGTTGGAGTGAGCTGGGTTGGGACAGGGTAAACAGGTCCGGAGGGGAATCCAAGGGAGTGATGATGAGTTGTAGGAAACCAGATGTGGAGGCTGAGGTTGGAGTGAGCTGGGTTGGGACAGGGTAAACAGGTCCGGGGGGGAATCCAAGGGAGTGATGATGAGTTGTAGGAAACCAGATGTGGAGGCTGAGGTTGGAGTGAGCTGGGTTGGGACAGGGTAAACAGGTCCGGAGGGGAATCCAAGGGAGTGATGATGAGTTGTAGGAAACCAGATGTGGAGGCTGAGGTTGGAGTGAGCTGGGTTGGGACAGGGTAAACAGGTCCGGAGGGGAATCCAAGGGAGTGATGATGAGTTGTAGGAAACCAGATGTGGAGGCTGAGGTTGGAGTGAGCTGGGTTGGGACAGGGTAAACAGGTCCGGAGGGGAATCCAAGGGAGTGATGATGAGTTGTAGGAAACCAGATGTGGAGGCTGAGGTTGGAGTGAGCTGGGTTGGGACAGGGTAAACAGGTCCGGAGGGGAATCCAAGGGAGTGATGGTGAGTTGAATCCAGAACAGGGTAGCTTGGTGGTGAGATGTGGAACAGGAGACAGGAACCAGAGTCAGAGCGGCAAAACAGCAGTGAGAGGAGAAACAGCGCCAGGCAAGGAAACAGGCACAGTAGGATACAGGATATGAAAATTCCTCTCGTCTTTCCTCTTATTTACAACAATAACATTATTGCAAATATGATGACATAGCACATATTTTTTCCTTTGGGCAATTTTCGGTAAAATGTATTTCTATGGCTAAAGAAACCCATTACACCTAATACCAATAAAAGACCAATAAAAGACGTTGAATTAAAAAATCTAGATTCGATACTAGCCATGCTTAATTTGAGATCAACTCACCAAACCAATACTTTTTCCTCCACATGTCTTCCTCTAGTGTATGTCCTGCACCAGTTAGAGAGATAAACATAATTAGCTGAGAGGAAAGGGCACTGAAGAGCTGCTGAGAGATGCTGTGTTTGTTGAGTTTCAACCACTGGTTATCCACATCTGAACATAGAAATATAATTACTGGCATGGGTACACTCATTATGGCCGCCGGGCTATCCATCGCAGAACATTGACTTGTAGTTTTAGTAATCATATTTCTATGGATGTGATTTCACAAGCTGGGCCAGACATGGCCGCTCCCCTGTGGGGCTTCGACAATGCAGCTGTCGAGGTTGGCAGTTGGCAGTGTCACTGGAACGCCAGTTTCCCGCTTGGAAGCCGTTTGAATAGAAAAACATCTGATGCTTTCGTTTCTGTGGAGGCCTTTGTGGTGCAAATTTGTTATTGGGTTTTCACTTCTACCATTTTTGACCTTCGACTCCAGTTTGAAATATTCTGTAATGTATGTCGTTGAGAGTGAAAGAGAGACCCTATCAACTCGCTCAGTGGGCCCTCCGTTGTCACGTGTTGCTGAAGAAACTCAGAGGGTGACTTCCAGAGATTGGGATAGGATCAATACACCTATCAACTTCGGGACACACTTCTGACTATAATGATGCAATTCATGTTCCACTTTTAAATAATAAAACTAGCATGAAATTCAAATTGATAAATCCCCTGTCGTGTTACAAAATATGGTCTCAGTAACCTCAGTTAAACATTTCATCTGGTACATGTCAAGTCTCGAAATCAGACATAAACAATTGCACGTGACATATAATTAGGCACGCCTCTCCATTATTTTGTATGACATTGTGCAAACTCCAAACATATGGCATTGCGTGGACTCCGGCCGCAAACCTGACACTATAGGGGAGGGTCCGGTTGGGCATCTATCTTGGTGATGGCTCCGGTGTGGGATGCAGACCCCGCTCCACCTCTGGCTCCCCCAACTTTGGTGGCGCCTCTGGTGCGGGGACCATTGTTGCCGACCCCGGACTGGGGATCCTCTCCGCAGGCCCCGAACTGGGAACCCTCACTGCAGGCACAGGACTCACCAGGCTGGGGATACCTACTGGAGGCCTGGTCCGTGGAGCAGGCACAGGACTCACCAGGCTGGGGATACCTACTGGAGGCCTGGTCCGTGGAGCAGGCACAGGACTCACCAGGCTGGGGATACCTACTGGAGGCCTGGTCCGTGGAGCAGGCACAGGACTCACCAGGCTGGGGATACCTACTGGAGGCCTGGTCCGTGGAGCAGGCACAGGTCAAACTGGGCTGTGGGGGAGCACTGGATATCTGGTGCTTAAAGCTGGCACCACTCATCCTGGCTGAATGCCCACTTTGGCCCAGCACGTGCGGAGCACAGGCACAGGACGCACTGAGCTGTGATAGCGCATTGGAGACAGTGTGCAGAGCCGGCGCATGGATACCCTGGGCCGAAGAGGCACACAGGAGACCAGGAGCGCTGTGCTGGCACAATCCGTCCTGGCTGGATGCCCACTCTAGCAAAACACATGCAGAGAGCTGGATCACAGTGCACTGGAGACACCGTGCGCTTCACCGCATAACACGGTGCCTGACCAGGACCACGCTCCCTACCGTGAGCACGGGGAGTTAGCTCCGCCAACCTACCTGTGTGCCCCTAAAAATTATTTTTTTGGAGTGGCCTCCCGGTCTTCCTTGCCAGCCGTGACCCTGTGTAACGCTGGGACCCTTTACTAGCTGCTTCTGCTTTCCTCGCTGCTTCCACCTGCTTCCACGACAGGATCTCCTCCCACATCCAAGATCCCTTTCCTTCCAGAATGTCTTCCCATGTCCACTCTCTCTGCTCCTCCCGGCCACGCCGCTTGGTCCGTTTGTGGTGGGTTGTCTGTCACGATCGTCGTTAAGGAAATGACCGGACCAGGGTGCAGCGTGGTAAGAGTACATTCTTCTATTTTAAATGTCACCAAAAAGACAATAAACAACAAAATGAACGTGAAGCTCTGTAAGGCTATACATGCCACTAACAAAGACAACAACCCACAAATAAGAAAAGGACAAAAACACTGCCTAAGTATGATTCCCAATCAGAGACAACGATAGACAGCTGTCCCTGACTGAGACTCTTTCCCAGCCAAATTCAAAGAACCAGAAAGCATAGACTTTCCCACCCAAGTCACACCCTGACCAAAAAAAACATAGAGAATAAAAGGACCAGTGCGTGACAAAATTGTCTAACATTGGTCTGTGGAGACAAGACAATATAATCTGTTTTCTATTGCTTTCCTTCAATATGATTCGACTCACCTTAGAAAGAAAACATAACTGATACCTTGTGAAAGTGGGGTTGTCAGCCCGCACCTGCACTGAGCAACATACACTCAATGGTATTGATATTGCATGACACTGTTAAAAACTCTTTGATGAAGTGTGATCCGCAAACATATTAAGACACCATCTGTGCTTTCGTTTTCATTTTCTCCGTCTCCAAAGGACCATACTGAATGTGTCTAAAGCTATTATTACTGAAGCTATTTTGTGTTCAGATCACCCAACTCCTTACACAATGCTGCAAGGTTTCACCTCTGCGTTTTAGCATGGCACCTTCTCAGTGTGCCAGACACAACTCAATTCAGTGAGGCTCATAAATACAAATGAATATCACTTGAGCTTTTGGCTTTGCTTTGTATCTATGCGTCTCAGAAGTGGAGGCAATTTTAGTGGAGGAAAATACAGGTAACTGACAAAATAAAGGAAACACCAAAATAAAGTATCTTAATAGGGCAGTGGGTCACCACAAGCCAGAACAGCTTCAATGCACCTTGGCATAGATTCTACAAGAGTCTGGAACTCTACTGGAGGGATGCAACACCATTCTTCCATAAGAAATTGCATAATTTAGTGTTTTGTTGGTGGTAGATAACGCTATCTCAGGAGCCACTCCAGAATCTACCGTAGGTGTTCAATTGGGTTGAGACATGGTGACTGAGACGGCCATGGCATATGTCTAACATAGTTTTCGTGGTCCTCAAACAATTCAGTGACCCCCTCGTGTCCTATAGATGGGGGCAATGTCATCCTGTGGGGGCATAGCCAAGGCAGCCAAAGTAATGGCCAAAATAATGGTCTGCCCAGCATTTTTATACATTTAATTAAGTCAAGAAGCACACGTGTGGAAGCACCTGCTTTCAATATACTTTGTATCCCTCATTTACTCACGAGTTTCCATTATTTTGGCAGTTACCTGTATGTGAAATTCATTATAAATCCATTTACTTGTGCCACTGAAGATATACTCTCAAAGTGCTCTATTACATCCATAGTGCTGAAGTTACTCTTTAAAGAACAATTGACAATTAAGGGCGATATTCCCACGGTTGCGGAGACTGCATTCACGGTAGGCCTAAACACTGCGATACTTCAGTGATACGAATTGAGTGCAGCCCAAAGATTCACCTTAAAGTATATTTACGAACAAAGTTGTAGCTCACCTATGTACTTGGTGGGCTGAGTAGTCTCTCAACTGAACAACACTTGGTCTAGACATAAAGTAATGCCAGACAAAAATACAAATTAATATCACTTGAGCTTTTGTTTCCACCAAATGAAAAGCTATACCTCCTGTTCTTCTGGAAATTATGATGAAGATTTGAGATTCAGGTTTGAGTTGTAAAATGACAATGAAAAGGCGACACTAGGATTATGCACTGTCTATAACAGTGGATGGGTCTATAACAGTGGATAGGTCTATAAAAGTTGATGGGTCTATAACAGTTGATGGGTCTATAAAAGTGGATGGGTCTATAACAATGGATGGGTCGATAACAGTTGATGGGTCTATAACAGTGGATGGGTCTATAACAGTGGATGGGTCGATAACAGTTGATTGGTCTATAACAGTTGATGGGTCTATAACAGTGGATGGGTCTATAACAGTGGATGGGTCTATAACAGTTGATGGGTCTTTAACAGTTGATGGGTCTATAACAGTGGATGGGTCTATAACAGTTGATGGGTCTATAACAGTTGATGGGTCTATAACAGTTGATGGGTCTATAACAGTAGATGGGTCTATAACAGTTGATGGGTCGATAACAGTTGATGGGTCTATAACAGTAGATGGGTCTATAACAGTTGATGGATCTATAACAGGTCTGTAACCTCTCTTTATGCTGCATCTCTGTCTCAGTAGTGAAGGCAATTTTATTGGAGGAATGTAAGTGAAATACATTATAAACCCATCCACCTGTGCTGTTGAAGATAGACAACCAAAGACTCATCTTAAAGTTTAGTTACCAACAAAGTTGACGCTTAGCTGTGTCAACAACAGTAAAGTCAGAGAAAAAAAATGGAACCTAGTTTTGGTTTTTAAGAACTGGATATTCCCTTCCCCAAAAGCAATACCTTGGAGATCCATAAAACTGAGTGGGTATTCTGATCCTCTCTGATGCACATTGATATGACATTGTTTTGATATAAGATTCCCTGACAGGCTTGTGCTTTGCACATGGTTAGCTACACATTCAAGATGTTTAGTATTTCAGAATGTGTGGGAAGAGTTGTGCGATACACATTTAGTAAGAAAGGAGCCCTGTTGAATGGGAAGAGTCAGTTGGCATATCAATGAGTGGAGATTTTTTTAGGTCTCACTTCCTGAGTCCCTGAGCATTTTAACTCATCTGTCAAGCACAGTTCACTTGTGTACTTGGGGGGCTGAGTAGAGTCTCTCAACTTGGTCTCTTGCTCTTGTCATCTTGATGTGGCTTTGATCTCGAAGAACAAACACACTTTTATACGTATTACTTATCCAGTGGTGGAAAAAGTCATCAATTGTCATACATGAGTAAAAGTAAAGATAACTTAATAGAAAATGACTCAAGTAAAAGTAAAAGTCACCCAGTAAAATACTTGTTGAGTAAAAGTTTAAAAGTGTTTGGTTTTAAATATATTTAAGGATGAAAAGTCAATGGAATTGCTAAAATGTATTTTAAGTACCAAAAGTAAAAATAGAAACCATTTCAAATTCCTTATATTAAGTAAACCAGATGGCACCATTTTCTTATTTTTTTTTATTGACGGATAGCCAGGCGCGCACTCCAAATCAAATCAAATCAAATGTATTTATATAGCCCTTCTCACATCAGCTGATATCTCCAAGTGCTGTACAGAAATCCAGCCTAAAACCCCAAACAACAAGCAATGCAGGTGTAGAAGTACGGTGGCTAGGAAAATCTCCCGAGAAAGGCCAAAACCTAGGAGGTTTGAGGGGTGGCCAGTCCTCTTCTGGCTGTGCCGGGTAGAGATTATAACAGAACATGGCCAAGATGTTCAAATGTTCATAAATGAACAGCATTGTCAAATAATAATAATCACAGTAGTTGTCGAGGGTGCAGCAAGTCAGCACCTCAGGAGAGTTCATCTCAGCCTATGCCTCCCTCCAGTCCCTCGACTTCCTGGCACTGACGGAAACATGGATCACCACAGATAACACTGCTACTCCTACTGCTCTCTCCTCGTCCGCCCACGTGTTCTCGCACACCCCGAGAGCTTCTGGTCAGCGGGGTGGTGGCACCGGGATCCTCATCTCTCCCAAGTGGTCATTCTCTCTCTCTCCCCTTACCCATCTATCTATCGCCTCCTTTGAATTCCATGCTGTCACAGTTACCAGCCCTTTCAAGCTTAACATCCTTATCATTTATCGCCCTCCAGGTTCCCTCGGAGAGTTCATCAATGAGCTTGATGCCTTGATAAGCTCCTTTCCTGAGGACGGCTCACCTCTCACAGTCCTGGGCGACTTTAACCTCCCCACGTCTACCTTTGACTCATTCCTCTCTGCCTCCTTCTTTCCACTCCTCTCCTCTTTTGACCTCACCCTCTCACCTTCCCCCCTACTCACAAGGCAGGCAATACGCTCGACCTCATCTTTACTAGATGCTGTTCTTCCACTAACCTCATTGCAACTCCCCTCCAAGTCTCCGACCACTACCTTGTATCCTTTTCCCTCTCGCTCTCATCCAACACTTCCCACACTGCCCCTACTCGGATGGTATCGCGCCGTCCCAACCTTCGCTCTCTCTCCCCCGCTACTCTCTCCTCTTCCATCCTATCATCTCTTCCCTCTGCTCATACCTTCTCCAACCTTTCTCCTGAGTCTGCCTCCTCAACCCTCCTCTCTTCCCTTTCTGCATCCTTTGACTCTCTATGTCCCCTATCCTCCAGGCCGGCTCGGTCCTCCCCTCCCCGCTCCGTGGCTCGATGACTCATTGCGAGCTCACAGAACAGAGCTCCGGGCAGCCGAGCGGAAATGGAGGAAAACTCGCCTCCCTGCGGACCTGGCATCCTTTCACTCCCTCCTCTCTACATTTTCCTCCTCTGTCTCTGCTGCTAAAGCCACTTTCTACCACTCTAAATTCCAAGCATCTGCCTCTAACCCTAGGAAGCTCTTTGCCACCTTCTCCTCCCTCCTGAATCCTCCTCCCCCTCCCCCCCCTCCTCCCTCTCTGCAGATGACTTCGTCAACCATTTTGAAAAGAAGGTCGACGACATCCGATCCTCGTTTGCTAAGTCAAACGACACCGCTGGTTCTGCTCACACTGCCCTACCCTGTGCTCTGACCTCTTTCTCCCTCTCTCTCCAGATGAAATCTCGCTTCTTGTGACGGCCGGCCGCCCAACAACCTGCCCGCTTGACCCTATCCCCTCCTCTCTTCTCCAGACCATTTCCGGGGGACCTTCTCCCTTACCTCACCTCGCTCATCAACTCATCCCTGACCGCTGGCTACGTCCCTTCTGTCTTCAAGAGAGCGAGAGTTGCACCCCTTCTGAAAAAACCTACACTCGATCCCTCCGATGTCAACAACTACAGACCAGTATCCCTTCTTTCTTTTCTCTCCAAAACTCTTGAACGTGCCGTCCTTGGCCAGCTCTCCCGCTATCTCTCTCAGAATGACCTTCTTGATCCAAATCAGTCAGGTTTCAAGACTAGTCATTCAACTGAGACTGCTCTTCTCTGTATCACGGAGGCGCTCCGCACTGCTAAAGCTAACTCTCTCTCCTCTGCTCTCATCCTTCTAGACCTATCGGCTGCCTTCGATACTGTGAACCATCAGATCCTCCTCTCCACCCTCTCCGAGTTGGGCATCTCCGGCGCGGCCCACGCTATTGCGTCCTACCTGACAGGTCGCTCCTACCAGGTGGCGTGGCGAGAATCTGTCTCCTCGCCACACGCTCTCACCACTGGTGTCCCCCAGGGCTCTGTTCTAGGCCCTCTCCTATTCTCGCTATACACCAAGTCACTTGGCTCTGTCATAACCTCACATGGTCTCTCCTATCATTGCTATGCAGACGACACACAATTAATCTTCTCCTTTCCCCCTTCTGATGACCAGGTGGCGAATCACATCTCTGCATGTCTGGCAGACATATCAGTGTGGATGACGGATCACCACCTCAAGCTGAACCTCGGCAAGACGGAGCTGCTCTTCCTCCCGGGGAAGGACTGCCCGTTCCATGATCTCGCCATCACGGTTGACAACTCCATTGTGTCCTCCTCCCAGAGCGCTAAGAACCTTGGCGTGATCCTGGACAACACCCTGTCGTTCTCAACCAACATCATGGCGGTGGCCCGTTCCTGTAGGTTCATGCTCTACAACATCCGCAGAGTACGACCCTGCCTCACACAGGAAGCGGCGCAGGTCCTAATCCAGGCACTTGTCATCTCCCGTCTGGATTACTGCAACTCGCTGTTGGCTGGGCTCCCTGCCTGTGCCATTAAACCCCTACAACTCATCCAGAACGCCGCAGCCCGTCTGGTGTTCAACCTTCCCAAGTTCTCTCACGTCACCCCGCTCCTCCGCTCTCTCCACTGGCTTCCAGTTGAAGCTCGCATCCGCTACAAGACCATGGTGCTTGCCTACGGAGCTGTGAGGGGAACGGCACCGCAGTACCTCCAGGCTCTGATCAGGCCCTACACCCAAGCAAGGGCACTGCGTTCATCCACCTCTGGCCTGCTCGCCTCCCTACCATTGAGGAAGTACAGTTCCCGCTCAGCCCAGTCAAAACTGTTCGCTGCTCTGGCCCCCAATGGTGGAACAAACTCCCTCACGACGCCAGGACAGCGGAGTCAATCACCACCTTCCGGAGACACCTGAAACCCCACCTCTTCAAGGAATACCTAGGATAAGATAAGTAATCCTTCTCACCACCCCCCTTAATGATTTAGATGCACTATTGTAAAGTGGCTGTTCCACTGGATGTCAGAAGGTGAATTCACCAATTTGTAAGTCGCTCTGGATAAGAGCGTCTGCTAAATGACTTAAATGTTAAATGTAGGAGTAAATGTCAGTTGGCTTTTCATAGCCGATCATTAAGAGTATCTCTACCGCTCCTGCTGTCTCTAGAGAGTTGAAAACATCAGGTCTAGGACAGGTAGCACGTCCGGTGAACAGGTCAGGGTTCCATAGCCGCAGGCAGAACAGTTGAAACTGGAGGAGCAGCACGACTAGGTGGACTCGAGACAACAAGGAGTCATCATGCCAGATAGTCCTGAGGCATGATCCTAGGGCTCAGGACATCCTCCTCTGAAAGAAAAACATTTAGAAAAAGAAAGAGAATTAGAGAGTGCATACTTAAATTCACACAGGACACCGGATAAGACAGGAGAAATACTCCAGATATAACAGACTGACCCTAGCCCCCCGACATAAACTACTGCAGCATAAATACTGGAAGCTGAGACAGGAGGGGTCAGGAGACACTGTGGCCCCATCCGATGATACCCCGGAGAGGGCCAAACAGGCAGGATATAACCCCACCCACTTTGCCAAAGCAAAGCCCCCACACCACTGGAGGGGTATCTTCAACCACCAACTTACCATCCTGAGACAAGGCTCAAGTATAGCCCACAAAAATCTCAACCAGGGGGTATAACTCAAGGGGGGGCGCCAACCCAGACAGGAAGATCACGTCAGTGACTCAACCCACTCAAGTGACACACCACTCCTAAGGACGGCATGGAAGAGCACCAGTAAGCCAGTGACTCAGCCCCTGTAATAGGGTTAGAGTTAGAGAATCCCAGTGGAGAGAGGGGAACCGGCCAGGCAGAGACAGCAAGGGCAGTTCATTGCTCCAGAGCCTTTCCGTTCACCTTCACACTCCTGGGCCAGACTACACTCAATCATATGACCCACTGAAGAGATGAGTCTTCAGTAAAGACTTGTAAAGGTTGAAACCGAGTCTGCATCTCTCACATGGGTAGGCAGACCATTCCATAAGAATGGAGCTCTATAGGAGAAAGCCCTGCCTCCAGCTGTTTGCTCAGAAATTCTGGGGACAATTAGGAGGCCTGCGTCTTGTGACCATAGCGTACGTGTAGGTATGTACGGCAGGACCAAATCGGAAAGATAGGTAGGAGCAAGCCCATGTAATGATTTGTAGATTAGCAGTAAAACAATCAGACATAATTGACAAACAAAGCGTGTGTATTTAGTGAGTCTACATTCATTTCTTTTGGAATGTAGTGAAGTAAAGTCAAAGTTGGCAAAAATATAAATAGTAAAGTAAAGTACAAATACCCCAAAAAACTACTTAAGTAGTACTTTAAAGTATTTTTATTAAGTACTTTACACCACTGTACTTTTCCATCAACAATGGATGGGGAAATAGGAATATGATCTAATTTATGTAATTAGTAAAAAAGACCATAGATGCTGCAATTGTAATTAATTGCCCTTATCCCTAATGTTGCATGGTGTTGGATGAATCATTAGCAATAGAACAAAATAAAACATCATGATTATGTTCAGAGGTATATCAAAGGGTATGCAAAGTTTTCCACCCACAGAAGTTGTTTTGTCACTTCAAATCTATAATGGAGATGCAATATTCATCTGCTGGCCGTTGTATTCAGTCAACCCAATGACTCAGTCAACGGAAAATGAAAGCCAATTCCTCACATTTCACATCTCAGCTGTGACGTGTTTCCAACACCAGATGATTGGGCCAACGTTACCTCAACGTTATATCTTTCACTTCACAAGTTCTGCAATAGCTGGAAGATTCTGAAGTATTTTTGTAGTTTTTCAAAGCCGGTTTATGTGATTTTGATGAAAATCGATTTCCATAAAAAACAAACAGTGTAACCTGTGTGGACTGCAGATGCCGAGCGCTACAGAATAACATGAAAGTATAATGATGAAAGACATCAAGTCCTAATGAAGCATCTGGAATCATCAAATAAGAAGACAACCTGGTGTATTCCTTCTCTCCCTCCCTCCCTGGTGCTTGTCCTTGATGCTCAGGGCCTTGTAAAAAAAACTAGGTGGATGCCGTGGGAGGGTTACCAATAGGGGGTAAGAGGGTTGGAAAACTCATATATTTTCATGAGTTTGCCTGTAAGTAAATTGACACAAAACAACAGGAAGAGGCTCGGACAGCTTAGAAGCCACCCCCTCCCCAAGGTTCAAATATCAGTTTAAAGGTCAATTAACTTAGATTTCCTCTCTTACTCGGCACAAAACTGAGCTTACTGAGGCAGTTGAATTCATTACAAAACTGATGGAACTGTTTCTGGGATTGATTGATCAGAAACGGTCTGTAAACCTTTGTCCACTTAGGGGCACTTTGGAGTTTATTGGATAAAATACTACTGTATTCTGCAAAAAAAAACAACTTTGGACAGACGAATGGTGTGAGTCAGTGATGAGTATTGTCTTTCAGATGCCTGGAGGATGGTTGTGTTAGCTTAATATTTCACCTCGGAATGGCGATAACTGGAATGAAAGTAAATGCAGAGGTAGTCATGAGTAATGTAAAATGTCAATTTCTTGATGGCTGAAGAGGCAGAGTTGAAGCCTAATTGAACTAAGTGTTCACTCTGACACAGGGGTTTGGGATATTTACTTATACAGTTCTATTGAGTATGGCAGTGTTTCCCAACCCTTGTCCTCGAGTACCCCAACAGTACACAGTTTTGTTGTAGCTCTTGACAGGACGGCATCCATCTCACAGCCACTTTACCCTCGCCGACACACAATCCTCCAATGATAAGTATTTAATAGTTTAGCATTATCCTTAGTGTACTAATACTGCCTCTTGTAAGTCCAGAGTTCTCCATGCAACAGCAGGGACAGCTGCCCTCGTTCACAGCTCATTTGCTTCTGCTTGTCATCTGTGTATGAATAATAACTCTGCCGAGACCTACTGTTTTTTTCCTTCTACTTTTATGTGCCATCGTTATCCCGTCAGGTATTTATGTCAATAGTCTCGTGAAAGGAACACCGGAACTTGAGGAGTCATACAGTTGGGCATATTTGTGACATCTGAGAGTTTATTAACCACTATCAATTTAGTGAAGTCACTATTGATGTTATTGAACCACTATCAAACAAATGTTTGCCCTATTGAGTTATTAACATAATATTTTGTTGAATTATTAAACCAATGTATTCAGGTATATTCAGTGCCATCGGAAAGTATTCACACCCCTTGACTTTTTCCAGATGTTGTTGTGTTACAGCCTGAATTTAAATCAGATTTAATTTAGATTTGTTTTGTCACTGGCCTACACACAATACACCCCATAATGTCAAAATGGAATTATGGTTTTCCAATTTCTTTAACAAATTAATTACAAATGAAAGCTAAAATGTCTTGAGTCAATAAGTGCTCAACCCCTTTGTTATGGCAAGTTCAGGAGTACACATTTGCTTAACAAGTCACTAAAGTTTCATGGACTAACAGTGTTTAATATTATTTTTGAATGACAACCTCATCTCTGTACTCCCCACATATAAAATTATACAGTGCATTAGGAAAGTATTCAGACCCCTTGACCTCCTCAATTTTTTGTCATGTTACAGCCTTATTCTAAAAGGGATTTAAAAACACTTTTGCTCATCAATATACACACAATACCCCATAATGGCAAAGCAAAAACAGGTTTTTAGACATGTCAGCAAATGTATAAATACAAAAAAAGAGAAATACTACATTTACATAAGTATTCAGACTGTATACTCCGTTATTTGTTGAAGCACATTTGGCAGCGATTACAGCCTTGAGTCTTCTTGAGTATGAAGCTACAAGCTTGGCACACCTGTATTTGGGGAGTTTCTCCCATTCATATCTGCAGATCCTCTCAATCTCTGTCAGGTTGAATGGGGAGCTTTGCTGCACAGCTGTTTTCAGGTCTCTCCAGAGATGTTTTTACTGTGCCATTATGGGATATTGTGTGTAGATTCATGAGAAAAAAACAACTATTTAATCCCTTTTAGAATAAATCTGTAATATAACAACATGTGGAAAAGGGGAAGGGGTCTCAATACTTTCTGAATGCATTGTAAGTAAGGTCCCTAAGTTGAGCAGTGAATTTAAAACACAGATTCAACCTCAACGACCAGGGAGGTTTTCAAAAGCCTCGCAAAGAAGGGCACCTATTGGTAGATGGGTAAAAATAAAAAAAGAGGACATTGACTATCCCTTTGAGCATGGTGAAGTTATTAATTACACTTTGGGTGGTGTATCAATACACCCAGTCACTACAAGGATGCAGGGGTCCTTCCTAGCTCAGTTGCCGGAGAGGGAGGAAACGGCTCAGGGATTTCACCATGAGACCAATGGTGACTTTAAAACAGTTACAGGGTATAATGGCTGTGATGGGAGAAAACTGAAAATGGATCAACAACATTGTAGTTACTCCACAATACGAACCTAATTGACAGAATGAAAAGAAGCAGCAAAAATATTGCAAAACATGAATCCGGTTTGCAACAAGGCACTAAAATAATACTGCAAAAAATGTGGCAAAGCAATTCACTTTTTGTCCTGAATACAAAGTGTTATGTTTTGTGCAAATCCAATACAACACATTACTGAGTACCACTCTCCATATTTTCAAGCATAGTGGTGGCTGCATCATGTTAAGTGTATTCTTTAAATAGTTAAGGACGGGTGAGTTTTTCAGGATGAAAAAGAAACGTAACGGAGCTAAGCACAGGCAAAATCCTAGAGGAAAACCTGCTTCTGTTTGTTTTCCACCAGACTCTGGGAGATGAACCTAAAGCACAAGGCCAAATCTACACTGGAGTTGCTTACCAAGAAGACTATGAATGTTCCTGAATGGCCGAGTTACAGTTTTGACTTACACCTGCTTGAAAATCAATGGCAAGACCTGAAAATGGTTGTCTAGCAATGATCAACCAATTTGACAGAGCTTGAAGAATATTTAAAAGAATAATGGGCAAATGTTGCACAATCCAGGTAAGCTCCTTGAGGCTTACCCAGAAATTCTCACAGCTGTAATCACTGCCAAAGGTGATTCTAACATGTCTTTTTTAAACTTTATTTAACTAGGCAGGTCAGAAAAATGTACATTACATTACATTTAAGTCATTTAGCAGACGCTCTTATTTTGTATTTTCAATGACGGCCTAGGAACAGTGGGTTAACTGCCTTGTTGAGGGGCAGGTTTGTACCTTGTCAGCTTGGGATTTGAACTTACAACCTTGCGGTTACTAGCCCAACGCTCTAACCACTAGGATACACTGCCACCCTTACTCAGGGGGTTGAATGCTTATCTAATCAAGACATCAACACACATACGTTTTATTTTTCATTTTATTTTTACAAATGTAGGCAATTTTCTTCCTCTTTTACATTGCAGAGTAATTTGTGTAGATCATTGACAAATAAATGATAGTTATTTAAATTTTAATCACAATTTGTAACACAACAAAATGCGGAAGAAGCCAAGGGGTATGAATACTTTCTCAAGGCACTCACTGATCATCCCTAAAGCCAACACCTCATTCGGCCGCCTTTCGTTCCAGTACTCTGCTGCCTGTGACTGGAACGAATTGCAAAAATCGCTGAAGTTGGAGACCTTTATCTCCCTCACCAACTTCAAACATCAGCTATCTGAGCAGCTAACCGATCGCTGCAGCTGTACATAATCTATTGGTAAATAGCCCACCCATTTTCACCTACCTCATCCCCACAGTTTTTATTTATTTACTTTTCTGCTCTTTTGCACACCAATATCTCTACCTGTACATGATCATTTATCAATCCAGTGTTAATCTGCAATATTGTAATTATTCGCCTACCTCCTCATGCCTTTTGCACACATTGTATATAGACTCCCCTTTCTTTCTACTGTGTTATTGACTTGTTAATTGTTTACTCCATGTGTAACTCTGTGTTGTCTGTTCACACTGCTATGCTTTATCTTGGCCAGGTCGCAGTTGTAAATGAGAACTTGTTCTCAACTAGCCTACTTGTTCTCAACTAGCCTAATAAAGGTGAAATAAAATAAAATAAAAACTGTATGTATACTTTTCATCTATAATATAAAATATCCCCCTGCTGCATGATGTCTTATTAAATATATTCATACTATAAATATTTTCATATTTTGAAGGTATTTCGTCATTTAGACGCATGGTGTTGCAATTCAGTCCATTAAAATTGTAACGCACTTCACCATCACCATCTTCACCAACATTGTTGTGAACATTCAGTTATTTTCCACCCACAACCACATTTCCAATACTCTTCATTGAGTAAGAAGTACACAAAAAAACTGTTGTCAGTAATTATTCAGTGTAATTAAGAGTCAAAATAAAACATCCTTCAATGAAAATGAATTAGTCCTTTGAGTTATGGTCGAGGAAAGACTGATAATCAAATTGATAATGAGTGATGCTTGCTGGGTCAGCATTTCCATTTTGTCAATAGTGTACCTCCCATATTTTACATGGAGAAAGAGCGACCGGGCCTTCTAACGATAAGCACCTACTTCAAAAGGTGACATGAGACTTGTATTAATATGCAGGGAAGATAAACATAACACTTGTTCTTTTGATGTTTTATTTGTGTGAGAGGGAAAATGAGAGGCAACTTGTGTGCAGTGACTGGTAGGGTCTTCTCACTGGTGCTCTGAGAGGTTTGTCAGATAGTACTTGTCAGATAGTACTTGTTTTTGTGTTTTTCTTCATGTATTGGGTCAGGCCAGGGTGTGGCATGGAGTTTTTGTATTGTGGTGTGTTTTGTCTTGGGGTTTTGGTGTGTATGTATTTGGGATTGTAGCTCGTGGGGTTATCTAGCAAAGTCTATGGCTGTCTGGAGTGGTTCTCAATCAGAGGCAGGTGCTTATCGTTGTCTCTGATTGGGAACCATATTTAGGCAGCCATATTCTTTGAGTTTGTCGTGGGTGATTGTCCTTAGTCTGTGTTAGTTTGCACCAGTTAAGGCTGTTTCGGTTTTCACTACGTTTATTGTTTTGTAGAGTTTGTGTTTTGGATTCGTGTTACGTTGTGTAAATAAACATGGATCACAATATACGCGCTGCAGTTTGGTCCGACTCTCCTTCACCATTAGAAAACCGTGACAGTACTACATAACATGTGTTTGTTATGTATGTATACAACCTGTAACATTTGTGGGAACGGGCAATAGCATTCAATGGTATCCTACGTACTATAACACAGGAGTGTCTACCCTCCTCCTAGATAACTGGGTATGTACTGTAGGATTTTGCGCCTCACGCTTGACATTCCTTGTTAAAAGTATTTGTCAGACATATTGTCAGCAACTTTGCCTACATTGTCCAATATCAAAACCACTTTATTTCCGTATGTTTGCAACATTCACGAATCCCGATACTCTCGTCTTGCCTTCTGCTTTCTTCTGCTGACTGACTAATGGGTTATTGAGTAATTAATCAACTTCTAATGAGTCGACAGTAGATTTCCAAATGGGGTCTGAAATGATTCTGAACGGCACACTTAAACATGCACTGTGTCTCGATGTTCGGGACACTGCAATAAATGCAATATCTAGTCTTCTCCTCCAATGATTATCTTTGTTGAGGTGGATGACTCTGGTTTGTGTCCTTGTGAAGAGGAAAAACACTATACCTTAGTCTTAAGATTCAAGTTTTAATGTTATGTGCACAAGTACAGCGTAATGCCTTTCTTGCAAGATCCAAATCTAACAATGCAGTAATCAATATCAATGTAGTACTAAAAATAACGTAAGGTAGAACAGAAACACAACAAACAGAAATATGAATTCCAGTAGCATATTTACAATGTGCAGGGATTCTGGAGTGATAGATATATATATAGGGGTAAGGTGACTAGGCACCAGGATATTTGAGTTTGAGTGGGTAGAGTCAGTATAAGTGTGTGTGCATGTTATGTGTGTGAGCAAATGAAGTGTGTGTGTGTGCGTGCGTGTGTATTGGAGTGTTAGTGTAAGTGAGTATGTAGAGTCCTGTGAGCGTGCATATAGAAACATGTTAATAAAATACAAGGATCCACTCAGATAGTTAGTGTTATCATTATTGGCTATTTATCAGTATGCTTTGGTATTGGGTTTCTAATGGGTGGGAACTAGCACCATTTCACCAATTCCAAAAATTGACCGCTGCGCCATACAGGTTGGAAAATAGCTGGGAGGAGGTTTTCAATGTACCGATTCAGTGGCGCAAGTTTTTCAATCTACATTTTGATAGAAAATAAATTCAACCAATAGAATGTTATATATATGTGGGATACAACCATCCCAGCTCTGCAGATTTTGCTGCGAAGAGACAGAATCCTTATATCACTTGTTTTGGCACTGCCCATATGTAGCTTGTTTTGGTACTGCCCATATGTAGCTTGTTTTGGCACTGCCCATATGTAGCTTGTTTTGGCACTGCCCATATGTAGCTTGTTTTGGCACTGCCCATATGTAGCTTGTTTTGGCACTGCCCATATGTAGCTTGTTTTGGCACTGCCCATATGTAGCTTGTTTTGGTACAACCCATATGTAGCTTGTTTTGGTACTGCCCATATGTAGCTTGTTTTGGTACTGCCCATATGTAGCTTGTTTTGGTACTGCCCATTGGTAGCTTGTTTTGGCACTGCCCATATGTAGCGTGTTTTGGTACTGCCCATATGTAGCTTGTTTTGGCACTGCCCATATGTAGCTTGTTTTGGCACTGCCCATATGTAGCTTGATTTGGCACTGCCCATATGTAGCTTGTTTTGGCACTACCCATATGTAGCTTGTTTTGGCACTGCCCATATGTAGCTTGTTTTGGCACTGCCCATATGTAGCTTGTTTTGGCACTGCCCATATGTAGCTTGCTTTTGCACTGCCCATATGTAGCTTGTTTTGGCACTGCCCATATGTAGCTTGTTTTGGCACTGCCCATATGTAGCTTGTTTTGGCACTGCCCATATGTAGCTTGTTTTGGCACTGCCCATATGTAGCTTGTTTTGGTACTACCCATATGTAGCTTGTTTTGGTACTGCCCATATGTAGCTTGTTTTGGTACTGCCCATATGTAGCTTGTTTTGGTACTGCCCATTGGTAGCTTGTTTTGGCACTGCCCATATGTAGCGTGTTTTGGTACTGCCCATATGTAGCTTGTTTTGGCACTGCCCATATGTAGCTTGTTTTGGCACTGCCCATATCTAGCTTGTTTTGGCACTGCCCATATGTAGCTTGTTTTGGCACTGCCCATATGTAGCTTGTTTTGGCACTGCCCATATGTAGCTTGTTTTGGCACTGCCCATATGTAGCTTGTTTTGGCACTGCCCATATGTAGTTTGTTTTGGCACTGCCCATATGTAGCTTGTTTTGGTACTGCCCATATGTAGCTTGTTTTGGTACTGCCCATATGTAGCTTGTTTTGGCACTGCCCATATGTAGCTTGGTTTGGCACTGCCCATATGTAGCTTGTTTTGGTACTGCCCATATGTAGCTTGTTTTGGCACTGCCCATATGTAGCTTGTTTTGGTACTGCCCATATGTAGCTTGTTTTGGCACTGCCCATATGTAGCTTGTTTTGGCACTGCCCATATGTAGCTTGTTTTGGTACTGCCCATATGTAGCTTGTTTTTGGTCGGAATTTCAGGAACGGCTGAAAAATGTCACCATTTAATTGGAGCTAACTCTGTAAATAGCACTACTGGGTGATTTGACTTTTTAAAATTAATAATATAATAATACTCTTAGCCAAGGTGTTTGTCTTTAATTTACAGTGTGTAGAAACTACTGTATGAGAAAAGAAAGATTCAAAACTTTTGTGAAACATCACAGCACAGTAGAACATTTATGGCAGCTGGATCAAACTGGATGGTGTTTGAGATAGATGGGAGTGGTTGAGGGTAGCTGAAGGCTGGGATACTAAAAACGAACAAAAGATAACTAATGTACAATATACTGTCCGTGAAATGTATGCAGTATTTATGATCTGGAAGTGGAAGCCTAAGTATTGTTGTCCATTATTTCTTCCAATTAGGAGAGGGGGTGGTAGGGTTAGGGGAAAATAATAAAGAGGGAAAATATATTAACAAATCTATAATATATATTTACCCCAAAAATATATTGGGGATTGGAAATGATTCAGAGAATTACACTGATAGAAGCCACAATTGATTTGCAGTTTTAAAGCTGATTTTGCCACTAAAAAAGTGTATAAAAATATATGTATATCTGTGACTACAGGTCATAATTCCTCTTGTCTACAACAAAAACATTAATGCAACTATGATGACATAGCACATATTTTTCCTTTGGGCAATTTCCCATAAAATCTATTTCTATAGCTAAAGACACTTATTAGACCTAATACTAATAAAATACATTGAATTACAAAATCCCTCGGTCCAGTTGAACTAGGTTTCTGTAGTAGCCATGCATAATTACAGATCAAGTCACCAAACCAATACTTTTTCACCACATGTCTTCCTCTAGTGTATGGCCTGCATCAGTTAGAGAGATAAACATAATTAGCTGAGAGGAAAGGGCACTGAAGAGCTGCTGAGAGATGCTGTGTTTGTTGACTTTCAACCACTGGTTATCCACATCTGAACATAGAAATATAATTACTGGCATGGGTACACTCATTATGGCCTCCGGGCTATCCATCGCAGAACATTGACTTGTACTGTAGTTTTTGTAATCATATTTCTATGGATGTGATTTCACAAGCTGGGCCAGACATGGCCGCCCCCTGTGGGTCTTCGACACTGCAGCTGCTTGGAAGCCGTTTGATTAGAGAAACAACTGATGCATTCGCTCCATTGGGGGCCTTTGTTGGTACAAATTTGTCATTGGGTTTTCGCTTCTACCATTTATGACTTTCGACTCCAGCTTTGTCTGGTTTATTTCAGAAAATGTGTTATTTGCCGTGGCCAAATGTGTGTTTTGGTTTGAATTGTCATGAATTTCTGTATTTAGCAGGTTGTTGACATGGGATGTTCTGACATAAGAACTGGAGCACAGTGTGTGTTCACAGATGAGACATTGGCATCCATTAGGTATATGAGAAAGTACCATAAAGGTTTTAAACCCTTACTTTACCAGGTAACTTGATATACAAGCAAAGCTAGAGGGACAGGTCAGAATTTAAATTCTAAGATTGTATTTATTCAAGTTAGCTTCCTATATAGATAAACCAGTTGGTCAGGACTCATTCCTGTTGGGATGTAGTTAATAAGGGATCAAGATGTAACCCACAATATATATGTGGCAGCACAACCACCCATAGTGTGTTTTTCGCTGTCTGCAACCTCCATGTCGCTGAGTCATCTCACCACTCGTTCCAACGCTGCCCCGGCCTCTTCCCTGCTCACACCTTCTGGCCACCGGGTGTGAAACTAGAAAGAGCAAAAAGGGAAGACAGGTGAGAGGGCAAAATAAGTTCTTTTGTAGTGGCAGCAGACCACGATTTTTCCTTTCTATTCTCTTCTCTTAAGATTTGTGTTAATACCTTTCACAAAGCAGTTTTTTTTACTGAAAATAAACAATTGATTTGCCATTCAATTATATTTAAATACAAAATCCCCTAACTAAAGTTAAATTAGGGCAGAGCAGCCGCTATAACAAAAAATAACTAAAACATTTAAATACATATTTAGTACAGGCACCCACATCGCCTATATTGGTGGCCATTTTAGGTACTACCGGATCAGTCAAATTAGCTCAATTGCCAATTTCTAAGGCTCTGGGTATCACAGAAACACTTTGAATGAGTAGCAGACAAATCTTGTGATTGTGTTTAGTATTTAAAATGGTATTTTAAAATCTAAATTGGCATTAAATCCCACAAATGAAATGATGTGTTACTCAACACAAATAATATAATATAATATAATAATATATAATAATAATATATCTATATTTTTATTTTAATAGGCAAGTCAGTTAAGTATAAATTCTTATTTTCAATAACAGCCTAGGAACAGTGCCTGTTCAGGGGCACTGTCAGCTTGGGGATTTGAACTTGCAACCTTCTGGTTACAATCCACCGCTCTAACCACTAGGCTAACCTACAGCCCCACCCTGATCTCTAAGAGCAACATGTCATGCAGTATCTATCCTGTAATTAGACTGAGGGCTCCATCAAGGTCTTTTAGTTCTTTCCATGGAGCTCCATTTCACTTAATGGATGTTGATGCTGATAATATACAGTAAATATACAGTCTTTAAAATAGACAACTGGGATGCAATGAAAATTACTATGAGAAGTCACATCTCGCTCCTGGCGACAATAACGCATTGTCTCCCATCGTGCTCCAGCTGTTATAGTCTACAAACAAATTCACATTTCATGTTTCAATGTAAATAACATCTCATGCGGATTTCATTTTTTCTCTGCCTTTCCATACATCAACATCATGTGTCTGTTTTCAGTATATGGCAGTATAAAGGGCAACAACCTCAACGACAACGGGATTAAGAGGAGTAGGAGTGTTTGTGTCTACAACAATTAAATCAGAGTAATTACAAATTCAAACATTGGAACAGTTTATTTTTTTAGACTGAGACACTACATCCATGATTTCCCCTGGGTTGGGCCACGGACTCTGATCACAGAGCTCAAGGTGAAGGAGAAAATAAGAAAAACAAAGGGCCTTATAAAATTCCCCTTATAGCTTGATAGTATTGTTTGCTGTACACCTGTAAAATCTAACAAATGATGACTGGTAATTAAGTGGTAATACAACATAAAAGGGAGTCTGGGGTGTGTGAGAATGGGTTTACCTTGAGATGACCTTGTTCTCTCTTTGATTCTCAACCCCTTGCTGCATATTGGAGAGTGTGGATATTGGCTACACAGTAAATATCTGAAGTAATTGCATTATTTACATGGGAATAGTTGGTTTCATAATGCAAATTAAACAGGACTGTAACAATGTTCCAAAGGTAAAAACCAGTCACCACAAGACATCATCCAGGTCAACACCACAACCAGCTTTTTTATATAAGTTCTATTGTAAACAACACACACAACTTTAACACAAAAACAACCCTGGCAGTCACACATATAGAACATTTTTTTTTGCATGGGATCAATCGAAACAAAAATTTGCGAGCGCCTAGTAAAGTAGCCTGGAGGAGTAGAACTCTGTCCCCTCACTTTGAAAATTCTGGAGCATTTCAAAGGAGATTTTTATTTTACCTTTATTTTACTAGGCAAGTCAGTTAAGAACAAATTCTTATTTTCAATGATGGCCTAGGAACAGTGGGTTAACTGCCTGGTCAGGGGCAGAATGACAGATTTTGTACCTTGGGGATTTGACCTTGACCTTTCGGTCACTAGTCCAATGCTCTAACCATTAGGCTACACTGCCGCCCCAGATGAATAACAAGGACGGTTTAAAATGTCCTGCGGAGGACCCATCAGGCCGTTTCAGCGACAATCTATTTGCTCAGTGTCAGTCGGAAATATTACATTGAGGAGATAAATCTCTCAGCTGTCAACTGATGATCCAGTTTTAACTGTAAAAATGTAACAACTTTTCTTAAGTGTTGAAGCTTTTGGTATGCAGATGAATCATTTCATAATTATTGAGTGATAATCTTTGGACTGTGACCAGAAATGGTGTTGTGTTTGACCTAAGCTACCTCAATGCATTTTACAGCATATAAACTACAGTACAAGAGAAGTAGCACTGAATGCCACACTAATACATCTTCTTATAGCAACAGCAGTGCACTTCCATGTCTCTTGTGAAAATACGTCCACTTTGATTTGAGGGGAGCGTCCGGATGTACTCTCTCAACTCGTCGTGGTTGCCGGGTCCAAGACGAATGATCCATGATTGGTCAGGTCTGGGTACTCTGGCCAATCGGAAATAAAGTTTTCAGAGCGATTCCAATGTAAGGACGTACAGTACTAATAGTGCTAATCAGATTTTCCAGTAATTGGAAAAGTCCTGAATGTTTCAGCGGCACCTCTTAAACTGTTTATGGACAATAATTGAAGACTTGAGAAATATGAAATCCCCCAAAAATTGCAGATTGCAAGAGCTAGCTATAAACAATATGAGAAGTAGAATCATGACCAGCTGAGAACCCTGTCACTGTCAGTGTCTATTGTACAATCCTCACATCTGCCTTACTCCACTAATGTGGGTAGTAAAGTTCAACTTGCATATTCTTAATTGCAAGATATATATTTGTACTCACAACCTTTTATAAAAATAGCACATGAAGAAGGTAATTGTGGATGACGTGTTGCCTTAACCTTGGAAACCTCTGACTTTGGATCACTCATCAGTCTCTCCTCCCATCCTATCAAATTTAACTATCAATGAGATGGGTAGCAACTCTGTGGCAGTATATACAGCTCAGTAATTGGTGCACCGTTTTGTCACCTCATGCATAAAACATACCTTTTTACATCTTTAAGTTCCTCGTCTGGTACCTCGCCATCAACGGTCCAAGGAGAGATTTATCATTTCGCCTCCTGTCAGATGAGGAATATATTAGGAGTGGCGCCTCCATGGAGGATCAGCTTCACGATAAATACCATATTTATAATGGCTGGAGGAAGATGGTGATGGCTGATAATTTGCTGTCTTGATGTCTGACCCAATGCTGACTCCTGGTTGGGGCAAGTGATGAATGTTTACAAAATCCACCAGGGGAAATGTAGTGATTGTCGATGAGTAATGTGCAAAATACTACAGAGGTTAGTGGATTTATTGTTTATGCGCTGTAGCCTTCTCCCGACAGTTGGCATACAGTGACGAAAGTGAGGGTCCAGAAAATAGCAGATTCATCGAGGGATACTTCAGTCCATGGTTCAGGGGACCCAATGATACATATTTTGTTTCTTGCCCAGAACTGACACCTAGTTCAACTAATAGGCAAGTCAGTTAAGAAATAAATCTTATTTACAATGACTGCCTACCCCAGACGACACTGGGTCAATTGAGCACCGCCCTATGGCACTCCCACAGTTGGTTGTTGAACCAGGGTCTGTAGTGATGCCTCGAGCACTGAGATGCAGTGCCTTAGACTGGTACATCACTCGGGAGCCCCTAATTTGACTATAAATTAATGAACATGTTTAAATACTTTATATGCTTATTTTGGGGAATTTAAACCATTTACTTGTGTTAAAAAAAAATTAAAATATAAATAAATGGTACTGCTTGACAGACTGTCTCTTAGGGGTAATTCTCTTGTCTCTTAGGGGTAATTTTACTCCTGTTGGTGCCTTTAAGCTAAAAAAATATGTTGTCGCTTTTAGGGTTAACTTCAATCAATTAAATATCGCTGGCATTTCTTCTGAAGAAGGTGCCACCATTTTGTTATTGATGCTCGACTGAGCGGAAACACCTCAGCAGTTTTTAACCTTTACTATGTGCTAGATAAATCTCTTTTATTAGACTTTCTGTCACAACACTGGCAGTACACATCATTGACCCCTGTGTTCTCGGCAGCAGGTCAGTTGCCCTTTAAAATGGCCTTTAAATCGGACTTTAAATGTGGATCTTAAAGAATCCAATCTGTTAGAGGATACATTATCCCATTGTTGTTCATCATATCAAAATGGTGGACTGTTTTGTTGCCCCCTTCAAACTATTTTCATTTGTTTTATTTACTTGACCATCTTTTGACATTCAGAACTTTCTATGAAAAAAAATCATTTAATGTAAACAGAAAGCAGAGGAAAGCTTTTTATCAGGCAGAAGTGTACTATGAGTAGGATAAAAACATGGTAATCTTGTTCCTCCCTTCTGAGTATTTTAAGCCCAAGGCTGTGGCATTAAACTTGAAGTTACATTTCCTTTAAACCTGTGGACTGAATAACCCCACCAAATAAATACTAAACAGCCTAATAGTAGTCTCATGGGATCTGTGTATAGTCAACTTACGATGTGCCATTCATGTTCTATGGTGTGACATTCTCTTTGACGGGATATAGGTTTATCCCAGCAGCGGCGCTGCCTTATGAATGTGGAATCACATTGCGGTGACAATAATGGCACACTGTTTATTTCCAGGATATTCCTCATGGATGATTTACAGTAGCATAATAAATGACCAGTGGCATGAATCACATCATAGTGTAAAGAATACTGAGTCACATCCCAAGCCTGATAATGATGAGGTTTATAGGGCTGTTACAGTACAAGCTGGATTGTCTTAACTCGATCCCTAATAGACAGGCGTAATACAAGGGTGTGTGTGTGTGTGGTGGGAAGGGAGAATTGTAGGGTGTGTGTTTATATGAGTCCACGCATGTGTTTGTGGCAGTGAGCGTGTGTGTTTTTGTGTGTGCGTGTTTACGTGTGTTTGTTTCCATTAGACGTGCATTTGTTTCCACTTCTAAGAAATGCATGTAATCCACTGTGTTGTTGCTGCGATAGCTAAAATAAGGTTGGTCTTGGAATAGCTTTCCTTTTTTCTGCTGATGTGGAACAGGTCTTTGCTGGCTTACCTCCTACAACATTAATTAATAGTCTAGTCTATGATTGATGACCTCAGCTTTAGCTGCCTTGCTCGCATTCATCACCAGAAGATTAGGAGGATGGGATTCAAAACATTTGATTTCTTTTTTTCACTCCCTTCCTCTTTCCTCTGTGACATGAACAGAGCCGGAGTGGCGTTATGTGCCACAGCTTTGTGAGGTAGTCACAAAAACACTTGTTGATTTGATCGAGTCGGCCTTCTTGGACATCTCTGCTCTCCTGCGCTTGACTCTTTCACCCACCTCTAAATACAATAACGGAACACATCCACAGAAGCCAAGACAGATTGTCTGCGGTGACATAAATAGGTCTTTGCATGTTAATCATATCAGATATATGTGTTTTTCAGTTCCTTAGGTGAAAGAGTCAAGCGCAGGAGAGCAGAGATGTCCAAGTAGAGTCTTTTAATAGGCAAGTCCACAACAATAGGGTCAGGTACAATACCAAAATAAATGGCCACGACAAAAGAGAACACAGTTACTCACAGAAGGAGGAAAACCAACGCTCCTTAAACTTATACACAACCGGTATATACGTGAAAATAACTGAGGCACAACCTCAACAAGCAACATGAAACGAATAATCCCGCACAAACCAAAGCAGGCAACAGGGGTAATTATACACACAGAAATTAATGCAAATTAAACCAGGTGTGAGAGAACCAAAGACAAAACAAACGGAAAAGGAAAAATGGATCGGTGATGGCTCGTAGGCCGGCAACGCAGACCGCCGAGCACCGCCCGAACAGGGAGAGGAACCACTTTGGTGGAAGTCATGACAGGATGTCGGTTGTTGATGTGAACAAAACTAGAAGAAATTGAATGATATGAAAATATTGGTAGGGTTTGGAATTAGTAAATCATTTTAAATATATTCCAAGGCATGACAAATGACTTCATTGCATGGTTCATGTCATTATACAGTGACAACGAAACAATAAACCTAATTACACTGTACTGTAGAATATTTTAGCGAACAGGGAAGTGAAACTGGGTGGCTAGCGTGAAAGGCAAATACCTTACACAATAGTGTTTACCCACCTGGTGGGAATTGTAATGTGGCTCATATAGCAAGGATGACTACTCAGCTCCTTCACACCTCTATGCTGTGCAGGTGGTCTCACAGCCGCCATCCCACTTTTGACACCAACTTAGCGAACGGCGGGGCAGGAACGGGAACCTGGGTCGCTGACGTGAACAGCAAACACCCTACTCATCTCACCAATAGGGTTAACCCACTTGGTGGGAATTCTAATTTGGCTCATATAGCAAGTATCAATACAATACTTTAGATGCCAGGTATTTCTTTATGATTTGCATTAAATGAATTGAATAATGCTTACAAAATAAGTTACAGTATGATTTTAAATCATCTTTAAGAAACCTGTTCTATGATGGTATTGACAGAGGCACGTTTGTTTTTTCGAGCTGTGCAAACCAAGACCTGTTGACTCTAGCTATTTTCAGTCCGAGTTTTGACCGCTTGTGTAGAATATTCATCTGACGTTCCTCCTCTGGGTGTCAAAACAAGATGAATACCTTTTCTCTAACCTTTGCTCTCTGGCAACTCATCCCATTCACAAAATAATACTGCTAAAATACAGAATCTATTTTTATCTTAGAGATGTGACCAGTCTTAGCTCTGCTCTATTTTGTAGGTACTTTTTTTTTCACTCAGGTGTTGCCAATTTCCCCAAGAGAAGAGAAATCCTTGCTCGATCATCAATTTGTTTCTTACAGCAACAGTCTTTTTCTATTGGTGAAAATTACAGAAATTGAGCTTGTATATTGTAGCAACTTGACTTCACTCTATTTGGGGGTGTACGCTCAAAGTAAATCTTTATTATTGTTTTAAATTGAACTAGAAAAGTCCGTTAAAAACACATGTTTATTTACAATGACAGCCTACGGGGGAACAGTGAGTTAACTGCCTTGTTCAGGGGCAGAATAACAGATTTTTACCTAGTCTGCTGGGGGGATTCGATCCAGCAACCCTTCAGTTACTGGCCCAATGCTCTAACCACTAGGCTACCTGCTGCATAAGTAAAATGTAGGATGAGGCACAGTAATTGATAGTAATTACCTAATCCAAAGCGCTGTAAATTCGTTCGGGCAATTTGGTCTACTGCTACACCAATTAGGTTTTCCTCTTAATGAATGAGATAGCTATAACGACAGCAGATTAGCTGTCCAACTCTCTTTGTACATTCCACTGCCAAATTAATAAGGTGCCTAACAGTAGCTGTAACAATTCTTTTATACTGTCGTGTGTAAGAAAATGTGTACCTCTCTAAAGGCCTTTGCTAGTTAGCTACAACAATTCCCTCCTTAGACTCCGAACATTTGTACCATTCAAAATGAGACATTGCCAAAGTCATGTGTAAAAGGTGGCTAACTAAATATAACAATGACTTTATAGAGTGTAACGGAAACACTGAGTAGATGGTAGCTAGATACAATTCCTTCATTTAGTTTTAGAAAATGTGTACCACTTAAAAGGAGACATTAAACCACACCCATGGTTTCCTTGTTGCAAAGGGAGTCCAAGGAAGGTGAATAGCAAGCTACACTCATTACTTCCCTCCTTTAGTCTTAGACAATGTGTACCATTCAAAAGGAGGAAACACAGTATCCCACTCGTGTCACGCCCTGACCTTAGATTATCTGTTTTTCTATATATTTTGGTTAGGTCAGGGTGTGACTAGGGATGGGTACTCTAGTTGTATGTCTAGGGTTTTTATCATCTAGGGTTTTTGTATGTCTGTTGACCTGATATGGTTCCCAATCAAAGACAGCGGTTTATCGTTGATCATATTTTGGTAGCCATTTCCCCATTGTTAATTGTGGGATCTTGTCTATGTTTGGTTTCCTGTCAGCACTAGTTTGTACAGCTTCACGGTTCGTTCGTTTGGTTGGTTGTTTGTTGTTCATTCATTAAAAAGAGAACCACGCTGCGCCTTGGTCCGATCATTATGACGAACGTGACAACTCGCGTTCGATTTCCATGTTCAAAGGGGAAGTCCATGCAGCTAAAAGATCATGAGGCAGTGAGTCTTTAATGGTGGTACAGCGGTGGATGATACAACCTAGCTTAGCCCACGCTTTCATTTCACATGTACATAGAATTATGTGGGATTTTACCCAGAACAAAAGACTCCCCACCAAAGCGAGTTTGATGTGTGATGTGATAGGCTACACGGGAACCTCAGCCAATTAGGCTCCCTGGTTCTCCTCTCTGACCTTCCCTCTTCTGTGACAATTAACATATCTCCATCTGCCTTACTGGGGCCTTAATTGGGACTTGGCTATAGGAGGAATTGACCGGTTGATTATTTCTCTGCACACTGGTGGAAGAGATGACACCTCAATTGCACATCTTACATCAGTTTTGGTGTCATTCATGTACAGTAGTTTCTGTCAGCAGATATTTGGGGTGTATAGTATGTTATAATGATCTAGTGCCAGCTACTGGGACTGTAGACATGATTCTGTATTTTAAGGTGTTAATTATGGACCTAGTAACTGAGGACTGTAACTGTTTTTCATAAATTGTGTGTTTTGTGTTGATTGCTGTTTTGTTTTACATTGTATTGGTTGTTGTATTGTTGTGATCAGGGAACCCCTGGGAATGAGATCATGGTCTCAATGGTTTTTCCCTGAATGAATAGTGCATAATACAAAATAAATAGTTAGCGTCTATAAAGGGTTTTAATGTAAATAATTACATTCTTCAGTACTGCTGCCTGTGACACAAAAGACATTGAAACTAATGGTTACATGCTGAAGTCATAATGACATGCACTGGTGCCGGGTGGTAAAGACGTACACAGCCTTTATCTAGCTCAGTCTCTGATGTCTGTGATGGACCCTGTACCACCAACCATCAATTACTCAAAGACAGATGAGGGAAAGGGAAGAATAATGATACATATCTAAAAGATGGTCACATTTGTAGCACAATGTTGCCATTATAGTGCTCAGCGTTTGACTCCCGGAGAGATAGATAATTACTCTATAGACTGCACAGTGCAAAGACGTGCAAATAGCCTGTTAGTCGCCTCTCCCGTGGCAGCGTTTTACCTCGCTTTTGTTCACTCTCATCGTAGCCCCGCTAATGCCAATAAGCCAGGAGACGTTTGAAGTTATCACCCCTTCTTGGAGTTAGAGGCAAATAGCTAATATCCAATCACAGACGACACCAGAAGAATAGCTTTAGAAAGTGAAAGAGAGAGGGGTAGAGACAGAACATGTGTGATGGAAAAAGAGAGCAAAGGAAGAGAGGGGGGAGAGAAGGAACAGAGAGAGAGAGAGAGGGGCAGAAAGAGAGGGAGAGGGAGAGCAGAGATGGAGACAGAAAGAGAGTGAGAGGGAGGGGGCAGAGAAAAGAGAAGGAACAGAGAGAGAGCAGAGATGGAGACAGAAAGAGAGTGAGAGGGAGGGGGCAGAGAAAAGAGAAGGAACAGAGAGAGAGCAGAGATGGAGACAGAAAGAGTGAGAGGGAGGGGGCAGAGAGAAGAGAAGGGACAGAAAGAGAGTGAGAGAGAGAGAAGAGATGGAGACAGAAAGAGAGTGAGGGTGTTTTTACAAAAACATCTGTAGAGTCTGAAGGGTTTAAGCTACAAACGATTACAGTAAAAGCTATCTATTAAAAACGGACTCTCACGCACATGTAACATGTATTGCTCTGACGCTCACAAGCTACACAAGAGTTGTTGATGGTAAGGGTGTCTTCTACATAGAAGATCATAGGAAATCCCAGGACATAGTGTCTAAAATACTGTAATAAACTACAAACTCCACACACTGACTCATTGGATATTAATTTCCCACTGAGCAAACCATTTCTGAACTTACAGCATTCATATACATTCTTTTTTCCCCTCCAGGTTTTTGCTGATCTTGTTTTTTTATTGATATATGTCAGTAACAGTCATGAATGCAACTGTTCATGTCAAATTGTTTAGTGTTGTACTTGTAGCCCGGGTTGTCCTGAATAGAAAATGGTAAAACACTTAATTGTGAGGCTAAACATATGGGCTGGATAAGCAGATAAATGAAAGTCAGATAAATTAAAAGCCGATTTTTACTGGGGTCTCGGGACTGATAGGGTTAAGCGGATAAGTTTTTTCATCCCATAATGAGCCTATATTTTTTTATAATGAATAGTCATTACAAGTGCTGCCTGCATGTGGGTGCCTATATCTACATTTCCAAAAACAACCCTATATGTTTCCTGGCTATGTTGTGTGTGTGTACTCATCTGTGGATGTACACCTTAAACATGTTTTCTAATTAGGACAGGGAACCCCTGAGTTGAAGCTATTGCTGACGAAACATTTAGTTTTGTGTCTATATGTGGAATTATTTTGATATGTTCTCTGAACTTTTGATCAGAGTCATACTGTAACTGATTGCCCCAGATTGGTTAGCATATAATTTTCTACAATGCTGTCCATTGCAGGTTACGGTTTATGGGTAAGACCCATATTAAAGTACCGATGTAGGATCTTAAATTTGAGCCAGTTTGCTACAGCAAGGAAAGAATCCTGCAGCAAAAGGACATTTTAATTTGTATGTAGGTTATAATTAATTAACATTTTGTAAGGGTTGATACAAGTCTGAAATGTCAAACCTTAAATAGACAACAAGTTTTACATTTCCTGCTTTACAGGAAAGTTATCCAGCAACAGGGTGATCAAATAAAGATCCTACATCTGTATTATCCTTATCAAAGTATAGGTCAGAAAATATACAGTACTGTATTGCATCCATTCTGATGGACTCTAGTGAAATATTGTCTTTTATAGATAGTATTTAAACCCAGGTTTGCTGACTATTTGAAATCAAATATCTGGGCTTGATTGAGCTTGTCTGGTGCCGTGGAACTATTAGAGTAATTGCAAAAGAGTAAACCCCGCCCATCTTCCACGCCTGGCAGGTTAAAGCAAACGATAATGATCTGAACAAATTATACTGTCCCTGTTGACGTTTGTCCTTCTTGATATTCTAGCTTATGGAGTCGGCCTAATTAATCATGGGTGTTGAGCTAAGGTTAAACTTTTTTTCACTGCTATCGGACTGTACTCTGTAACATCATTGGGGTTGTCGTGATCCAAGAAAAATTCACTGTTAAGAACTCGATGGGATGATTTGTGGAGCTGCCAGCTCGTCTGAGAGTATGAGTCTGTTGAATGCATTCATAACCCAGATGGGGAATGATGATAGAGTATTGTGGATGTACGCTCAATTTGAGGACATAAAATTCAGGGCAATATTACAAAAGTATTTCCTGCGAATCAGTCACAGATTTTGTTATTCAGAAGAGGGCAATAATTCAATGGCATCCATTGAACCTGAACCACCTGTTTTAAATCATTTGGAACGCATATTTGTTCTATTCTGGAAGGGCAACAAAATGAAAAAAAAACCTGCATAGCTAAATCAACAAATACAGTCAGGTCCATAATTATTGGCACCCTTGATAAAGATTAGCCAAAAAATAATGCATAAAATAAACAATACAAATACTGAGCTATATTCTATGCTAAAATACAATTGGGAAATGATATTATTTTATACTAATACAATTGCAAAATAAATAAATAAAGGGAGTCTGACGCTCTACATACAAGCTCCCAGTCATTTATTGGGTAAACTACCAACGTTTCGGCATCACTGTGCCTTCTTCAGGGTAATGTCATACATGCTTGAACCAGGTTATGTAGACAAACAGTGCAATAGTGCAACCAATGACAATAGTGAGGGGTGTGTCATAGTAATTAGGGTGATGAGGATTAAACATTTTTTACTGTTAAAAAGACAATAGTTTACAGCATGTTGAATATATTAGGCTATGGTTATCATATTGCAACATAATTAGATATTGTACATAGTAATAGTAATAGCATCAACATACAATTGTTTTTAAATTTCATGTACATATTTCATTGTTCCCATTTAATTTCATCTTTGTTACATGTGATCTTTTGTTCATAAAATGTGGTCAAAGTTAGTGGTCAGACCACTAGAGGTCAGTGTTTTTAGATAGGAGATCCAGTAGGCCTCCCTCTGTCGTAGCAGGATCTCGATGTTACCTCCTTTCCTTGGTAGAGTAACATAATAGATACCTGTATAAACCCAATAAATTACTAGGAGCTAGTATATAGAGTGTGCAACTCTATTTATTTTTATAGCATACAGTTTACTTGCCGTAAGTCAGCACTTCTACCAACCTTTTTGAAGGGGTATGCCAGCTCATGCCTTTTATCATACTAATACAATACTCAGAGAAAGAGATGATGTTTAACAAGTAATAAAACAAATCTCAAAAAGATAGGGGTCAAACTGATTAGCACCCTTTTTTTCGATACTCTAGCACCCTAACCGTGCTAAAAATGATATGATTGATTGGAGAAAAAGTGGTGGGATCTTAGACCGTTCCTCCATACAGAATCTTTCCAGATCCTTAGCACGTGGATTGGAACTGGTGCTGTGGTCAGATGACATGAAAGTAGAGCTCTTTGGCCACACACACCAGTAGTGGGTTTGGCATTGAAAAACAGGAGCATATGGAGAAAAGTACCTCATTCCTACAGTAAAATATGGATCTTTGATGTTATGGGGATATTTTGCTTCCACTGGCCTTGGGGCCCTTGTTAAGGTCAACCAGTGGCGTCAGTTCAGATTTTTTGGAAGTTAAAGCTACTTTACTGCATTTCTACTCAATTTAAAAACTCTAAAATGCTCTTTGGAGAACAGCAAAAACAAACAAAAATGAGCTTCCGTTAATTTAGTAGAAGCTGTAACTGTATTACATCCAATATAGCATCCGGCTCAGTTACATCCATTATCCAGCATCCAGCTAAGAGTTACATCCATTATCCAGCATCCGGCTCAGTTACATCCATTATCCAGCATCCAGCTAAGAGTTACATCCATTATCCCGCATCCGGCTCAGTTACATCCATTATCCAGCATCCAGCTAAGAGTTACATCCATTATCCAGCATCCGGCTCAGGGTTATATCCAGCATCCAGCATTCGGCTCAGATTCACATCGAGCATCCAGCATCCGGCTAAGAGTTACATCCAGCATCCAGGTGACAGTTACATCCAGTATCCAGCTCAGTTACATCAATCATCCAGCAGAACTTAACAATACTTTAAAATAAGAATCCCCCTGTATATCATGCCAAAATAAAAGTCCAGCATTTCAAAATAAGAGTCCCACAATTTATCATGCCAAAATGAGTCCTGCAATTTCTAATTTGAAAATAAGAGTTCCTCAAGTTGTCATGCCAAAATAAAAGTCCTGAGTTTATTATTGTCCTGCTGAAAGGGGAAATCATCACCCAGAGTCTAGAGGAAAACTGACTGAACCAGTTTTTCCTCTAAGATGCTTCGCTCCATAATGGGTTTTTTATATAAAAATAAAAAGCCCTAGTCCTTGCCGATGACAAGCATACCCATAACATGATCAAATCATATCAAATCAAATGTTATTGGTCACATACACATGGTTAGCAGATGTTATTGCGAGTGTAGAAATAATAAATAAAAGGTAAAGTTAGAAATAATTACAAAGAAGAATCACATAGGACCCAAGGCAGGTTATTGCTGATTGGGCTTTCTGTTACAGAGAAACAGAGAGAGAATGAGAGAGAGAGAGATCTGAGCCATTCAGGTACCAGGATGTCCGGTCTGTATCGTACTGAATTATAGCCACTTTACCCAGGAGGTCATCGTTTGGCCTCCTCCTGTCCCCATCGCCATCGTCACTGGCGGTCGGCTCCTTATCAACATCCGCACTGAGGGGTTGAACAAGATGGGCCCTCAGTCAGAAACTGTACAGGTCAGTAGCTACAGTCTTGGTCAGAACCTTTATTCTCAGTTTACAGCTCTATAGAAGCTTAGCTTTGCTATCAATTGCAAACGGCATATTGGAGCCAGTTCCAAATGTTCAACAGTTAACAGTCATTACATTTTGTTCATTATTATCATAATTGTTAACGGGAACATGTCCATCTATTTAACTACACTCGCCAAAAGTATGTGGACACCTGCTTGTCGAACATAATTGGTCCCCCCTTTGATGCTATAACAGCTTCCACTCTACTGGGAAGGCTTTGCACTAGATGTTGGAACATTGCTGCGGAGACTTGCTTCCATTCAGCCACAAGAGCATTAATGAGGTCTGGCACTGCTGTTGGGCGATTAGGCCTGGCTCGCAGCCGGCGTTCCAATTCATCCCAAAGGTGTTCGATGGAGTTGAGGGTCAGGGCTCTGTGTAGGCCAGTAAAAATGTTCTTGTATGGACCTTGCTTTGTGCACAGGGGCATTGTCATGCTGAAACAGGAAAGGGCCTTTCCCAAACTGTTTGACACAAAGCTGGTAGCAGAGAATCATCTCGAATGTCATTGTATGCTGTAGCATTTTGTCCCTTCACTGGAACTAATGGGCCTAGCCTAACCATGAAAAACAGCCCAGAACATTATTCCTTCTCCACCAAACTTTACAGTTGGCACTACGCATTCGGGACAGGCAGCGTTCGCCTGGCATCCACCAAACCCAGATTTGTCCGTCAGATGGCGAAGCGTAATTCATCACTCCAGAGAACGCGTTTGAACTGCTCCAGAGTCCAATGGCGGCAAGCTTCATTTACACCACTCCAGCCGAAGCTTGACATTGCACATGGTGATCTTAGGCTTGTGTGCGGCTCTTCGGCCATGGAAACCCATTTCATGTAGCTCCCGACAAACAGCTCCTGTGCTGACGTTGCTTCCAGAGGCCGTTTGGAACTCGGTAGTGGGTGTTGCAACTGAGTACTTCAGCACTCGCCGGTCCTGTTCTGTAAGCTTGTGTGGTCTACTACTTTGCGGCTGAGCAGTTGTTGCTCCTAGATGTTTCCACTTCACAATAACAGCACTTACTGTTGACCAGGGCAGCTCTAGCAAAACAGAAATTTGACGAACTGACTTGTTTGGCATCCTATGACATTGCCATGTTGAAAGTCACTGAGCTCTTCAGTAAGGCCATTCTACTGCCAATGTTAGTTTATGGAGATTGCATGGCTATGTGCTCGATTTTATACACCTGTTAGCAACGGGTGTGGCTGAAATAGCCATATCCACTAATTTGAAAGGGTGTCCACATACTTTTGTATACATAATGTATGATGTATATAATGATTGTATTCGATAAAACAGCTAGATAATATCAGAGAGAGAGAGAGAGAAAGTTATGAAAGAAAGTGGTGAGGGAGAGAGTGAGTAAGTAGAGGGCTAAAAAGAGTAACAACGGTATGATGTGTTAAGACTACTGTACCATTATGACTTTATCTGATGAGCAATGTGTCTGTGGCTCAAGTTGCAATGTGTCAGATGTCTTCTGTCTGGCTTTGTGTGATGTTATGCAAGGAGGGAGCAGAGGCACACCTTTGCTGATTAGGAACTGTACACTACACAGGTGTCCCGCTCTGATTGCTTTCAGTCAAACCGGGACACCTGTGAGAGTGATGGAGTGCTGCATTAGATGACCAGCATCCACAATCACCCGACCTCAAACCAATTGGTTGGGACGTATTGGACCGCAGAGTGAAGGAAAAGCAGCCAACAAGTGCTCAGCATAATGTGGGAACTCCTACAAGACTGTTGGAAAAGCATTCCAGGTGAAGCTGGTTGAGAGAATGCCAAGAGTGTGCAAAGCTGTCATCAAGCCTACTTTGAAGAATCTCAAATATAAAATATATTTGGATTTGTTTAACACTTTTTTTGTTACTACATGATTCCACATGAGTTATTTCATAGTTTTGTTGTCTTCGTTATTATCAAATCAAACTTTATTTGTCACATGCGTCGAATACAACAAGTGTAGACCTTACCGTGAAATTACAAGCCCTTAACCAACAGTGCGGTTCAAGAAGAGTTAAGAAAATATTTACCAAATAAACGAAAGTAAAAAAATAATACAAAGAAACACAATATTATAACAATAACGAGGCTATATACAGGGGGTACCGAGTCAATGTGCGGGAGAACAGGTTAAACGAGGTAATTAGTACATGTAGGTAGGGGTGAAGTGACTATGCATAGATAATAAACAGCGAGTAGCAGCAGTGTACAAAACAAATGGAAATAGTCCAGTGTCTATTTGGTTAATTGTTCAGCAGTCTTATGGATTGGGGGTAGAAGCTGTTAAGGAGCCTTTTGGTACTAGACTTGGTGCTCCGGTACTGCTTGTCGTGCGGTACCAGACTTTCGTGACTGCAGTCTGACAATTTTTGGGGATTTCCTGTGACACCACCACTTATTATATTATTATATAAGTATTATTATATATTATTATACTTATTATATAAGTGATTATATTATGATCCTCTGTGGTCAAATCATGCTCTCTGGTGTAGTATTTTTAATTATTTAATCTATTCATGTAAAGGCACCAGTAATTATTTAGCATTTTGTTAAATTCATTTTAATTTAGGGGAAGCTCATCTTCCCCTAGTGTATTGGACGCATCGCCTATGCCGACATCAACAACACAACGTGAAAGTAACCAGTGCATAAAACAGCTGGTTGCGAGGCTTATGAGGCAGAGTTCAAATGCCGACATCAAAGAAATAGGCGCCTTGCCTAAACGACTGACTGGCTAAGCAAACTGTCTGGCACTGTCTCTGCTCTCTGAAAGAAAGTCACGCAGGCTTGTAGCTTCTCGCAGAGCAATGATCTGCATGGTCCCAAAGCCAGCTATTCGTGTATTAAAAAGTAGTGACATTTTAATTGGAATGAAAGTAAATTCTTACTTTTTTTGAAGCCTACTTTTACATTTTTGGTCTTGATCTAAGATTGGCATTCCCAGGTGACGCACCTGCTTACACTTAACTCTGTGTAGCTGGTTTCTGATCTCCGCTCATACCCATCTAAATGCCAAGGCCGGGATCATTTGCACGTTGTGCCAGTCGCCGGTCCAAATACACCTGGACGAATTACAGCTGGATACCGGTACACGCGTGGCTGCTTGTCCGAACCAGGCGGCCAAAGCAATGGAACAGGTCTGGCTGGAGTACTAACAAATTACTTGAGTACTAAGCAACACCCAACAGGCAGGTGTTTCTAAGGATGAGCCGAGTCTCACTGATGATGGAGTTACCGCAAAAGTCGCTCTGGAAGATTCAACCGGGTGTAGTGAAAACGAGTGAGTGAAGCGGTCCCGAAACCCCGATGTTTAAGCGAGAGCCTGAGGACCGATGGTCTCGGTTTGGAAGGAGATAACTCGGATGAGAGGAGTCCTGGTCCATTACTGGACAGAAAGTCTGGGCCGATTCGAATTAAAGTGTAACACGGACGAGAGGAGAGGGACTTCCAGAGGAGATAATCCCAAACTAATCAGCACTACTTTCACCTTGGCCTGTTACTCCGCGCACAACCGCGCAGTGGTTTACTATTCGGGAGAAAACCGCTGCGTAAGTGATGATTATTCACCAAATGCGATTTGTTTGCTGCAGAGATTTGCTGCAGACTCCGTGCCCGGGCCATACATATCGTTTGAAAAACACTCGCTATAGGTTGCGCGTAGACTACAGCATACTCTGACAGGTTAATTCCGCAATTAGTTGTAGTTTATTTATATGTAATGAAAACGAGTGAAATAAATCCTAATCCTTAACTTGTCTTGTGTTTTGAAATAGATATGCTTGGTAATAGGTTATCATTAGTACTTTGCTTCAGATCCGAGATCATTCATCCAATTTGATTGACTGGACAGAGTTGTAAATCATTTTTGACGGGGCTATAAATTCTTCAAAATCTTTACTTATAATTACATTTCCTTGAGAATGAGAGCCTATATTTTAATCTGAATTGCTGGCTTGTTCTTGCCACTTCTACCTTCACAATGCCTTTACAAAAGCTATTGATTAGGTCTTGTTTAATTATTCGATTCTATGCCTATGTAGTATGTGGACTTTGTACAGTGGTGAGCCGTCAGGGCCAGCAAGGCCTTCTCTGCTGGCCTAAACATCATCAGAATATATTTTTTTTAAATATATTTTCCCACAAATATGTATTAAAATATTCCCCAGAGTAAGATACACTCTTCATTTCATTGCATTCCTCTTGGTTGCACTGCTTCCAGCCCCAGGTTGAGATTTGGAGGGCTGGTCTTTATGTTAGATATTTTATCCAATCATATTCAGCCATCATGTGTTGCCAGAAGTCTAAAATCTGCCCTCAGGCCTTCAGAATCAACAGTGCGGGCGCTTGTAGCTTAAAGTGAATGGAAATTAAAATTTAGTGTCAACCAATCAGCTTTAGAGTTGGCTATTGTACGCCTGCTGGCTGGCTCCAGTGTTACACAGGAGCCAGCTAGCAGGCGTAGTGCTTGCACGTCTTTTGATTGGATTACCAATATTGAGAGGCAGGTCCTATATGGGCAGGTCTCAGAACTAGAAAACTGAAATTGATCAACAAATTAATTCACATACTACTAAGCTGTTTTTTCAACCCACAATGGCGGAAGGAGAGATATCGATTTGGTCGAGGATATAATTATAATGCCATTCTCAAGACAAACTTTTCAAGAAAAGTTAGACATTGTCAGGAGAGGTAGACGCCGAAGCTACAAAGCCTGTCACAGGCGGGAAAGGGGTTCGTTTGCCACTTTCAATTATGGGCGCTATCAATGACTCACAGGCTCCGAGAAGCACTGCAAACTGTACTGCTGGGAATTCCTATTATTTGCAAGTGATCGATTTGGTGTTTGGAGCCACACTGGCTTTGCAAACCTGAGTTGTCTAACCAAGGCAGCAACAAAACACCAAAGTACGGCTGGGCACTTACAAGCAATGGTGCTTTTGAAAACTTTTGGGGACACCCGAGTGGATCTACAGCTCAACGAACAAGCGCGCAGGGCAACGAAGCTGCACAATGAAAATGTATTGTACTCTTCCCCTGCAATTCTCTGACTAAAAATGTCAATTTCAAGGTGACGCAACGCCTGGTTATACTGCGTGTCTGTCTAAATGTATAGTGTCTAGAGCCATGGTATCATAATGATGGTAATAAGAGGTGGATTAATTCGGGTGGGACTGTGTAGGACTTCACTGAAGGCCCAGGCCCCAGAACCACGGCACGCTACTGACTTTGTATGAGGGTATCATTATGCTTCCTTAAAGCAGCATCTGCAGTTGTGTATTATTGTAGTTATACAGAGACAATATAATCATATAGTGAAGGATCTACTCTTAACTTTCTTAGCAAAACATCCACAACACTTATAACACTGTTATAAATATGCCTTCTTAGGCCGGCCTAAATGATCAATATCTGATGGTTAAGAGTGCAATTACATTGATTGTCTGGCCATGAGCCCATGATAGCAGGCGTACACATTCACACAGAACAATTGTTATGTCGTATCTGATTTTGGTCCATAACTGCTTCATGATGTTATGCCACCAAAATCTGGCAGTCCACATAAGGGCAGTGGCGATTTTAACATGTCAATCTTGGTGGGGCAAAAAAACAACAACACGTGGGATGCATGCCAGAAAATCCACATTCACTACATGACACAACACTAAACGATACATTAATTGCACTATAACGGTGACAAACGGTACACACAAACTGTTAGGGCCTACATAAAGCTGTCTTAACAGCAGTCTCAACACCTTATCACTGCTACACCTGGCTATCAGCGGAGCCTTGTCTGGCAGCGAAACAGTTCATGGAGCCTCATTTACGGCCTTTAAAAAAAACATAGCTGATATGTCTGACTTACTTAAACGAATATTGTTTCTACTGACAATTGAGATGTATAAATTATGGCATAAGGGGACAACAAGCAGATAAGAGGCAAACTGTAATTTCGATTAAGACATTAATGAGCAAGCTAGGACGGATGTGGTGAATATAACTAATTGTTCAGCACTTTTAAATGTACAGCGACAGATTTCAGAACATGAGCTGTTCTTACAGGGTTCTCCCTGTACACCAAGTCAGAACAGTAGGATAAATAAAGGGGGCATATAAGCAGACAATGAAAACTCTTACAATATTCATGATTACATTTCTCAAAACAGGTTATAGGCTACATGTGCACCACCAAGTCAGAACAGTAGGTGAATTTCAGAGGTGAGAATAGACCAAATTATTAGGGTGAGGCACATGGGCTACCAACAGCTTACTACTAAATACACATCTAGTATTACTTTGTTAGCTACAGTATACATACAGCAGTTGAAGTCGAAAGTTTACATACACCTAAGCCAAATACATTTAGACTCAGTTTTTTACAACTCCTGACATTTAATCATAGTAAACATTCGCTGTCTGTCTTAGGTCAGTTAGGATCACCACTTTATTTTAAGACTGTGAAATGTTAAAATAATAGAAGAGAGAATGATTTCAGCTTTTATTTTTTTCATCACATTCCCAGTGCGTCAGAAGTTTACATACAGTCAAGTAGTATTTGGTAGCATTGCCTTTAAATTGTATAACTTGGGTCAAACATTTCGGGTAGCCTTCTACAAGCTTCTCACAATAAGTTGGGTGAATTTTGGCCCATTCCTCCTGACAGAGCTGATGTAACTGAGTCAGGTTTGGAGGCCACCTAGCCCGCACATGCTTTTTCAGTTCTGCCCACACATTTTCTATGGGACTGAGGTCAGGGCTTTGTGATGGCCACTCCAATACCTGGACTTTGTTGTCCTTGCGCCATTTTGCCTCAACTTTGGAAGTATGTCCAAATGTCCATTTGGAAGACACATTTGCGACCAAGCTTTAACTTCCTGATTGATGTCTTGAGATTTTGCTTCAATATAGCCATATACTTTTCCTTTTTCATGATGCCATCTATTTTGTGAAGTGCACCAGTCCCTCCTGCAGCAAAGCACTGCCACAACATGATGCTGCCACCCCCGTGTGTGATCTTCAGCTTGCAAGCATCCCCCTTTTTCCTCCAAACAGAGGACATTTCTCCAAAAAGTACGATCTTCGTCTCCTTGTACAGTTGCAAACCGTAGTCTGGCTTTTTTGGGGCGGTTTTTGGAGCAGTGGCTTCTTCCGTGCTGAGCAGCATTTCAGGTTATGTCATTATCCTTTTGGAACTCTAGGGGCGCAATTTCATTTTTGGATGAAAAACGTTCCCGTTTTAAACAAGATATTTTGTCACAAAAAGATGCTCGACTATGCATATAATTGCTACTGTTCGAAAGAAAACACTCTGACGTGTCCAGAAATACAAAGATCTTCTCTGTGCGTGCCCTTTAACGTGAGCTTCAGGCAAAACCAAGATGAGATGGCATCCAGGAAATGACAAGGATTTTTGAGGCTCTGTTTTCCATTGTCTCCTTATATGGCTGTGAATGCGAGAGGAATGAGCCTGCCCTTTCTGTCGTTTCCCCAAGGTGTCTGCAGCATTGTGACGTATTTGTAGGCAGATCGTTGGAAGATTGACCATAAGAGACCACATTTACCACGTGTCCGCCCGGTGTCCTGCGCCGAAATTGGTGCGCAAAAGTCACCTGCCAGTATTTTTCCAAACAATACAGAGAGTAAAGCAAGCTTCCACGAACTGCATGTCAATGAAGAGATATGTGAAAAAACACCTTGAGGACTGATTCCAAACAACATTTGCCATGTTTCGGTCGATATTATGTAGTTAATCCGGAAAAAGTTTTACGTTGTAGGTGACTGCATTTTCGGTTCGTTTCAGTAGCCAGGCGCAATGTAGAAAACGGAACGATTTCTCCTACACACAGACGCTTTCAGGAAACACTGCGCATTTGGTGTGTAACTGAGAGTCTCCTCATTGAAAACATCAGAAGCTCTTCAAAGGTAAATACTTTTATTTATTTGGTTATCTGGTTTTTGTGAAAATGTTGCGTGCTACATGTTATTCAAAATGCATTGCTAGCTTTGCATACTCTTACACAAATTAGTCAATTTCTATGGTTCAAAAGCATATTTTGAAAATCTGAGATGACAGTGTTGTTAAGAAAAGGCTAAGCTTGAGAGCAGATGCATTATTTTAATTTTATTTGCGATTTTCAGAAATCGTTAACGTTACATTATGCTAATGAGCTTCAGGCTATAACTGTATACAGGGTTTTTTCATAGCCAAACGTGAACAAAACGGAGCGATTTGTCCTACACAAATATTTTTTTGAAAAACTGCACATTTGCTATGTAACTGAGAGTCTCCTCATTGAAAACATCCGAAGCTCTTCAAAGTTAATGATTTTATTTATTTGGTTATCTGGCTTTTGTGAAAATGTTGCGTGCTACATGCTACACAAAATGCTATGCTAGCTTTGCATACTCTTACACAAATTAGTCAATTTCTATGGTTCAAAAGCATATTTTGAAAATCTGAGATGACAGTGTTGTTAAGAAAAGGCTAAGCTTGAGAGCAAACGCATTATTTTAATTTTATTTGCGATTTTCAGAAATCGTTAACGTTGCGTTATGCTAATGAGCCTGAGGCTTTAGTCACGATCCCGGATCCGGGATGGGGAGTTTCAAGAGGTTAAAGGACTCGTTTTACTGTGGCTATAGATACTTTTGACCCTGTTTCCTCCAGCATCTTCACAAGGTCCTTTGCCGTTGTTCTGGGATTGATTTGCACTTTTCAAACCAAAGTACGTTCATCTCTAGGAGACAGAGCGCGGCTCCTTCCTGAGCGGTATGAAGGCTGCGTGGTTCCATGGTGTTTATACTTGCGTACTATTGTTTGTACAGATGAACGTGTTTCCTTCAGGCTTTTGGAAATTGCTCCCATGGATGAACCAGACTTATGTAAACTTATGTATGTAAACTTATGTATGTAAACTTCTGACTTCAACTGTATCTCCTAGGCATGTTACGTCATTTATGCAGCAGCATACAATACATTTTTGGACTCACTTGTTGTGCTGTGCTCACTTGAACAGGAAAGTGGCGCGATGATCCTTCCTGGTCAAATTTAGTCATGAAACATTGTCATCAAAGTCTGGCATTCTCTAGATTTATGGTGCTTTCAAGACAACTGGGAACTCAAAAAAAAGGTTGAATCATGATGAAGTCAGGGATCTTCAGGTCGGTGCTTTCGAAAGAGTCCCCAGTTCCCTATTTACAATTCCGAGTTCAAAACATATTTACAAAGTCGTAGCTTATTTTTCCCAGAGTTCCCAGTTGTCTTGAACTCACTAAAGTCAGATGTTGCTGTTCCGAGTTAACAGTTGTTTTGAGCAAGGCACAAAACATGCTTCATGGACAGCATGGCCAATGTTGAATGTTTATAATTTTAAAATATGAAAAGAGAGCCTTATTCTTAGATTTGGGACCACACAGCCACTTCACTCATTCGTACATATTTAATTTGTTGTTGTGGCTGCTACTTTTTGCTTGATTTCATTCAGATAAAGGAGAAACAAGTTTCCGTTCTCTTGTCTGGAACGATGATGTCATGCTGCATGAACCTGTTTTTTAACCCGTTTGGGGGAAGTGTGTGTGTGTCTGTCTCTGTGTGTGTATGCCCTTGCGTGCCTGTAAAACAGGGTTGCTGGGTGTACTGTCTACCTCATCCTTCCTTCCTGCCTCCATTTTCCCTTAGCTGTAAATCTTTAATAAATATCTTGAACACGGAAACTGGCATCCATTTTGAAACATTTTCTTCTTGCCAGGTGATGGGGACTGACTGCCTGCATGTTTTCTCCAGCTCTCAGACACTAGTACTGGGCTACTTTATCTTCATTGAGCTTTAGCTCCTGATTGAGTGGGTGATGAATTAAGCCCTCAAGGACGGCCTGATGGAGCCTGAAGTCCTCTAACTCTAACTTAACCACAGCAGTTGGGGTTGGTGTGTGTGTGGTGGGGGTGGGTGGGTGGCTGAACAGGTGACTGAGTTTACTCTGGCCTCACCAATTCATTCACTCACTTGCTGTTGTCACCATTTTCCCTTATTCTCTCTTTTATTCTATACCTCTCCCAGAATGCCCTGCTCTGTTTGTGCTGCCAGAGCTGTGCTGTGTTTTACCACTATTCCCTCTAGGATGACCTGGGTAGTAGTGGTGTTATGTTCTCCGGTCGTTCGGTCGGTCGGTTATCAGCTGGTAGGCCGTCATTGTAAATGAGAATTTGTTCTTAACTGACTTGCCTAGTTAAATTAAAAATGTAATATGAATAGTGTGGATCCAAAATGGCCACCATTATTGTGCCTCATGCTGATCGTTATTATCATAAAAGCCACTTTCCTAAGAGATTTTCAACCTTAATAATTTATTTAATCCATCAACTCACTTTTTAATTTGATTCTTCCAGTAAGGCACTTCGCTGTTAGTAAATATCTACATATTTGTCAATATTGCAGGAAAATCTGCCAGCCTTGGTGTGATCAATGGAAATGATTTTTCTCAATGTTATGGATTTGCATAAGATGCAGAGTGGGACTCCTTGAGCTGGTCAGAGAGAGTTCATTATATATCTGGCAGGTTATCAATGTAGTGAGCTGGTCTTTTGAAATGCCTAAATCTCTTTCAGAGAGCTAATAGATACACACACACACACACACACACACACACACACACACACACACACACACACACACACACACACACACACACACACACACACACACACACACACACACACACACACACACACACACACACACACACACACACACACACACACACACACACACACACACACACACACACACACAGAGGCCCATTTTGTAAGGCATTGTGTAATGTACTGTACACATGAAAGTCTTTCATGCACAATTAGTAAGTAAATGTCCACTGTAATATTTAGGTTGTAAGGCATACTGTATAGACCATAATTGGATACATTTCAGTACATTTAGTAGACTCAAGCACCTGGCTCCTCAACCTGAACAAAGGAATATGTTAGTACACATGGATTCTTCCATTTGAAATAAACTGAACTAAACTGAAATTAATTGAACTGAAATGAAATAAACTGAACTTAAATGAATTGAACTGAAATGAACTTAAATGAACTGAACTAAAATTAACTTCCTTAGTCAACATCCAATCATGTGGAAGAATATCGTTGTACTGCACCCACCAACAGTGAGGAGAGGGTGGCATACTCGGTTGGCATTGACTAGCACAGCTCTGGCATCCATGCAGAGGCCTGGAACATGATTTAGGATGTACACAGGGGCTTGTTCCTAGCCCTGTCTCTCTTCTCACCCCTTGGATGTCTTCCCTTCCATTTAGTGATGCTAATGGCTTGAAAAGTGGCACTATTTTGATACCTAGCACTATGGAGGAACTAATTGCTCTGGAGGAAGAAGGGAAGAGAGAAGGACTCTTCCAAAGGGACTCTTCCTCTTTTCATTCCTCAGTCCCCTCTCCTCTTCATCTACTTTGTGTTTACAAATGTGTTTTCCCAGACCTTGTTTCCTCTCCGCAGTGGAAGTAGTGAAGCTTGGTGGAATTATACCCAGGGTCCTCGTTTTAACCTTGTGAACTTTTCATGAAAATCCTTGTCATAACTGCTTTCCAAGACCTACCGATGAAGGAAACTGTAAATACAGTTGGCTTATCAGCATCTGTTAATAACCACCACAGGAGGTTGGTGACACCTTAATTGGGGAGGACGGGCTCGTGGTAATGGAGCTGAATCAGTGGAATGGTATCAATTACAACAAACACATGGTTCCCATGTGTTTGATGCCATTCCATTTGCTCTGGTCCAGCCATTATCATGAACCGTCCTTCCCTCAGCACTGATAGCCACACATTTTCCCAGTATGCCTGCATTGATGCTGGATTGATGCCTGCAACACATTCCGGGTCATTTACAATCACATTACATAGCACCTGCTGTTGGAACAGAGCAACATCTAAGACCTCAGAAGTCACTAAAAGCCTTGAGACGTTTCCTGCATGGCTCGGAGCTATCCATTGGATGAAATGTGTTGAAGGCAGCCAATCAGGCTAATGGTCTCGTTATGTTTCTTGTACCATCGCCACAGTAGCGGTACTAGAGTAGGCCTTGGTGGAAGAATACGTTAAGACTGTTTGACTTAAGTGTAATCATATGCTTGGCCACTCATCTCGTTCTGCTGTACAAGGGTGTCGACAGAGCAACGAGCCGCATGTCTGTGCGCGCGCGTGTGTGTGTGTGTGTGTGTGTGTGTGTGGCGTACAGAAAATGTGTGTGAGTGTGTTAGAGAGTGTCTGCGTGTGAGTGTTAATTACATTGACAAAAGAGTGTCAAATGTGATTTGATTTATTCTATTAAATCCCTTTTCCCATGGGGGGTATCTCAGGACTGTGACATTGTCTCTGGCTCTCTAACAGCTCTATCTGCAGCATGCTCCCCTGGGCATGGAGTCTTGACCTTTACCGCCTGCTTTTTTAGGCAAATTGGGAGACCTTGTAACGTCGACCTCTCTTGGACTTTTCTGAACATTAGCACGCTAGGCAGTACACGATCAGATCAAATCAATTTTTATTTGTCACTTACAGTTGAAGTCGGAAGTTTACATACACCTTAGCCAAATACATTTAAACTCAGTTTTTCACAATTCCTGACTTTTAATCAAGGTAAAAATTCCCTGTCTTAGGTCAGTTAGAATCACCACTTTATTTTAAGAATGTGAAATGTCAGAATAATAGTAGAGAGAATTACTTATTTCAGCTTTTATTTCTTTCATCACATTCCCAGTGGTTCAGAAGTTTAAATCACTCAGTTAGTATTTGGTAGCATTGCCTTTAAACTGTTTAACTTTGGTCAAACGTTTCGGGTAGCCTTCCACAAGCTTACCACAGTAAGTTGGGTGAATTCCTCCTGACAGAGTTGGTGTAACTGAGTCAAGTTTGTAGGCCTCCTTGCTCGCACACGCTTTGTCAATTCTGCCCACAACTTTTCTATAGGATTGAGGTCCGGGCTTTGTGATGGTCACTCCAATACCTTGACTTCGTTGTCCTTAAGCCATTTTGCCACAACTTTGGAAGTATGCTTGGGGTCATTGTCCATTTGATAGACCCATTTGCGACCAAGCTTTAACTGACTGATGTCTCGTCTTGCTTCAATATATCCACATAATTTTCCTGCCTCATTATGCCATCTATTTTGTGAAGTGCACCAGTCCCTCTTGCAGCAAAGCACCCCCACAACATGATGCTGCCACCTCCGTACTTCCCGGTTGGGATGATGTTCTTCGGCTTGCAAGCATCGACCTTTTTCCTCCAAACATAACGATGGTCATTATGGCCAAACAGTTCTATTTTTGTTTCATCAGACCATTTCTCCAAAGAGTAAGATCTTTGTACCCATGTGCAGTTGCAAACCATAGTCTGGCTTTTTTATGGCGGTTTTGGAGCTGTGGCTTCTTCCTTGCTGAGTGGCCTTTTTAGGTTATGTCGATATATGACTCGTTTTACTGTGGATATAGATACTTTTGTACCTGTTTTCTGCAGCATCTGTTGGGGAATAATCAGAATTAGTTGGTAACATAGGTAAGATGTTTTATATTCATCATGTGTTCATAAGTTACTTCTCATCAGAATGTTTATTTTTGTATAATACTGTGGCGGGGTTGCAGTATCTGTTCTCTGTCAAGACTAAGTTGCTTGGGCCGGAGAGAGGGGAGCGGTCAAGCGTGTATCTCTTGGCTCCACAATGTCTGTGTGCCAGTCAATGTGTCTCTGTGATCTTGTCAAGATAGGATGGATTTGATATAAGCCTGTTGATGTGGGGATTTGTTTAGGTTCTGAGTTTGAGAAAATAACATAGTTTAGGAGACAAAGCTGAACGATAAATTATGCCAATGCTGTCTGGCTATGTGTGTCTGTGCTATAAAGGATCTCAGTTGCAATGTGTAAGGGACTCTCAGAGAATTCATTTATAGACACTGAATTGATCTGAGAGTCACAGGGTTGTGATGGAGCTCATATAATTAAAAATGGACTTTGTGATAACTCTGACTTGTGTGTGTGGTTTGCTCTCATGATTTGGTAAATACAGGAAATTTCCACGACACATCTTCACGAGGTCCTTTCTCTAGGAGACAGAATGCGGCTCCTTCCTGAGCGGTATGACGGCTGCGTGGTCCCATGGTGTTTATACTTGCGTGCTATTGTTTGTACAGATGATCGTGGTACCTTTAGGCATTTGGAAATTGCTCCCAAGGATGAACCAGACTTGTGGAGGTCTACAATTCTTTTTATTGGCTGATTTCTTTTTATTTTCCCATGATGTCAAGAAAGGAGGCACTGAGTTTGAAGGTAGGCCTTGAAATACAGCCACAGGTACACCTCCAATTGACTCAAATGGTGATAATTAGCCTATCAGAAGCTTCTAAAGCCATGACATCATTTTTTGAATTTTCCAAGCTTTCTAAAGGCACAGTCAACTTAGTGTATGTAAACTGCTGACCCACTGGAATTGTGAATTATACGTGAAAGAATCTGTCTGTAAACAATTGTTGGAAAAATGACTTGTGTCATGCAAAAAGTACATGTCCTAACCGACTTGCCAAAACTGTAGTTTGTTAACAAGAAATTTGTGGAGTGGATGAAAAACGAGTTTTAATTACTCTAACCTAAGTGTATGTAAACTTCCGACTTCAACTGTACGTGTTTAGCAGATGTTATTGCGGGTGTAGCAAAATGCTTATGTTTCTAGTTCCAGCAGTGCAGTAATAATCTATCAATTTCACAAAAATGCACACATCTAAAGTAAAGGAATGGAATTAAGAATATACAAATATTTGGATGTGCAATGGCAGAGTGACATAGACTAAGAGAGTAGAACAGGATAGAATACAGTATATACATATGAGATGAGTAATGCGAAATATATAAACATTTTTAAAGTGACTAGTGTTCCATTATTAAAGTGGCCAGTGATTTCAAGTCTATGTATACAGGGCAGCAGCCTCTAATGTGTTAGCGTTGGCTATTTAACAATCTGATGGCCTTGAGATAGAAACTGTTTTTCAGTCTCGCGGTCCAGCTTTGATGCACCTGTACTGACCTCGCCTTCTGGATGATAACGAGGTTAACAAGCAGTGGCTCAGGTGGTTGTTGACCTTGATGATCATTTTGGCCTTCCTGTGATATGGGGTGGTGTAGGTGTCCTGGAGGGCAGGTAGTTTGCCCTCAGTGATTAATTGGGCAGTCCACACCACCATATGGAGAGCCCTGAGGTTGTGGAAGGTGCAGTTGCCATACCAGGCGATGATACAGCCCAACAGGATGTTCTCAAATTACCATCTGTAAGTTTGTGAGGGTTTTAGGTGCCAAGCCAAATTTCTTCAGCCTCCTGAAGTTGATGAGTAAGTATTGATGTCAGAGAGGATATTGAGAGGGGAGATCACCTATCTCTCTCTCTCGTTCCCTCTCTCTTCCTCTCTCTGTCTTTCACTCATTAATCTCTATCTTGAACACACACACACACAAAATCTATATCTCTCTCATTCACACACTCCCTCTTATCTCTTTCTCCCCCTCCCACTCTCTCTCTCTCCCTCCTTCTCTCTCTTTTATTCACACATTCCCCCCTTCTCTGTCTCTCTGACACGCAAACACTCTTTCCCTCCCCCTTCCTCTTTCTGTCACTCTCTCTCTCTCTTTCTCACTCGCTCATGTGAATGGTGTCATGCTTGTGAGGGGTGGCCATTGATGCAGGCTAATAATGACATATTATACCTCAGGACCCACACTCATTTAACACACTGTCTAATTAGAATAATCTAGCAGTTTATCTATGATGGAGACTGTGTGTGGCCATAAAACAGGGCCATGCCACATTAAGTTCACTATTCCCTTCTCCTTCTCTTTTTATTCCCATTTAGATTCGAATGATGAAAACCTGCTGACAAATCAGCCATTACAAAACATATTGTTTTAGCATCTTTCATTTAGTGGAGGGAAATGGATGCTGCTCAATGATAGCAAATTGCCTAACAGAGTTAGTCTCGGGAAGCAAGCCGTACATAACTTTGAACTCCTGTCTATCCATTGTATTTGCTAAAGGAAGACTCTATTCCTCTTTTAATCTCTCTCTATCTCTGAGGTTGACTATGATCATGAAAGTAGCCTCTAAATAAATGATCAAATCAACTTTTATTAGTCATATGGGCTGTAAGGGTTTTCCTCTGGTGAAGAAGAAGCGGACCAAAATGCGGCGTGGTAATTTTCATACATGTTTAATGAATGAATAAACACGAACAATACAAAACAACAAACGTAACGTGAAAACCTAAACAGTCCTATCTGGTGACAACAAACACAGAGACACGAACAATCACCCACCAAACACTCAAAGAAAATGGCTGCCTAAATATGGTTCCCAATCAGAGACAACGATAAACACCTGCCTCTGATTGAGAACCACTCCAGACAGCCATAGACTATGCTAGATACCCCCACTGAGCCACAAACCCAATACCTAACAAAACCCCAAGACAAAACACACCACAAACAAAAACCCATGCCACAAGCCTGGCCTGACCAAATAAACAAAGACAAACACAACATACTTCGACCAGGACGTGACATGGGCAAAATACAACAGGTGTACCTTACAGTGAAATGCTTACTTACAAGCCCCTAACCAAAAATGCAGTTTAAAAAAAGTAAGAATAATAAATAAAAGTAACAAGTAATTAAAGAGCAGCAGTAAAATAACAATAACGAAACTATACACTGAGGGGTACTGGTTCAGAGTCAATGTGCGGGGGCACCGGTTAGTTGAGGTAATATGTAAATGTGGGTAGAGTTATTAAAGTGACTATGCATAAATGATAACAACAGAGAGTAGCAGTGGTGTGAAAGAGAGGGGGGGGGGCAATGCAAATAATCTGGGTAGCAATTTGATTAGATGTTCAGGAGTCTTATGGACTGGGGGTAGAAGCTGTTTAGAAGCCTCTTGGACCTAGACCTGGCGCTCCGATAATGCTTGCCGTGTGGTAGCAGAGAGAACAGTCTATGACTAGGGTGGCTGGAGTTTTTGACAATTTTTTGGGGCATTCCTCTGACAGCGCCTGGTGTAGAGGTCCTGGATGGCAGGAAGCTTGGCCCCAGTGATGTACTGCGCCGTACGCACTACCCCCTGTAGTGCCTTGCGGTCGGAGGCCGAGCTGTTGCCATACCAGGCAGTGATGCAACCAGTCAGGATGCTCTCGATGGTGCAGCTGTAGAACATTTTGAGGATCTGAGGACCCATGCCAAATAATTTCAGTCTCCTGAGGTGGAATTGGTTTTGCCGTGCCATCTTCACGACTGTCTTGGCGTGCTTGGACCATCTTAGTTTGTTGGTGATGTGGACACCAAGGAACTTGAAGCTCTCAACCTCCTCCACTATAGCCCCATCGATGTTAATGGGGGTGTGCTTGTTCCTGTAGTCCACAATCATTTCCTTTGTCTTGATCACGTTGAGGGAGAGGTTGTTCACCTCTCCCTCCCCCTGCTATCTTAAATATGTGAAAGTTGTTAGTCTCTCTCTCTTTCTCTGTTCATACTGTATTATAAAGCCTGAGTTCAGACAGAGTTGAGCTGAACACCTGCAGTAAAGTTGAGTAATGAATGGTAACAAGTCTGTAATTAAATAAATACTTACCCTGACACATTTCAGGTGTTTCAGCTTACACACTACTTTTAGCTCTTCTGGCTGCTATGGCCAGAAACAGTGAAAGAAAGTTGCTAATTTAAAACATATGAATTATGAATACAGTGCCTCCTTTTCCTGCTGAGTGTCATGCAGGACTCTGGCCCATGTTGACACCAGTGCTTCCCACAGTTGTGTCAAGTTGGCTGGATGGCATTTAGTTGGTGGACCCTTCTTGATACACACGGAAAAACTGTTGATTGTGAAAAACCCAGCGGCGTTATAGTTCTTGACACAGTCAAACTGGTGCGCCTGGGATCTACTACCATAACCCATTCAAAGGCAGTTCAATCTTTTGTCTTGCCCATTCACTTTCTGAATGGCACACATACACATCCAATGTCTCAATTGTCACAAGGCTTAAAAATCATTTTTTAACCTGTCTCCTCCCCTTCATCTACACTGATTGAAGTGGATTTAACAAGTGACATCAGTAAGGGGTCATAGCTGTCACCTGGATTCACTTGGCCAGTCTATGTCAAGTGAAGAGCAGTTGTTCCTAATGTTTTGTACACTCAGTTTATATAATGGGTCCAGGTTATGAATGAATTCAAACTTTAATCATTAATGCAGTCAGTGTGAATATGAATTACCTTTCCATAATAGTTATCTTCAAACACAAACAGTATGGTTTCAGCACACACACAGTCACACGCACGCACGCACACGCCCACACACGCCCACACATGCCGGTTGGCTGATTATTAACATGCAGCATTGAAGGCATTGCTACATCATCCCCCCAGTGAGATGGATGGGGCTCTGGGACTGGTGTTTACCTCTCATTTGGATCCCACGGCGTATAGCCAGTGTATACGGATGGAAGACAAACCATCAGGTAATGATGGGCGGTAGCACCCTGCTTAAATACAAATGAACATACTTGCACATAGGAAGAAGCGTTCAATCCGGATGCTTTCATTATCTATGTGTGCGAAATTAAGCGTAGCCAGTTCAGAATGGAAACCTGAGTGTGGTTGATTGCATCAGCTGATATTGCACCAATTGGATTCACACTCTAATTTCATGCGGCCTATTTAGTTGACCAGTTCTACACATGCTTCCTCAATGCCGGATGTCACCCGCTCTCATGCGCTGGTGTCTCTTGCTGCTGTAACTAGCTGTTACCCTCTATGTTTGCTGTTTCTGATATCCCACCACCAACCCAGCCTCCACCTGTATGGGTTCTGTTTCTTCCATCAGGGGATTTGATATAGCATATCGTGCTCTCTGACTGTAGTTATAGTACCATTTTCATATGACGCTTTGCTCTGGCAGTGAGCTACCCTGAAGGAGTAGAGCCCTATTGACAAACCATGCATTGTTATATTTTCTAATGGTTAAATGTACACGTGGGGTTTTCTTTCTGAACATACTTTGCATGTAAGAGAAGTGTTCAATCAGGATGTTTTATCAATTGGTGTGAGGGATGTATTTGTGAAAGAGAGACAGATGGAAGGACAGAGAAAGAGAGAATGAGTTCATGCATGTGTTTTTATTCAGTATAAACCTATATCCTAAGACCTACAGTATCAACCATCCTCTCAATACACTATGTTTCCTAGTTAGCAGTGGGGACATCACATTATCACATACAATCTAGCCTGTGTGGGCTGTCTGTGTGAGTCTGCTGTGGATGGCAACATTCACAGTGCCTGTTGGTTTATCCTCAGGAATTGCCTGTGTCCATCACTAGAGGGAGTGTTCAGTCTGGACTAACACTAACACTAACATGGGCCAACAGACAGGATGGGTAGATGGAGCTGGAGTGGTCTGAGACAGAGAGATAGAAGAGAGAGAGAGAATCACACACAGAGACATTCACACAAACAGAGACACAGAGAGACATTAGTAGCTGGAGTTCGCTCATGTTTAATATCGCTAGTGTCTACCACCACTGTCTCAGTCTCGGCCTCAGTCTGGCTTTGTGTGATTTGTTAGTATGACAGCATGGCTATAGTGTGTTTATTCTTGACTTAATTTGTATGTAATTTAAATGTACTATAGTGGCTTGTGAAAGTATTCACCCTCCTTGTCATTTTTCCTATTTTCTTGCCTTACAACCTGGAATTAAAATAGATTTTTGGGGGGGTTTGTATTAATTCATTTACACAACATGCCTACCACTTTGAAGATGCAAAATATGTTTTATTGTGAAACAAACAAGAAATAAGACAAAAACACTGAACTTGAGCGTGCACAACTATTCTTCCCCACCAAGTCAATACTTTGTAGAGCCACATTTCGCAGCAATTACAGCTGCAGGCCTTGGGATATGTCTCTATAAGCTTGGCACATCTAGCCACTGGGATGTTTGCCCATTCTCCAAGGCAAAACTGCTCCAGCTCCTTCAAGTTGGATGGGTTCCGCTGGTGTACAGCAATCTTTAAGTCATACCACAGATTCTCAATTGGTTTGTGGTCTGGGCTTTGACTAGGCCATTCCAAGACATTTAAATATTTCCCCTTAAACCACTCGAGTGTTGCTTTAGCAGTATGCTTAGAGTCATTGTCCTGCTGGAAGGTGAACCGTCGTCCCAGTCTCAAATCTCTGGAAGATTAAAACAGGTTTCTTTCAAGAATTTCCCTGTATTTGGCGGCATCTATCATACCTTCAGTTCTGACCAGTTTCCCAGTGTCACGTTCTGACCTTACTTCCTTTATTATGTCTTTGTGTTAGTATGGTCAGGGCGTGAGTTGGGGTGGGTAGTCTATTTTCTTTTTTCTATGTTGTATTTCTGTGTTTGGCCTGGTATGGTTCTCAATCAGAGGCAGCTGTCGATCATTGTCTCTGATTGAGAATCTTACTGAGGTAGCATGTTTTCCCCATTTTGGTTCCGTGTCAGTGTTTGCTACATACAGACTGTGTCGGTTTCCATTTATTCTCTTATACTTTTGTGTTCTGTGTTCAGTTATATTTCATTAAAATTATATTATGGACACTTACCACGCTGCGCATTGGTCCGATCCTTCCTTCTCCTCCTCAGAAGAGGAGGCCGAAAACCGTTACACCCAGTCCCTGCCAATGAAAAACATCCCCATAGCATGATGCTGCCACCACCATGCTTCACTGTGGGGATGTTGTTCTCGGGTGATGGGAGGTTTTGGGTTTGTCCCAGACATAGTGTTTTCCTTGGTGGCCAAAAAGTTTAGTCTCATCTGACCAGAGTACCTTCTTCCATATGTTTGGGGAGTCTCCCACATGACTTTTGGCAAACATCAAACATGTTTGCTTATTCTTTACTTTAAGCATTGGCTTTTATCTGGCCACTCTTCCGTAAAGCTTAGCTCTGTGGCGTGGTCCTATGGACAGATACTCCAGTCTCCGCTGTGTAGCTTTGCAGCTCCTTCAGGGTTATCTTTGGTCTCTTTGTTGCCTCTCTGATTAACCTGTTACATCTATGGGGGCGCTATTTCATTTTTGGATAAAAAGACGTGTCCGTTTTAAGCGCAATATTTTGTCACAAAAAGATGCTTGACTATGCATATAATTGATAGCTTTGGAAAGTAAAAACACTCTGACGTTTCCAGAACTGCAAAGATATTGTCTGTGAGTGCCCCAGAACAGATGCTACAGGCAAAACCAAGATGAAACTTCAACCCGGAAATGAGTAGGATTTTTGAGGCTCTGTTTTTCATTGTCTCCTTATATGGCTGTGAATGCGACAGGAATGAGCCTGTCCTATCTATCGTTTCCCCAAGGTGTCTGCAGCATTGTGACGTATTTGTAGGCATATCATTGTAAGATTGACCATAAGAGACTACATTTGCCAGATGTCCGCCCGGTGTCCTCCGTCGAAATTGGTGCGTCATCTTCAACTGCACGTCTTTTTCCAAGCGATTCACCGGAGAAAGGAGACTACCACGAACGACATATCAATGAAGAGATATGTGAAAAACACATTGAGCATTGATTCTAAACAGCGTTTGCCGTGTTTCAGTCGATATTATGGAGTTAATTTGGAAAACAGTTCGCCGTTTTGATGACTGAATTTTCGTTTTTTTATTGGTACCCAAACGTGATGTACAAAACGGAGCGATTTCTCCTACACAAAGAATCTTTCAGGAAAAACTGAACATGCTATGTAACTGAGTCTCCTCATTGAAAACATCCAAAGTTCTTCAAAGGTAAATTATTTTATTTGAATCCTTTTGTTTTTTGTGCAAATGTTGCCCGCTAAATGCTACGCTAAATGCTACGCTAAATGCTACGCTAGCTATCACAAATGCTTGTTTTGCTATGGTTCAAAAGCATATTTTGAAAATCTGAGATGACAGTGTTGTTAAGAAAAGGCTAAGCTTGAGAGCTAGCACATTCATTTAATTTCATTTGCGAATTTCATAAATAGTTAACGTTACGTTATGCTAATGAGCTTGAGGCTATAACTGGATACAGGTTTTTTTCATAGCCAAACGTTAACAAAACGGAGCGATTTGTCCTACACAAATAATATTTTTTTGAAAAACTGAACATTTGCTATCTAACTGAGAGTCTCCTCATTGAAAACATCTGAAGTTCTTCAAAGGTAAATGATTTTCTTGTTTTTGTGAAAATGTTGCTGGCTGAATTCTAGGCTTATAGCTATGCTAGCTATCAACACTCTTACACAAATGCTTGTTTAGCTATGGTTGAAAAGCATATTTTGAAAATCTGAGATTACAGTGTTGTTAACAAAAGTCTAAGCTTGAGAGCATATATTTTTCTTTCATTTCATTTGCGATTTTCATGATTAGTTAACGTTGCATTATGCAAATGAGCTTGAGGCTATAAATAGAATCCCGGATCCGGGATTGCTCGACGCAAGAAGTTAATGTCCACCTTGCCTGGTCCATGGGTTTTGGTGGGCGGCCCTCTCTTGACAGGTTTGTTGTGATGCCATATTCTTTAATTACTTTTTAATGGATTTAATGGTGCTACGTGGGATGTTTAAAGTTTCAGATATTTTTTATAACCCAACCCTGATCTGTACTTCTCCACAACTTTGTCCCTGACCTGTTTGGCGAGCTCCTTGGTCTTCATGGTGCTGCTTGCTTGGTGGTGCCCCTTGCTTATTGGTGTTGCAGACTCTGGGGCCTTTCAGAACTGGTGTATATATACTGAGATCATGTGAGAAAGGATATACTGAGATCATGTGACACGTAGATTGCACACAGGTGGACTTTATTTAACCTCTAGCGTCCAGCAATCCCGTATCCGGGAGCGTAATTACATTTACATTTTACATTTAAGTCATTTAGCAGACGCTCTTATCCAGAGCGACTTACAAATTGGTGAATTCACCTTCTGACATCCAGTGGAACAGCCACTTTACAATAGTGCATCTAAATCATTAAGGGGGGGGGTGAGAAGGATTACTTATCCTATCCTAGGTATTCCTTGAAGAGGTGGGGTTTCAGGTGTCTCCGGAAGGTGGTGATTGACTCCGCTGTCCTGGCGTCGTGATGGAGTTTGTTCCACCATTGGGGGGCCAGAGCAGCGAACAGTTTTGACTGGGCTGAGCGGGAACTGTACTTCCTCAGTGGTAGGGAGGCGAGCAGGCCAGAGGTGGATGAACGCAGTGCCCTTGCTTGGGTGTAGGGCCTGATCAGAGCCTGGAGGTACTGCGGTGCCGTTCCCCTCACAGCTCCGTAGGCAAGCACCATGGTCTTGTAGCGGATGCGAGCTTCAACTGGAAGCCAGTGGAGAGAGCGGAGGAGCGGGGTGACGTGAGAGAACTTGGGAAGGTTGAACACCAGACGGGCTGCGGCGTTCTGGATGAGTTGTAGGGGTTTAATGGCACAGGCAGGAGCCCAGCCAACAGCGAGTTGCAGTAATCCAGACGGGAGATGACAAGTGCCTGGATTAGGACCTGCGCCGCTTCCTGTGTGAGGCAGGGTCGTACTCTGCGGATGTTGTAGAGCATGAACCTACAGGAACGGGCCACCGCCATGATGTTGGTTGAGAACGACAGGGTGTTGTCCAGGATCACGCCAAGGTTCTTAGCGCTCTGGGAGGAGGACACAATGGAGTTGTCAACCGTGATGGCGAGATCATGGAACGGGCAGTCCTTCCCCGGGAGGAAGAGCAGCTCCGTCTTGCCAAGGTTCAGCTTGAGGTGGTGATCCGTCATCCACACTGATATGTCTGCCAGACATGCAGAGATGCGATTCGCCACCTGGTCATCAGAAGGGGAAAGGAGAAGATTAATTGTGTGTCGTCTGCATAGCAATGATAGGAGAGACCATGTGAGGTTATGACAGAGCCAAGTGACTTGGTGTATAGCGAGAATAGGAGAGGGCCTAGAACAGAGCCCTGGGGGACACCAGTGGTGAGGAGCGCGTGGCGAGGAGACAGATTCTCGCCACGCCACCTGGTAGGAGCGACCTGTCAGGTAGGACGCAATCCAAGCGTGGGCCGCGCCGGAGATGCCCAACTCGGAGAGGGTGGAGAGGAGGATCTGATGGTTCACAGTATCGAAGGCAGCCGATAGGTCTAGAAGGATGAGAGCAGAGGAGAGAGAGTTAGCTTTAGCAGTGCGGAGCGCCTCCGTGATACAGAGAAGAGCAGTCTCAGTTGAATGACTAGTCTTGAAACCTGACTGATTTGGATCAAGAAGGTCATTCTGAGAGAGATAGCGGGAGAGCTGGCCAAGGACGGCACGTTCAAGAGTTTTGGAGAGAAAAGAAAGAAGGGATACTGGTCTGTAGTTGTTGACATCGGAGGGATCGAGTGTAGGTTTTTTCAGAAGGGGTGCAACTCTCGCTCTCTTGAAGACGGAAGGGACGTAGCCAGCGGTCAGGGATGAGTTGATGAGCGAGGTGAGGTAAGGGAGAAGGTCTCCGGAAATGGTCTGGAGAAGAGAGGAGGGGATAGGGTCAAGCGGGCAGGTTGTTGGGCGGCCGGCCGTCAGAAGGGGTGCAACTCTCGCTCTCTTGAAGACGGAAGGGACTCAAGCTCATTAGCATAGCGCAACGTTAACTATTCATAAAAATCGCAAATGAAATGAAAGAAATATATTCACCTTTTGTTAACAATTAGCCTTTTGTTAACAACACTGTCATCTCAGATTTTCAAAATATGCTTTTCAACCATCGCTACACAAGCATTTGTGTAAGAGGTATTGATAGCTAGCATACCATTAGCCTAGCATTCAGCAGGCAACATTTTCACAAAAACAAGAAAAGCATTCAAATAAGATCATTTACCTTTGAAGAACTTCGGATGTTTTCAATGAGGAGACTCTCAGTTAGATAACAAATGTTCAGTTTTTCCAAAAAGATTATTTGTGTAGGAGAATTCGCTCCGTTTTGTTCATCACGTTTGGCTATGAAAAAAAAATGAAAATTCAGTCATTACAACGCCAAACGTTTTTCCAAATTAACTCTATAATATCGACAGAAACATGGCAAACGTTGTTTAGACTCAATCCTCAAGGTGTTTTTCACATATCTATTCGATGATAAATCATTCGTGGCAGTTGTGTTTCTCCTCTGAAGAAAATGGAAACATGCACGCAGCTGGAGATTGCGCAATAATTTCGACGGAGGACACCAAGTGGGCACCTGGTAAATGTAGTCTCTTATGGTCAATCTTACAATGATATGCCTACAAATACGTCACAATGCTGCAGACACCTTGGGGAAACGACAGAAAGTGTAGGCTCATTCCTGTCGCATTCACAGCCATATAAGGAGACATTGGAACACAGCGCCTTCAGAATCTGGGCCATTTCCTGTTTGAAATTTAATCTTGGTTTCGCCTGTAGCATAAGTTCTGTGGCACTCACAGATAATATCTTTGCAGTTTTGGAAACGTCAGAGTGTTTTCTTTCCAAAGCTGTCAATTAAATGCATAGTCGAACATCTTTTCGTGACAAAATATCTTGTTTAAAACGGGAACGTTTTTTATCCAAAAATTAAAAGAGCGCCCCCTATATCGAAGAAGTTAATAAATTATGTGACTTCTGAAGGTAATTGGTTGCACCAGATCTTATTTAGGGGCTTCATAGCAAAAGGGGTGAACACCTACAGTGGGGCAAAAAAGTATTTAGTCAGTCACCAATTGTGTAAGTTCTCCCACTTAAAAAGATGAGAGAGGCCTGTAATTTTCATCATAGGTACACTTCAACTATGACAGACAAAATGAGAAAAAAATCCAGAAAATCACATTGTAGGATTTTTAATGAATTTATTTGCAAATTATGGTGGAAAATAAGTATTTGGTCAATAACAAAAGTTTATCTCAATACTTTGTTATATACCCTTTGAGAGAATGCTGTTCATTGACTACAGCTTAGCATTCAACATCATAGTGTCCACGAAGCTCATCACTAAGCTAAGGACTCTGGGACTAAATATCTCCCTCTGCAACTGGATCCTGGACTTCCTGTGGTGCTTAGAGTGGTGCCCATTCCTATGGATTTACTGACACATGTTATAAATTTGGCGCTGTGTGTGTTATTTGTAAAGTCTTGGACATTTCATAAGTGGGAAGAGGAAAGAGAAGAGAAAGTTGTAAAGTTTGGTTTTAATCTTACGATAGAGGTAAGGAAAAACGTTGAAATGAGAGGGGTTATATTTTTGCCCACTGGGAAAAAAGAAATAGGATATGTTAAGCTGAAAGTGATTCAGGTGTGAGTAAGGAAACATTGTGATAATGTATTCTGATGATTATTGATTCTTGATATGATTTTTTAGGTAACACCAGTGAATGTGAGCAGGAAAGTTCATGTAGTCTAACATTATAATCTGTCAGGTCATTAAAGTTTATTGCAGTTTGAGTAGTTTTTATTTTTTACAGGGACAGTGCATCATTAATCACAGTTGTGTGTGTCTCATGGCAGGGTATTCCAGACATGGAAAGCTCTCACACTGAAAGAAGATTGCCTAAAGGTACTTTTCTTTAAAGGAACTATACAGTCATTTCTCATGGCGGTCATTGTAGATCTGTTGCCATGAGTATTATAGATTTTAATTATAGTTTTGTTACCTCTATAGTCAAAGCAGTTTCATATGTTTTGGGAAATTGGCTAGGTTGAATTTGGTTATTTGAGTTATATAAAAAAAGAGAGGTTGGAATCAAGTATGATGCCTTAAAATCAGATACCACCGGGAGATTTTCCCCTGATACATAGACATCAGTCTCAGGGGCATCAGTTGTTGTTTTTTGAGGAACATGCAGACTGTATTTTTTTTATTAAGATGTAAACATGAGTCTCTGGAAAAGTGTCTCATCTGAACCATTGTAGTAGTGAGTTCTTGAGAAGTTTGTTATTTGCATGCATTTATCACTGTATCATCTGCATACATTGGAACTTCAGACCCTGTAAAGACAGAAGGAAGATCATTAATGTACAAGCTGAACAGTATTGACCTTTGGGTAATGAAAACATTGTGGATATGAGTGGGGAATAAAGTTTGTTTTGATTGTTACGCTGATGAGGCAGCGCCAACTTTTGAAAGAATTTAATTTGTTAAATATCAGGATAGTTTTTACAAAATTTATATCAACAGGTTGAAATGATTTAGATAGCTGATTAAAGGGTTGTGTTTATTTTAGGTGTTGATTTAACCTAATTAAACATTGTATTATCTGATGTGTTTGAGTAGGATTCTTTCTTCCGGGACGGATGGAAGTTATCTAAAATATGTAAGTTGAAGGAGCCATGGGAGAACACGTTTACATTTTTGTTAAATACTTGGGATTAAATTACTGATTCCTTACGCTGAGAAATGTACTACATTTGCAACAGAGGAAAAAAATATTACATTTAGATAGTAATGATATCAGGATAATTGTATCTAAGGGTAGCATGTTCACTTAAGCATACATATACATTGATGTTGATTAAAATGTATGATTAATGATTTGAGGTACAGTGGAATTATCATTAAGTTTGGTTTATAGTTCACTTTTGAGTTTCTGAATCGATGTAGTATAATGAATACTAACGAAGTGTTTTGTGTTTTTTTTCTGGGAAAATGGGTGTTTCATTGTCTCTCTTTGAAATGTTTCCTGGGACTATAATCTTGGGGAGAGTGAGAGAGATTGAGGCCATAAAGTACCAAATTGAAAAGGGCATGGAGTTTTTGTGTTTTTTTTACCTTAAGTTTTGCAAATACACACACATAATACATTTGTTATGACTATTTGTTGGTGTTTTTAAAATACTATGTTTGATTTGTTTTAAAAATTTGTTTTAGTGTAAAGGTATCTTAAAGGGGCACGCACGCACATGGAATTTTAGTGAGTTGTAATTAAACACATTAATTCTATTGATAAAGGAATGTTCTGGGAACCTGGGATACAACAAGTAGGAAATATTTGACTATTTTTATAATTTGTCTAATATAGTAAAATAGGCTTCTTTGAAAGGTTTTGTATGACCTATGACCTCTATAATGACTTTCCGTTGTGGCTTGATCACCCTCATTGGAAAGCCATTTGGATAATGAATTTATTGTCATTTGTAATACTGATTTCAAGATCATTTGTGTAATTGGTAAATATGATTGAGTTTATAGTTCTTAGCCATATTTGTAATTTAGACCAATGTGAAGAAGGAGAGGGCATTGCTTTTAACTAAGGGTATGCTGCTTTAATTATATTTTCCTATGACCATATGGGTTCAATAATTTTTCTTTGTGGAGTTTTTCAGAGTAGTGATTTTATTTGATTATCTAATTTGAAATTTTGTTTGACCTTTTGTACCAGTAGTAGTTACGAATGGACAAGACATAATGGGTGGTGAAGATGAGACATTGAAATTGGGACATTATCATGGGCCATCCACTTTGAACTGTAAAGCCATCTGAAGAAGAAGGAAGCCAGGAGAATCCGTGCCTGAGAGAGGGGGTTGGTCAACTGTGCCAATAAAATTGTTTTAGACTTTTGTGGTATCAGGTTGATTTTAGAGGTCTACACCATGTACAATTATAGTAATTTAGATTAAGAATGCATTGAGATACTGATCTGTTTTATAATCGTGATTTAAAAAAAGTTAATAGTAGAATTATGGGATAATTAAACTGAAGGTTAATATGAATGGAAACTCTGCCAATATTGATGTGTGTTAAATTGAGTTTTTACTTTGAGTGATCAGACCAATTTGAATCACTGAGGAATGTCATTCTAATTTTTGGTTGGATAAATAGTTGGATTGTTAATTATGATTTGGTATATGAATGATTTCCCTGACCTATTCTCTATTCCTGACTTCATCTCTGAGCATAAGGATTTAGAGGGATGCCTGTCCTATATGTTGTGATGAGGCCTGTGCTTAGACACAGGTTCTCCTGTAATTTAGGGAGCATTTCTATGTTATGTTTTTATTTTTCGCAACAATGGATTATTCTGTGTTATTGAACCTGTGCAAGTTTGTCTTATAGAATAAAGGTTGTAAACTTAGTTTCAGAAGGGAGAAGGCTTACATATAAGCCAAGGTATTTGACATTGAAGGGATTTGATTTTTTCCTTCCTTTTATTAAATATTGAGTATGGAATTACTGTTCTGATTCTCCAGAAGGGGCAATGTCCCTTGAGAGGGGAATGTCGTGGCTGAATCAGAATTTGTTAGGTAACATTGATAAATAAGATGTGTTATTTACATAATAATGCTTATGTGAGATATTTGTGACTGATGTTTTCTTTTGGATAATACTGTTGGCAGTTGCATTTTCATCTCTCTTCTCCAGGGCTTAGTCACTAGGGGCCCAGAGAGGAGAGAGGTCAGGCTTGTCTTCATATGTCAATGTATCTGTTAAACCATGTGATGCTATGAAGAATATCAGAAGGGGAGGAGGACAGAATGGAGGCTTGTCTTCTTGTGGGAATGTGTCTGTAACTTTTGTATGTCCCCTCTGAGGTTGCCCTTATCTTGACCTAGTATATGACCTAAGAGGCTCACTGTCTCAGTGAGCTTGTCCAGGAAGGGGTGTATTTGAGATGGGAGTATCTAGAATTAACAATTGATATACAGTGGGGCAAAAAAGTATTTAGTCAGCCACCAATTCTGCAGGTTCTCCCACTTAAAAAGATGAGAGAGGCCTGTCATTTTCATCATAGGTACACTTCAACTATGACAGACAAAATGAGAAAAAAAATCCAGAAAATCACATTGTAGGATTTTTAATGAATTTATTTGCAAATTATGGTGGAAAATAAGTATTTGGTCATCAACAAACAAGCAAGATTTCTGGTTCTCACAGACCTGTAACTTCTTCTTTAAGAGGTTCCTCTGTCCTCCACTCGTTACCTGTATTAATGGCACCTGTTTGAACTTGTTATCAGTATAAAAGACATCTGTCCACAACCTCAAACAGTCACACTCCAAACTCCACTATGGCCAAGACCAAAGAGCTGTCAAAGGACACCAGAAACAAAATTGTAGACCTCCACCAGGCTGGGAAGACTGAATCTGCAATAGGTAAGCAGCGTGGTATGAAGAAATCAACTGTGGGAGCAATTATTATATTAATTATTATTACAGACACCCAGGCTGCGTTTCTATCAAAGTAAGTGCCTTATTATGTTATAATAGTTTCTGTATGTGAACTGTATATCCAATTATAAAAAATACCATGTTCAGTAATCGTCTCACCTGTTACTTGGCAGTGAACTATGTGGCCTTTGAGGGCTGCAGTGTCGATCAGATGGAAAAATACCTTCTTATACCACTTGGTTGTTTTCCGAGTGCATTCCACAAAGCTGTTTATCATGTCCGCCTTATCCACTGCCCCATTCTGAGGTTATAGTCAAGCACGCATTCTGGTTGTATTTTTCTCTCTCCCGTCAGGTAGTCCACCTTCCTTGTGGCCAACATGATTGCTGAATGGACAATAGAGAGGATATGGACGTCTCGTTTGTCATGGCACTTTACTGCCAGCTGTTGACCGTTCTCCATGAACTCCACCTCCCCTCTCTGCATCTTCCTGCATCCGAATGCCGGCATCCCCTTCCTGTTCGACAGGCCCCTGTGTTGTTGGAGAGCAGATGCTGGAAGAGTGTGGGACTGCTGTAACAATTGTCCACATACAAAATGTGTCCGTTGCTGAGATGAGTAGCCAGCATGGTCATCACCACAGACCCGGACACTCCAAGCCCCTCATCATGTTGGATGTCAGTGGTGGACCCTTTGGTAAACAATAATGTCATGGAAAAATCCTGTCATGCATGACAAAGAACTTGACCCCAAACCTGTGCCTTTTGGAGGGAATATATTGACGTAACGCCAGCCTATCTTTCCATAACATCAGGGACTCATCAATGCATAGGTCCTTGTATGGCACAAAGACCCGACCAAATGCTGATTTCATGCTAGTTAGAACATTTCTTAATTTGTATAACTGGTAATTTAGGATGGCAGTAGCATTGTTGACGAAACGCAGTCATAGCAGCAGAACTAGGAAGCGGACCTGGGAAAAGATGGTGACAAAGAAAGGAGTTGCAAACATAGGATCTGTGCTCCAGTATTCTCTTAGTGAGTTCTTCTTTACTATCCCCACGAGAAGGACTGTCACCAGGAAGGTATACATTTCACTAATTGTGGTTGTCACCCATTTAGTGAGTTTCCCGCTCTTCTCCTGTAGCTCCAAGGTATAGCGTTTGGTCTCCTCTACTATGTCTCCCACCAGCTCCTCTGTTAAAAACAACTTGAAGCACTCTGCCTCAGATGGAAATGGCAAGGGGCTTTGCACTCCAGACAAAGCTAACAGCAGGGCCAGGAGGGGTGAAATGGCTGGAAGCCTTCCAGCTACCACAGAACTCCTGTACTTCATCCACAGTCGGTCTGCCTCCATCACCACCAGCTTCTTCAAAGGGACCTGGGACTTTGCCAGTGGACAAGGAGTCCTCAGATCCAGGGTTCTCAATGGCTACAAGGTTGGGGGCCAGCTCCTCACTGTCAGAATTTGATTCCCGACTTACACACTCAGACTCATTGTCAGAATTTTAAAAAATCTCGAGAATTTCCGTATTTGTGAGTTGTCTCCTTTTGAAATACATTGCTAATGCTTCAGCTTATCTCACTAGCTACATACATACACATACATAAACAACAACACCGAATGGCTCAGAGTGTGAGTGAGAGGTAACATGATTGACTGCCAGTACGCGCCACTTGTATCAATAAATCACCATCAGAAAATGTTTTGTGTGGTAATAATTGATATATTTACTGTTTTATTCACGTTTTCAAGTTCTATAGACAAATCATGCATTCCGATTCTTACATAGATTGTAATGGGCACATATTATGTGTGTAAAATGCTTTTTTTGTAGGTAGTGCTGATTATGTTGAGCTAAGCTAATTCCAGCGATGTGTGGAGCCATGTTTGTTGACATACAATGCATTCTGAGTGTCACATAATTGTCTGTCGGACCAAAGATGTTATAACAAAAAGAGGTGAGTAAGGGTTCACTCATTTTTTGAGAACTTCCGGAAGTGAGTGTGAACGATGGTAGATGACACACTCCCTTCAACATGCATAGTGTAACGACCCTGGGTTTATAAGCGAGGAAATCGACTCTGCCATACGAGCATGGTTTTGCAGCACATTCGATAGCGCGCCGGAGCTCGGGCTAGAAGGTCGAGGGTTCGAGACCTGCTCCCTTCTGTTTCATTACAATACTATAAACAGACCAAACTCATCTTGTCTTCTCTTATTATCTTTAGTTTCTGTGAGAGATAAAAAGCATGGTGGCGCGCACAAACTACCCATCGTCGGATTACTTTAGATTTCTAGATAGTTTTTTACTCAATTTTTTCGATCAATAGTGAACTTTCCCGTGATGTGATTAATTATAATAGTAATTGCTATTGGCTAATTCATAGTGTAGTTTATGTCAGCCGAGAGTTATAAAAATTTGACTGCTTGCGTTACGTCAATCTTTCCTCAGTTAGCGCAAGGACAAATGTAGCCTACATTTTTTCGGTTTGGATAATTGTGTTATGCTGTTATGCTTCTGTGAATGTCTGAACATTGCATCCAAAAATAAACTGTTTCTGAAAAAACAGTGTGGCCAGCTCAAATGCTGATTGTTGCAACATTCGAAACTGGCCGTTCTAAATAAGTGTTCTAAATAAGCGCTCTAATCACACCGGTTTGATCATACTCTACAGGGACCACTGCAATAATGACTATTAAAAAAAATACTTCAAATACTGAGCTATATTATTATTAAAAAAATTAGAAAATTATATTGTTTAATACTAATGTATTTGCTCAGAGAAAGACATTTTGTTTAACAAGTAATACTATTTTTCTCAGCCCTCACACCACTAGAGGGATATCTTCAACCACCAACTTACCATACTGAGACAAGGCCGAGTATAGCCCACAAAGATCTCCACCACGGCACAACCCAAGGGGGGTGCCAACACAGACAGGAGGATCACGTCAATGACTCAATCCACTCAGGTGACGCACCCCTCCTATGGACTGCATGAAAGAGCACCAGTAAGCCAGTGACCCAGCCCCTGTAATAGGGTTAGAGGCAGAGAATCCCAGTGGAGAGAGGGGAACCGGCCAGGCAGAGACAGCAAGGGCGGTTCGTTTCTCAAGAGCATTTCCGTTCACCTTCACACTCCTGGGCCAGACGACACTCAATCATATGACCTCCCCCCCTGGGTTGTGCCATGGCGGAGATCTTTGTGGGCTATACTCGGCCTTGTCTCAGGATGGTAAGTTGGTGGTTGAAAATATCCCTCTAATGGTGTGGGGGCTGTGCTTTGGCAAAGTGGGTGGGGTTATATCCTTCCTGTTTGGCCCTGTCCAGGGGTGTCATCGGATGGGGCCACAGTGTCTCCTGACCCCTCCTGCCAAGAGACATTTAGTGCTTTATCCAGGTAGCCAGAAATTAGAGCATTGCAGTAGTCTAACCTAGAAGTGACAAAAGCATGGATACCTTTTTCTGCATCATTTTTGGACAGAAAGTTTCCGATTTTTGCAATGTTACGTAGATGGAACTAAGCTGTCCTTGAAACAGTCTTGATATGTTCGTCAAAAGAGAGATCAGGGTCCAGAGTAACGCCGAGGTCCTTCACAGTTTTATTTGAGACGATTGTACAACCATCAAGATTAATTGTCAGATTCAACAGAAGATCTCTTTGTTTCTTGGGACCTAGAACAATCATATCTGTTTTGTCCGAGTTTAAAAGTAGAACGTTTTGAGCCATCCACTTCCTTATGTCTGAAACACAGGCTTCTAGCTCAGGCAATTTTGGGGCTTCACTATGTTTCATTGAAATGTACAGCTGTGTGTCATCCGCATAGAGTGAAAGTCAACATTATGTTTCCAAGAGGTAAAATATATAGTGAAAACAATAGTGGTCCTAAAACGGAACCTTGAGGAACACCGAAATTTACAGGTCTAGGAGCACGAGGACAGATGCAGAGCCTCGGTCTGACGCCATTAAAAGGGCATTTACCACCTTCACAAGTGCTATGATGGGGTCTAAAACCAGACTGTAGCATTTCGTATACACTGTTTGTCTTCAGGAAGGCAGTGAGTTGCTGCGTAACAGTTTTTTACAATTGTTTGAGAGGAATGGGAGATTCGATATAGGCTGATTTGTTTTTTATATTTTCTGGGTCAAGGATTGGCTTTTTCAAGAGAGGCTTTATTGCTGCCACTTTTAGTGAGTTTTGTACACATCCAGTGAGATGTGAGAGCCATTTATTATGTTCAACATAGGAGGGCCAAGCAGAGGAAGCAGCTCTTTAAGTAGTTTAGTTGGAATAGGGTCCAGTATGCAGCTTGAAGGTTTAGACGCCAAGATTATTTCCATCATTGTGTCAAGAGATATAGTACTAAAACACTTGAGTGGCTCCCTTGATCCTAGGTCCTGGCAGAGTTGTGCAGACTCAGGACAACTGAGCTTTGGAGGAATACGCAGATATAAAGAGGAGTCCATAATTTGCTTTCTAATGATCATGATCTTTTCCTCAAAGAAGTTCATGAATTTATTACTGTTGAGGTGAAAGCCATTCTCACTTGGGGAATGCTGCTTTTAGTTAGCTTTGCGACAGTATCCAAAATAGATTTTGGATTGTTCTTATTTTCCTCAATTAAGTTGGAAAAATAGGATGATCAAGCAGCAGTGAGGGCTCTTTGATACTGTACGGTACTGTCTTCCAAGCTAGTTGGAAGACTTCCAGTTTGGTGTGGCGCCATTTCCGTTCCAATTTTCTGGAAGCTTGCTTCAGAGCTCGGGTATTTTCTGTATACCAGGGAGCTCGTTTCTTATGACAAATGTTTTTAGTTTTTAGGGGTGCAACTGCATCTAGGGTATTGCGCAAGGTTAAATTGAGTTCCTCAGTTAGGTGGTTAACTGATTTTGTCCTTTGACGTCCTTGGGTAGGCAGAGGGAGTCTGGAAGGGAATCAAGGAATCTTTGTGTTGTCTTTTGATGCTCCTTGGTTGGGGTCTGAGCAGATTATTTGTTGCGATTGCAAACGTAATAAAATGGTGGTCCGATAGTCCAGGACTTTGAGGAAAAACATTAAGATCCACAACATTTATTCCATGGGACAAAACTATGTCCAGAGTATGACTGTGACAGTGCGTAGGTCCAGAGACATTTTGGACAAAACCCACTGAGTCGATGATGGCTCCGAAAGCCTTTTGGAGTGGGTCTGTGGAGGAGGTGAGGCCTCATTTAACACAATAAATCCATCAGGCTTAAGCCATGATTCAGTCAGGCCCATCACATCAAGATTATGATCAGTGATTAGTTCATTGACTATAACTGCCTTTGAGGTGAGGGATCTAACATTAAGTAGCCCTATTTTGAGATGTAAGGTATCACGATCTCTTTCAATAGTGGCAGGAATGGAGGAGGTCTTTATCCTAGTGAGATTGCTAAGGCGAACACCGCCATGTTTAGTTTTGCCCAACCTAGGTCGAGGCACAGACTCGGTCTCATTGGGGATAGCTGAGCTGACTACACTGACTGTGCTAGTGGCAGATTCCACTAAGCTAGCAGGCTGGCTTTATGTTCATTTCTATAAAGACGTAAAGCTGAATACAGTCGATACAGAAGGCGAACTAGCAAACATTTATGGTCAAGCCAGTTTACCCGAAAAACCTAAAATATTTTGAACCATCAACAGCCCCCTCTCATAGATCTCACAGATCATCTGATGCTTACATTTGATCACAAAAGCTTGAAAAATGCAGTCAGTGAGAACTATCTTATTTTATATCAAATGCTTATTTAAGAGGGTAATCTTTGAATCAAAAGGGTACTAGTGTTCCTTAGGAGGGCTGTGTGGGGCTGCTGTGCAAGGAGTCATATGACTACACACACACATATACAGAGATGCACACACATACACAAACATATACAGAGATGCACACACATACACAAACATATACAGAGATGCACACACACACACACACACACACACACACACACAAACATATACAGAGACACACACACACACACACACACACACACACACAAATATATACAGAGATATACACACACACACACACGCACACACACACACACACACACACATATACAGAGACACACACACACACACACACACACACACACACACACATATACAGAGACACACGCACACACACACACACACACAAACATATACAGAAATGCACACACACACACAAACATATACAGAGATGCACACACACACACAAACATATGCAGAGATGCACACACACACACACACACAGCCATATACAGAGATACACACACACACACACACACATATACAGAGATGCACACACACACACAAACATATACAGAGATGCACACACACACACACACACACAAACACAAACATATAGAGAGATGCACACACACACACAAACATATACAGAGATGCACACACACACACAAACACATACAGAGATGCACACACACACACAAACACATACAGAGATGCACACACACACACAAACACATACAGAGACACACACACACACACACACACAAACAGATACAGAGACACTGACATACACACACACACAAAACATACAGAGACACTGACACACACATGCGCACACACACACGCACACGCACACACACACACACACACAGTCTAACCTTGTGTGGAGAAACAATTCAGTCTCATTCAAAATCCTATTATCACTAAACCTAAACCTAATCCGAATCCTAACCCGTACTCTTACCCTAACCTTAACCCAAAAACCTAACCTTAACCCTAGCCCTAAACCTTACCCTAGCTCCTAACTCTGGCCCTATAACTAACCCCAGCTCCTAACCCTTAACATAATTCTAACCCTAACACACACACACACACACACACACACACACAAACATATACAGAGATGCACACACACACACACAGCCATATACAGAGATCCACACACACACACAAACATATACAGAGATCCACACACACACACACACACACACACACACACACACACACACACACACACACACACACACACACACACACACACACACACACACACACACACACACAACACACATTCAGAGATACACACACACACACAAACATATACAGAGATGCACACACACACACAAACACATACAGAGATGCACACACACACACAAACACATACAGAGACACACACACACACACAAACAGATACAGAGACACTGACATACACACACACACAAAACATACAGAGACACTGACACGCACACGCACACACACACACACAGTCTAACCTTGTGTGGAGAAACAATTCAGTCTCATTCAAAATCCTATTTTCACTAAACCTAAACCTAATCCGAATCCTAACCCGTACTCTTACCCTAACCCTAACCTTAACCCAAAAACCTAACCTTAACCCTAGCCCTAAACTTTACCCTAGCTCCTAACTCTGGCCCTATAACTAACCCCAGCTCCTAACCCTTAACATAATTCTAACCCTAACACTAATTTTAACCTTAACCCCTTAACCCCCTTGAAATAGCATTTTACTTTGAGGGGACTAACAAAATGTCCACAGTTGTTCAATTTTCTGTCTGTTACTTATTCCTTTGGGAACTTCTTGTATAGGTGGTGAATAATACTATGCAGTCTGTATTTGACACAAGGGACCAATACGATACTCCTGAATACATTCCTTTCATGCCTTTTAGTGAGATCTTCTGAATGAAGTCAATGGTGTCTTCTTGGGAGTAAACATTCCAATGAACATTTGGCATGCATGGCCTTCTAACTTGTTCACAAACGCTTACCAGTATAACCCAATAGTCTGGCATATGACAGCAATCCAGACAGGTTAAGCAGTAGCATATGGTTCCTAAAGGAGAGAATCTGTGTGAATTGTCTATACTTTCCAATTCCCCAGATGGATCCAAATCTCCACAAGGACGAGGAACTCAGGCAAAAAAACTTGTCTGTGAATTATTGAATTCCATCTAATTTTCCCTCCCATTCCCTCCTTTTTCCTCCTCAATCAACTCAAACAACTCGTTTGAGAGATTCCATTTTTTTCCTGTTTTTCACTCTCCTTTTCTTCTCATTCTATACTTTTCTCTCATTTTCTTTGCTCCTATTTCTTTCTCTCTCCTCCTTCTCCTCCATTTCCTTTTCCTCGCTCCTTCCTTCTCTCCTCCAAGTGCTCTTCCATCTCTGAGTTAGACATCAAGAGTGTCTGTCTTGTTCATTGGAATGACCTTGAATGCAATGTCTATTTTCACATTAACAATAAACTGTGATAGATATCATCCTCCTTCCTCCTTCGCCAGAAAGCCATTGGCTACACTCGAGGGAACGTGACTTTTCACCCTCTTCAGAGAAACGACATATCTGTTGAGCCAAATTGAAGTTTTTTTCATGTAACAGACTAGTGGCCATTTTCTCTCAGGGGATCATTGGTAAATTAGCTATTTCAAAACAAGGACATATATAACTACACATGAAATACTACAGCCAATGTATTCAGCACCTTGCCAGAGGCTTCTGCTGACCAATCAGTGATTTGTGTTTGCCTGTCAAGCTTGTCCTACCGTTTGGCTCACTTTACCTCACAATCAACGACAATGTCATCTGATGTTATCAACAGCCTCAAAGCAATTGGAATATAGGTAGTTCAATTTATGAATTTGGCTCACATTGTGAAATATGCAATATGTGGGAAAATAGGGCCAGAGAGAGAGAGATGGAACGAGGGGGAGCGAGAGAGAGAGACCAACCTGCTTGACAAAATTCCACCTCAGGTTCTTGTTTCGGTTCATGTCTAACAACATCCATACATGCGGAACAAACATTGCATGCATCACAAAGTCTGTGTTGGAAGCCTACCCCAGTTCAATGAGTCATTAATCTCTGGTCATTTCTCTTCAGGCCTCTTGCAGCTATGTCATCATCAATCCACTATTGGGAATTAGAGATGAATTCTGATCAATTATAACACTATAAACTCAGCAAAAAAAACTAACCTCCCTTTTCAGGACCCTGTCTTTCAAAGATAATTCGTAAAACTCCAAATAACTTCACAGAACTTTATTGTAAAGGGTTTAAACACTTTCCCATGTTTGTTCAATGAACCATAAACAATTAATGAACATGCACCTGTGAAACGGTTTATAAGACACTAACAGCTTACAATTAAGGTCACAGTTCTGAAAACTTAGGATGCTAAAGAGGTCTTTCTACTGACTGAAAAACACCAAAAGAAAGATGCCCAGGGTCCCTGCTCATCTGCGTGAATGTGCCTTAGGCATTCTGCAAGGAGGCATGAGGACTGTAGATGTGGCTAGGGCAATAAATTGCAATATCCATACAGGACGGACAGCTGATTGTCCTCGCAGTGGCAGACCATGTGTAACAACACCTGCACAGGATCGGTACATCCCTCCATCAGTGCTCAGACTCTCCGCAATAGGCTGAGAGAGGCTGGGCTGAGGGCTTCTAGGCCTGTTGTAAGGCAGTTTCTCACCAGACATCACCGGCAATAACGTCGCCTATGGGCACAAATCTACCGCTGCTGGACCAGACAGGACTGGCAAAAAGTGCTCTTCACTGACGAGCCGCGGTTTTGTCTCACCAGGGGTGATGGTCGGATTTGCGTTTATCGTCAAAGGAATGAGCATTACACCAAGGCCTGTACTCTAGAGCAGAATCGATTTCTAGGTGGAGAGTCCGTCATAGTCTGGGGCAGTGTGTCACAGCATCATCGGACTGAGGATGTTGTCATTGCAGGCAATCTCAACGATGTGCGTTACAGGGAAGACATCCTCCTCCCTCATGTGGTATCCTTCCTGCAGGCTCATCCTAACATGACCCTCCAGCATAACAATGCCACCAGCCATACTGCTCGTTCTGTGCATAATTTCCTGCAAGATAGGAATGTCAGTGTTCTGCCATGGCCAGCGAAGAGCCCAGATCTCAATCCCATTGAGCACATCTGGGACCTGTTGGATCGGAGGGTGAGGGCTAGGGCCATTCCCCCCAGAAATGTCCGGGAACTTGCAGGTGCCTTGGTGGAAGAGCGGGTTAACATCTCACAGCAAGAACTGGCAAATCCTGTGCAGTCCATGAGGAGGAGATGTACTGCAGTACTTAATGCAGCTGGTGGCCAAACCAGATACTGACTGTTACTTTTGATTTTGACCCCCTCTTTGTTTCGGGACACATTATTCCATTTATGTTAGTCACGTCTCTGTGGAACTTGTTCAGTTTATGTCTCAGTTGTTGAATCTTGTTATGTTCATACAAATATTTCACATTAAGTTTGCTGAAATAAACGTAGTTGACAGTAAGGGAGCCAAGATGGTGCAGGCTTTGCAGTCTTCCTCAAAAATGCATGGTCCATGGGTCCAAGTTCCAATGAAGTTTCTAGTATGGAATTGACATGTCTAAATTGGAATAAACTGCTCTATTTCTGTTCACCCTTACCAGCGGGCAAAACTGGTTGAGATAACGTCATTACAACCGCCATTATTACGTTTGTTCAACAAGTTTTACACAGTTTTGCCACTGGGTTTCTTCGAAGAGTGTGGATCATTTTTCTCTATTTCCATGTTGTAAACATGTATGACAAAACTGGATTTCTGGACATCGAGAGAGAGAGGGGGGGGGGACAGAGAATGGAGAGAGAAAGAAAGTCAGGTCACATTGGAAATGCTTCCCAATGGCTGCGTTTACACAGGCAGTCCAATTCTGATATTTTTTCCACTAATCACATCAGATCCTTTCACATCAGATCTTTTTCAGAGCTGATCTTATTGGTCAAAAGACCAATTTGTAAAAAAAAAAAGTAAGAATCAGATTTGGGCTGCCTGTCTAAACGCAGCCGATGGGGATCAAATAAAATTTCATGCTTCATAAAACAATAGGTGTATACCAACGGTGAAATGCTTACTTACGGACCCTTTGACAACAATGCAGATAATTTTTGGTAATAGAAAAATCATAACACGAGCAATAAATACACGATGAGCAACAATTACTTGCTTTATATGCAGTCCACAGGGTGCCAGTACCGAGCTGATGTGCAGGGGTACGAGGTAATTGAGGTGTACAGTCTGTCTCCAGTTAATTAACCCGGAGAGTAAACCTCTTTACAGAGTAAACCTCTCTCCTCTTCTCCGCTCAGCTCCTCTGATCATCCCTCCATCTCTCCCCTCTAATGTCTCTCTTTCTCTTCTGTTCTCCCTCTTTTTCTCCACTCTTTCTCTCTCTCTCCATTCTCTGTCCCCCTCTCTTTCTCTCTTTTTTAACTCTCTTTCTTTCCCTCTCTTTCCCTTTTTTCTCTTCCTTATTTCCGCTCTCTCTCTCTTTTTCTAAGTGGGGAACGGAAAGGAGGCCAAACAAAGGGTATTGTTCTAGCCTTGTAATTAACGAAGACCTTCAGGTTCTTGCTGGTATATTTGATATGTCTTCAAATTCTATGATTTTGCATAAAGGCACCTTGCATTTAATTACTTCATGTTAATTATTTTGGAGTTATACTTCACCATTTTTAGATCAAGGTCAGTGATTGGTATATTGGGGTTACCGGTGACTGAAGTGTCACCACGGTTTTTAATCATCCAGTGATACCTGTTTGATCTACATAATGGTGTGCTGTAGTCAGGGGTGAACTGGGACAAGAATTCATCCCTGTCATTTTATCCACACCAGCCTACATCACTGTTTGTGCTGATAACTCACAATGAGTGAGGTGACAATGCAGAATGTGCTCTTTCTACTGTACGTTTATAGGCACCCTTTCTGTTTTATGGTCCATGATCTTGTCTGTCTAACTGACTAATTGATATATTTTTATTTCACCTTTATTTAACCAGGTACGCCAGTTGAGAACAAGTTCTCATTTACAGCTGCAACCTGGCCAAGATGAAGCAAAGCAGTGCTACAAAAACAACAACACAGAGTTACACATAAACAAACGTACAGTCAATAACACAATAGACAAATATATGTACAGTGTGTGCAAATGTAGAAGATTAGGGAGGTAAGGCAATAAATAGGCCATAGAGGCAAAATAATTACAATTTAGCATTAACACTGGAGTGATAGATGTGCAGATGATGATGTGCAAGTAGAGATACTGGGGTGCAAAAGAGAAGAAAGATAAATACCAATATGGGGATGAGGTAGTTGGGTCATAGCTGATGGTATGATGCTACAGTTTCATGTTATCAAGCCAACGTGGGGAAAAACTGTCAGTGTGGCGATATACTCGATCCAGCGATGTTCTCTCTTTGATGCCATAGCAGTACATGACTGTTGGCATTCAGAACTTCTTAAACTGTATTTATGAAGGAGGGAGAGAGAGAGGGAGTAAGAGAGTCCTTTGGGAAGTTGTAGCTGATAGTTCCTCTACCCCCCTAGGCTAGCTACCTAAAGGTCTTCCTTCCATCAGTCAAAGAGAACGCTGACGCACAATCAAGCTCCTCTCATCTCCTTTCATGTACCTGCTGCTGCTCCCTAGAGGACAGGTACAACTTTGCAATGTGGCTTTTCACTCCTGTTGTGAACTGTACTGGTCCACATACAACATATTGGATACAGGATGATATTACAGTAGCTCTTACATTCTGTAAGGGTTTCACTCTGTCTTGATCACTGTTATGTAATCTTGGTCCGGGACACCCACAGTATGTGCAGGGTTTTGTTCCAGCCTAGCACTAACACACCTGATTATACTAAACATCTAATCATCTAATCACCCTTGTAAAGTTAATCAGGTGATAGTGCAGGGCTGTAATAATAGTCTGTGTGTCTCCGTGGCCAGAATGGGACAACATTGATCTAGATAGAACACCATGGTATTATAATCATACATGGATGACATTCTGGTATTTGTTCAAAACACCTGGCAGACACTAAGTCAGTTTAAACCACACAGACTTTGCATATTTGTGTAATTTGAACATCTGTGGTATTACTCTACATTAGATTCAGATTGTAGCCTTCCCTCTCTCACTGGTGCCCTGTTTTCACCTCCTAAGCTGTACAGCCATGGCTCGCAGGCAGCATGGTGCTGACCTAGGTCACATGGTCAGCCACACTTAGCCAATGGCCAGTGGGGAGAGAACAGAGGTCAGAAGATCACTGGCTAATATTAGAGAGCATGTTGGGTTCTTGTTTTTACCAGGGAGTCACTGTCTTTGTTCTTGATTTTATAATGTGCAGTATGTTTCATGTACCTTAATGTCATGCTACAGGTTCAGGATGAATTCATCATGATTCCATCAGTGAAATACTGTCCTTTGCTCTCCTATGGTTGTTTTTGTATTAATCTAACCAATACAGTTAGACAATAGTTCTGTCCTCACTTGTCAGTCTGCTCCTCATAATTCACACCTTATCCTCCCTTAACTACCCCCATGTGTAATTTTGTCACCGACTGGCACCTTTCTGAAATGACTGCACTCATATCACACTAATGACTGAGCACACATTTCACACTAATGACTGAGCACTCATTTCACACCAATGACTGAGCACTCATTTCACACTAATGACTGAGCACTCATTTCACACTAATGACTGAGCACACATTTCACACTAATGACTGAGCACTCATTTCACACTAATGACTGAGCACACATTTCACACTAATGACTGAGCACTCATTTCACACCAATGACTGAGCACTCATTTCACACCAATGACTGAGCACACATTTCACACCAATGACTGAGCACTCATTTCACACTAATGACTGAGCACTCATTTCACACCAATGACTGAGCACTCATTTCACACTATTGACTGAGCACCCATTTCACACTATTGACTGAGCACTCATTTCCCACCCTAAGATGCTTTGTTTATGCGGGCCTATGAATCTAGTCCAACAAGTCCAACAGGTTTTCCAGGATCCATCTGTTTCTTTAAAATACCCATTTGTATTCTTGGTGTGGGTGTAAGACAGGGCTGGCAGTGCTTTGCTCTCAGTCTGGCAGAGTAGGCCTTCATTCTGGGGCAGATCCACTCAGTATCACTTCATGGTACAGTAATTAACCATACAGAGTGAAACTGGCAAGCCTGCTATCTCTTTTCAATTATGTTTCGATTTTATTTGTCGCAATCGCCAAATACAACAGGTGTAGAACTTACTGTGAAATGCTACAAATTTTGAAAAAACTTCTGTGCATTTCCATACACTGAAAGACTAGAGCCCGCAGGAAGGGTACCACGTGAGGGAGGAGCGTGGAGATTGCCTATGATGACAACAAGTTCAGTCCGATGATGCTGTGACACACCACCCCAGACCATGACGGACTGATGGAGGGATTGTGCGTTCCTGGTGTCTCTCGGGCAGTTTTTATTGCCATCCTGTAACTGTCCCGCAGGTGTGATGTTCGGATGTACCGATCTTGTGTAGGTGTTGTTACATGTGGTCTGCCACTACTTCGACAATAAGCTGTCCATCCTGTCTCCCTGTAGCGCTGTCTTAGGCGTCTCACAGTACAGACATGGCAATTTATTGCCCTGGCCACATCTGCGGTCCTCATGTCTCCTTGCAGCATGGCTAAGGCACGTTCACTCAGATGAGTAGGGACCCTGGGCAGGGACCCTGAGTCAGTAGAAAGGCCTCTTTAGCATCCTAAGTTTTCATAACTGTGACCATAATTGCCTACCGTCCTTAAGCTGTTAGTGTATTAACGAACGTTCCACAGGTGCATGTTCATTAATTGTTTATGGTTCATTGAACAAGCATGGGAAACAGTGTTTAAACCCTTTACAATGAAGATCTGTGAAGTTATTTGGATTTTTATGAATTATCTTCGAAAGACAAGGTCCTGAAAAAGGGACGTTTCGTTTTTTGCAGAAATACCACTTTCTTTCAGACTTGGAACAAACTATGTTTATTGCTGCATGTTGGGTTCTGAAGGGCTCTACATAGGCTACATTCAAATTGACAAAAGAGACCTTTAATATACAGAACCAAATTTAGACTGTTGCCGTGACAATCTGGCTAGCGGTTAGCTCCAGTAGCGTGCTAGTGTTTTCTTCATGCAGATCTCCTGTGGACTGCCACATTGTTAGTTATTGACTCCCCTCCCCTTAGGGCCGCACTGCAATTTGCACTTAGTGACTAATGTATCTCTCTTCTTGAGGAATATCTCTTTTGAAAGTTTGAAAGGGCTGGCCAGCTGTGATAGTGGAATCAACATGTTTCCTGTGCTCACAGACACAATGTATAATACGATTCTAAGGAAATTCTTTGGAATCGGAAACCGTCTTCATGTGTTATCTGCTTATTTTGTATCAAGAGAAATCACAATGTATTTATGAGCAATCTAGAGCTCAGTGGCAAGATTGTTTTCTTTTCTTTTTTCTTGTTGACCCTGGGTGCCATTTGTGCTTCTGAAATTGGTCCATATTCCCTATATAGTGCACTATGTTTGACCAGGGGCCAAAGGGAACTGGTCAAAAGTAGTGCACTTCATAGGGTGCCATTTTGGACACATCCCTGAGAACACACTCTTATTTACAGCAGCGACCTGGGAAATAGTTACAGGGGAGAGAAGGGAGATGAATGAACCAATTGGAATCTGGGGATGATTAGGTGGCCATGATGGTATGAGGGTCAGATTGGGAATATAGCAAGGACACCAGTGTTAACACCTCTACTCTTATAATAAGTGCCATGGGATCTTTAGTGACCTTAGAGAGTCCGAAAGACAGCACCTTACACAGGGCAATGTCACCACTCACTGCCCTGGGGCATAGGGATCTCCTCAGACCAGAGGGAAGAGTGCCTCCTACTGGCCTTCCAACACCACTTCCAGCAGCATCTGGTTTTCCATCCAGGGACCGACCAGGACCAACTATGTTTAGCTTCAGAGTCAAGTAAGCAGGATTACTCAGTCAGTCACCTCAGTGGGCATTTCATTTTCCCGTTATGCTCGGCAGTGCAAGTGCACACAGAGGACTAACAATGGGCATTCTAATGACTCCCTACACTGATTAGCTAGATAATTTAATTCAAATGGAATAATTACCAAAAATAATGAGCAATTAAACACAGTATTTGGAAACTGTGCTTCATTTGTCTTTTTAAAAGCTTTTAATTGGTCTACATTTCATTAGACTTTAATCATGATTCTAAAGCAGACTCAGAGGTCCAAGCATATGTAGGCAACAGTAACATCATACCATAATTCAATATACTGCATACAGATGTAGGATTTTAATTTGATCACGTTTTTGTTGCTGAGAATTGTCCTGCGCTGCAGGAAATGCAGATGTGCTTCATGATATCTAGAAATTCACTGAAAATCCACACTAATACACGGTTATATTAACAATATTCAACATTTCATGTTGCATTCTTTTGGCCAGTCTAAGCTAACCACTGATCAAGCAGCATTATAGACTTAATGTTCAAATCCTGTTTCTGCTGGATTATTTTGATGTGACTGAATATTGGTCAAATTAAGAACCTACATCTGTATGGAATCCTTTGATGACGACGTATAGTCCTGATGTTTCTGATTCACAGCGTCTAATTAGGTTGTAAATGTCTTTACTGTAGCAAAGTTTGTTTGTTTCCAACACATCCAGTACATCTAGTATAACAATTAAAAAGATGTAACCTTTTAAACCCCTTCTCTTGTCTAAACTCTTGCACAATCCTCCTCATTATGCCAACAGCAAGTGATACATGAGCTGCGTTAGATCAGGCTTTCATTTTGCACCATGTTCTGAGGCAATACTTGACATCAAGTACTTGATGGTTATATAAGGTGGTTGATGGTTACTTTTGTCCTGGCTTGTAAAAGTGTGTCAAATCAAATCAATTTGTATTTGTCACATGTGCCGAATACAACAGGTGTAGACCTTAGAGTGAAATGCTTACTTACAAGCCCTTAACCTTCAATGCAGTTTTAAGAAAATATCCCCCAAAAAGTAAAAGATAAAAATAATTAAAGAGTAGCAGTAAAATAACAATAGCGGGGCTATATACAGGGGGTACCGATACAGAGTACATGTGCTGGGGCACCGGTGTCGAGGTAATGAAGGTAATATGTACATGTAGGTCGAGTTTATAGCCCTATCATTCAGAGTGGTGGAGGTGTGGGAGGGAGTTGATTAACCCTCTGTTCTTTCCAGTCACTGCATATTACAGTATATCTGCCAGTTGTATTTTCTATTTCTGTATGCGCTGCGATGGCTGTAGCACTAGACATTGACAGGGGAGAGTATTTAACAACGTTTCTCACAGGACTACAATTAAACAACTCAACAGAGACGGAGGATAGAAGAAGAAAATATAACCCCCCCTTGCGTGCACAGGGGTCATCCTCTCTTTCATTGTTTGTGTTTTCTCCTCCTACTCTTCTTTCTTTCCCTCTCTATCTCTATCTCTCCTCCTCCTACTTCTCTTCTCCTATTACTATGTGGTTAAAAGGATCATACAGGCACAAGCTCCCCTGGAGTTTTGACTGAACACTCTCTCCTCTTTGATTGTTTCGAACAAGCCAGGTTCTTTTGAATTACGCCAACTCGGCTCATTAAAAGTCAGACTAGACTAATGGATGTGTAGAATTATATGACTCAACTGGGCTGCAGGGCTGGCCTGGGCTGGAGGTCTCTACTCTACAGAGAAAGATCATCTCTCTTTATCTCTCACTCTCTGTTTCTGTCAGACTGGCCCTCTGCTCCCATTCAACTTGGTACAAAGTAGTTGTGATTATCCTGGACAATCATGTTTCCTCTCCTCCCCCTCTGTAGGCCTGAGGAGAAGCCTGGTTTAGAGTTGTGTGAGATGAATGGTAAAATCTAAATGGTAAATCTAAATATTTTAAAACTAAGAGACAGGTGCTTCATCATTAGATAACCACTGAATGGGCACTCATTAAATAAAGAGATAGAAATCAAATTTTCCTCCCACGTCATAAGAGAGTCCAAACTTAGTTCAGCCTGCATACTGTTCAGTCCCCAGTACCTTATTCAGTTTGTACCCATAGTCAAGCCCTCTGTCTTATATGATGTAGGCCTAATGGACTGGGTATGAAGTTGACACGAAATGAAACAATGGAAGTGGTGGTCATATTGACAACATCATGTTGTTCAAAGATGATGATCTTGAAAATGATGCTTTCTATAAGATCCTTGCACTTGTATGTTGCGGTTCAGAAAGGCGGGACGAAATACTGTCCTTCCTGTAGAACCTCTACTTTATTAGGTAATATAATGCTAAACTAATAGAATCCGGGCATGACCCCAGTCTCCGAGAGTGTCTCAGGGGGAGTGGGATATGCAAAAAACGAATTTCCAATTCACGTGGTTATTAATACAAACTAAAGTGTTTGCATTCCCCTTTAATACAACTTGTACATGTGTGAAATAGGACGAATATCAGCATCCACCAAATTCTGATTATTTTTATTATTATTATCACTACTATAATATCATGATGAATTAGATAGAGTGTATTCTCTTCCTCTGTCTGGATACATTTTTTTAGCAAACGAGATGCCGGTAAACAATCTCAAGAGGGTTTTCTCCCGTCAAGGATCGGATGCTTATAAGAAAAGTACAGAGTCATGGCATTTTCTCGTTTGATATCATCCCTGGTAAAATAATAAATAATAAATAATGCATCGCTGTTCTTGTGCCTTGCTACACTTCTTGAAAAGGGTCTGTGTCTGCGTGCTGTGTGAGAGTGAATCTCCCCCCTAGAAAACGCTATTCAAGCAATACTCAATAATTGGTTTCAGAGATAATGTCTCCCTCGTTCACAATGAGGATAACTCAATATCATATCTTGTTAGAGAGCTATTAGGGGATAGAGAGGAAACAGAAAAACGCTCATCCAGAGGTGGCATTCCTAGCGGCCAGGGACTTTAATGCAGGGAAACTTAAATCAGTTTTACCTAATTTCTATCAGCATGTTAAATGTGTAACCATAGGGAAAAAAATTTGGGACCACCTGTCATGTCTTGTTATGTCTGTTCCTGTCCTTTCTCTTCACTCTGTCTCTCTCTGCTGGTCTTTTTAGGTTACCTTCTCTGTCTCTCATCCTTCAGCTGTTCTACATTTCCCCTAACTAGCTCATTCTCTCTTTCCCCACCTGTTCTCTCTTCCCCCTCTGATTAGGTCTCTATTTCTTTCTCTGTTCCTGCTACTTTCAGTGTCTGATTCTTGTTTGTGTTTTTTGATGCCAGAAGCAAGCTGTCGTCTCGTTTGCTTCCACCTTGTCCTGTCCTGTCGGAGTCTGCCTGGCAGGTGCCACCTGCACTATACTAACGTTCTTTTGTTCCGCTGACAACGTTGGAAGAGGATTTATGCCATTCCTGTTTTTTCATTAAAGAACTCTGTTTTCTGTTAAAACCGCTTTTGGGTCTTCACTCAAGTTCATAACACCACCTTTACTCCACACACAGAGACGCGTAAAAAGCTCTTCCTTGCCCTCCATTTGGCAAATCTGACCATAACTCTATTCTCCTGATTCCTGCTTACAAGCAGCAATTAAAGCAGGAAGCACGAGTGACTCGGCCTATAAAAAAGTTGTCAGATGAAGCAAATGCTAAACTACAAGACTGTTTTGCTAGCACAGACTGGAATACAGACCGGTATTCTTCTGATGGCATTGAGGAGTACACCACATCAGTCACTGGCTTTATCTTTTTTATAAATTAATTTTTTACCCCTTTTTCATGGTATCCAATTGTTGTAGTAGGACATACCAACCAAGCCCTCCCTAACCATGCTAGGCCAAGTGTGCATTGCCCAACAGACCTCCCTGTTGTGGCTGGTTATGACAGAGCCTGGGCGCAAACCCAGGGTCTCTGATGGCACAGCTGGCACTGCAGTACAGCACCCTTAACTACTGCGCCACCCAGGAGGCCCCAGTCACTGGCTTTATCAATAAGTGCTTTGATGACGTCGTCCTCACAGTGACTATGTACATACTCCAACCTGAAGCCATGGATTACAGGCAACATTCGCACTGAGCTAAAGGGTAGATGCTGCCGCTTTCAAGGAGCGGGACTCTAACCCAGAAGATATAAGAAATCCCGCTATGCCCTCTGATGAACCATCAAACAGGCAAAGCGTCAATACAGGAATAAGATCAAATCGTACTACACCGGCTCCAACGCTGGTTTGATATGGCAGGGCTTGCAAACTATTACAGACTACAAAGGGAAGTACAGCTGAGAGCTGCCCAGTGACACGAGCCTACCAGATGAGCAAAATAACTTCCTTGCTCGCTTCAAGGCAAGTAACACTGAAACATGCATGAGAGCATCAGCTGTTCTGGACGACTGTGTGATCATTTTCTCCACAGCTGATGTGAGTAAGACCTTTAAACAGGTCAACATTTACAAGGCCGTTGGGCCAGGCGGATTACCAGGACATGTACTCCGAGCGGGCACAGACAAACTGGCATGTGTCTTCACTGACATTTTCAACTTCTCCCTGTCTGAGTCTGGAATATCAACATGTTTCAAGCAGATCACCATAGTCACTGTGCCAAGAATACTAAGGTATACTGCCTAAATGACAACCGACCCGTATCTTTGAGAGGCTGGTCATGGCTCACATCAACACCATTATCCCAGAAATCCTAGTCCCACTCCAATTTGAATACCGCACCAACGGATCCACAGATAATGCAATCTCTATCACACTCTACACTGCCCTTTCCCACCTGGACAAAAATAACACCTACGAGAGAATGCTATTTATTGAAGTGTACATAATTACCTCAATTACCTCGACACTGGTGCCCCCGCACATTGACACATTCACTCTGCACCGGTACCTCCTGTATATGTTCCCGCTATTGTTATTTACTGTTGCTCTTTAATTATTTGTTATTCTTATCTATTACTTTTTTTGGGGGGGTTTCTTAAAACTGCTTTTTTGGTTAAGGGCTTGTAGTAAGTAAGCATTTCACTGTAAGGTCTACACTTTTTGAATTCGGCGCATGTGACAAATACAATTTGATTTGAACTAATTTGAGCTAGCAAAGTATCCGTATAGACTACCATTGCTGTGGGGTTTGCAATTCAGTCCTTCAGTTCAACCATTGTGACTTGTGTATTTTAGCAGTGTGTAAAAAACGCAACATGTCAGTGGTCGCCCATGGTCCTGGGAAGGTCCCTTTTTGAGGGAGTTATTATTAAGGAAAATGGAAATCATTATTTTATCAAACAGATGAAATGTTTTCAGCTGTTGTGGCCAGGGCTTGAAATAAAAATTGATGTGGTGGATATGAGAGAGCACAGAGGTCTGAGGATTCCTTAAATACCTGCAGTGTATTGGTGACTGTCTTCTCTTTCTCCAGATACAGTTGAAGTCGGAAGTTTACAGGTTTTAGTCATTAAAACTCGTACATTACTTTGTGCTTGAGACAAGTCATTTTTCCAACAATTGTTTACAGACATTTCACTTATAATTCACTGTATCACAATTCCAGTGGGTCAGAAGTTTACATACATTAAAGGTGACTGTGCCTTTAAACAGCTTGGAAAAGTCAAGAAGATTATGTCATGGCTTTAGAAGCTTCTGATAGACTAACTGACATAATTTGAGACACTTGGAGGTGTACCTGTAGATGTATTTCAAGGCCTACCTTCAAACACAGTGCATCTTTGCTTGACATCATGGGAAAATCAAAAGAAAGCTAAAACCTCAGAAAAAAATTGCGGACCTCCACAAGTCTGGTTCATCCTTGGGAGCAATTTCCAAATGCCTGAAGGTACCACGTTCATCTGTACAAACAGTAGTACGCAAGTATAAACACCATGGGACCACGCAGCCGTCATACCGCTCAAGAAGGAGACACGTTCTGTCTCCTAGAGATCAATGTATATTGGTGCAAAAAAGTGCAAATCAATCCCAGAACAACAGCAAAAGACCCTGTGAAGATGCTGGAGGAAACAAGGACAAAAGTATCTATATCCACAGTAAAACGAGTCCTATATCGACATATCCTGAAAGGCCGCTCTGCAAGGAAGAAGCCACATCTCCAAAACCGCCGAAAAAAGCCAGACTACAGTTTGCAACTGCACACGGGGACAAAGATTGTACTTTTTGGAGAAATGTCCTCTGATCTGATGAAACAAAAATAGAACTGTTTGACAATAATGACCAACATTATGTTTGGAGGAAAAAGGGGGAGGCTTGCAAGCCTAAGGATTATGTAAACTTCCGACTTCAACTATATACAGTCGAAGTCGAAAGTGTACATACACCTTAGCCAAATATATTTAAACTCTGTTTTTCACAATTCCTGACATTTAATCCTAGTAAAAATTCCTTGTCTTAGGTCAGTTAGGATCACCACTTTATTTTAAGAATGTGAAATGTCAGAATAAGAGTAGAGAGAATGACTTATTCAGTTTTTATTTCTTTCATTAGTATTTGGTAGCATTGCCTTTAAATTGTTTAACTTGGGTCAAAGCTTTTCAGGTAGCCTATCACAAGCTTCCCACAATAAGTTGTGTGCATTTTGGCCCATTCCTCCTGACAGAGCTGGTGTAACTGAATCAGGTTTGTAGGGCTCCTTGCTCGCACACGCTTTTTCAGTTCTGCCTACAAAATGTATTTAGGACGAGTTTTAATGACTCCAACCTAAGTGTATGCAAACTTCTGACTTCAACTGTAGACATTCATCTGTGGCAAGGGGTGGCAGGTGGCCTAGTGGTTAGAATGTTGGGCCATAAAGAGAAAAGTTGCTGGATCGAATCCCCAAGCTGACATTTTATAAACCTGTCTTTCTGCCCCTGAACAAGGCAGTTAACCAACTGTACCCTGGTAGGCCATCATTGTAAATAAGAATTTGTTCTTAACTGACTTGCCTAGTTTAATAAAGGTTAAATCTGGCAGGATTTTGACATGCCGTTAACCTTTAAAAAATATTCAAATTACACCCGACTCAATCATGATGTTCAGTATAAAACACGTATAGGTGATTATGTTTCTTCAGAAGCACCACTGGACATCATAATAGGTACTGTAGCATGTGGTTTTTTGAAGTACCATAAAGTACCCATGGTTACCATCTAGTTTCCTACTAGATAATTACCAATGGAAATAGTCATGTAAAATGAAGTGCTCCCAATAATTTATTAGAAGTCTGTTTTTGAGGTCGGTTTATTGAAGCAGTTTTGGGTCATCTTAGGAGGTATAACAATTCTCGGTGTGTACCGTAGAGAGACCCCTATCCTAGCTCCCTCCACCCCTCCCTTCCTTTTTGAGTGTTTTTTTGTGTTGCCATCTCATCTATTACAGAGGTCATTTACCGTGCAACATGAACCAGCATGCTGCTATGGTTTATCTCTATACTACATGCCCTGGTCGTAAAACTCCTTACGAAACTTCTTACTCTACTGGGGTGTTCTGAGGAGAGATATAGTTTGTCTGGTAAGACAAAGAAGAGGAGCTCTACAGAGAGAGAGACCGTCTGGCAGTACAGATCGACCCCTGTTGTCAGTCTGTTGTCCCAAGCAGACCTCTCTCTCTCTCTCTCACTCTCTCTCTTTATTACAAGTAGGGTAGAAAGCGCATCACAGATCACTATCCAGGAGGGCCAACTATGATGATGCTTTTCTGTACCCTGTGTCATGGGTCTAAGTTTCGCACAGACAGTCATAGAGAATGTGTTGTAACATTTCAGAATATACCCCCTTCTCCCTAAAAGGAATAGCAGTGCTGTCACCATGTGTCAATGTCCAGTGACAAAAATGTCTTGTTGCCAAGCATTTAAGAAATCATAATATATTTGATTCCATTCTTAGATTGTTAAAGATATTTTGCAAGATATTTTTAGGTCCAAGGGTTGACTGTACATTTTACCCGGGTGTCACTTGTCATGCAATCGCTTTGTCTCTCTTGAATGCTTGTAAATTAGAATTTCTGTCTCTGAATTACAGTCATTATATTCTATTATTAAACATTATGTGTGACAAAGAGAGGATTGAGGCACGAGAAACCGTAAGGTCTCAGACAGTTTACACCATTGTACAGTACTGTCATGTACACCACCACCTACAATACAACCCTCGGTGCAATATGAGAAGCTATGCAAATTCAAAACCATAAATGAGCTGAACGCAACAGAGCTCTTGATTAGGAGGTTCAGAGCTGAACTTTTAGTTTAGAATAATAGTCACTGCATTAATGTACTGCGGAATCTCAGAAGAATACGTCATGAGGGACAAGGCATGATACGGTGTTCATTGCCATGTCATGCTAATTGCGAACATTTTCCAACCATGTAAATCAATTCAATACACATGTTAATTGATCTTTAATGGGTGTGTAAATGTCGTACTAAGTAAAGCCGCCCGCAAACATTGCACGTCTATGCATGTGTCGTGTCTTTGGCATCAATGAAGGTGACTTATTTTATCAAATCAATTCTCTGTAATTATTATTACGTGATTAAACGAATCATGTCAATTTAATTAACTAGGAAGTCGGTACACCACAGAAAATCTTCAGATTATATTTTAATATCTGATATCTGAATTATTCTTTACCTCACGTCAGTCTCATTCCAAACGTCGTAAATTGTTGGTTATCTACATGGACCCAGCCTAAACTATGAATCATCCATACACCAATTGGCTTAATCATTTATTTACTAACTAACTAAATATTCACAGAATTGCATAAACAAACAAACAGTAGATATTGGTTACCAACAATGATAGGGAAGATCCCCTAGTGGGCAAAACCGATATGACGGTTTGGTGGACAAAGGGAAGGGGGTGTGGATTGAGAAAGGAGCGGGAAAGACAAGAGGGATCATTACACACAGTTGATATTTATATTAATTGAAATGCTAATCCTTTGCACTTGAATGCTCACTCATTTGGGATAATTGCATTCAATATATATTTACGCCCATATGCCATTGTGATCTTCTCTGTTAGAATCGTTAGTCCGTCTGCTGGAGATTCAGTTCATCAGAGAGCGGTTGTAGGACTATCGGTGGCTCCGGATACTATCTGTTGTACTGCATTGTCAGGCGTTCATTGTTCTTAGAATAGATGTTTCGGCGGTTGTTGGTATTCGCATCCCAGGTTTACATAATTTCTAGCTGCAGACTAGTAATTAGTATCTAAGATTTGCTCTTATTCTGTAGGGATAGATAGTCTCAGAGTTTAACCATTTCCAACACTCCGTGTGGTATGGTTTTCTAGTCTTGGTACTCAAACCTGTGCCACCTCAGCTTACACCGAGGTATGCATGGTCCGAAGAGGATTTCCTCAGGAGGGGGTTTTATTCGTAACAATATAAAGGCGGTTCCATGATGCCAGTTCATGTCTTTGCCCATGGGGGCGTGGCCGCTGACTAATTAAACTTTACAGGGAATACAATTCTCTCAAAATTAAAGGTTTATATCACATCACATCATTTCACAAATAGTTTCATCTTTACTCATTCATTTTATACAAGAATTAGATGCAACCACCATAATTGAGCAATCTACACATTCAGAGATATAGCTATGTGTGTTTTCTGTCCTTCGTGAGATCCACAAATGAAACACACTCAACATAACTGTCCCTTAAGTGTCCATGGACCCTTCCCACATTCTCACAAGTGGACATATAGTGTCATTTTCCCATTTTGGGGATTTAGGAGTTCAGCCACATGAAATCCATTGTTCACTCTGTGGTCTCTCTCTCTCTCTCTGCATGTAAAGGGGAAGAGAGTCTCCGCCAGGAATTTACCACCTGAGATTACAGAACCTGGGTGCAGGAGAGAGTGAGAGAGGGGGAAGCCACGATCTGCACCCAGAAAGTGCCACGTTATGACACATGCATGCATTCTCAAAAATGGGGTTATACTAATTAATAATGGAGGTCTATAAGCACACAAGTCTCACCATAGTGGAGACGGCTTCGGTCTCTCCTTTAAAGCAGCATTAACTCATTACTATGTATCTCATGTGCCGACCATTCAGAGTTTCATTTAGCAATTACAAACTGAGAATTAGCAGTGTTCAACATTACCTCATCTCGTATTGATAATGTCAGAGTGTATCACAATGAGCTGGAGTAGTGTGTCATGATTGGCTGTCCATCATGGAGAATATGCCAATGAATAACCTGGCTGACAAGAGGTTGATGGACTCCATTACAAAATGAGATAATTGCAGTGACATTCATCTCCTCACAGGCATTTGTCCACATGTTCATTTTAATATGTTTCCCCACGGAGTCAAACGAGTAGATGCCAAATTACATAGATTATCGAAAACATGACGTCCAGCTAGAATATAACCCTGAAACCAAAAAGGACATGACTTATCTAATCGTCAACTAAATTATTGAGAGAAGGTTGACATTACCATCCTAAGCCTATTACTTCTCTCCTCCACACTGGAGGTTTTGTAGAGAAAAACATTAATAGACAGAGTGAAGATTTTTCTATTTTAGGAATGTGGTCCTAAGTGGTCAGGACACAATGTTCATGAGCCATTTAGTTGTAAACACATTACTTCTGGTGCCATATGTTTTTCTTCAGGATGAAATAAAATCCCACAATGCACTGTAATTAGGCATGGGGAGAAAGTCCCCTCCATCGCTCTGGTTTGTGAAAACTAATAGCATGTAAGATATCCACAGGAGTCCCGTACTCATATGGTAAGGGTTCTCATGTCATCCTGACAAACTTGATCGAAAGGTCAAATGTTGTCAACAAGGCGTTCAAACAACTTTCAAATCCGACCTACTTCAAATCTGTTGAACAAATCTAGTTTTCCCTAAATCATCCATGGCAGATCAGCCAGTTGTCAAGTTAATTAGTAACCTGAATAAGCTGTTTATGTTTCATAGTCAGAGTTTCAGTTCACAATACCAACTATGAATGGTGAAACACGGGGAACACTATACGCCCCCCAAAAAACGCGGAGGGATAAGGGTTAAAGCTCTGACAAGCAAGAGTCAGTTGAAAAATTGCACAACGTGGTGCAGGAACGATCATTTCTGGAGCCAAAGAATGTGAATAATAGTCATTGCTGCAGTGAAAGATGAGGAGGAATAATGATCAGAAAATGAAAAACAAGTGGAGAGGGGAGACGGAAGTGGAGCAGGTGGTGGGATGGAGGTAACAGGGGAGGAAGGAGACGGTTGGAGAGATGAGAGAGAAGAGAACAAATTGGATTGCGCCTTCGACGGGTATTGATGGTTGCAAATTGTGTAATAGTTGGGAGAAAATGTGAGGATTTAAGGGTTGAGGTGTTGAGGTGTGTGATGAAGGAGTGGTGATGAGGGGAGCTGGAGTGATGGCAATCAGAACTGAAGAAACTTGTTTGGATCTCCTGCATCTCTCGGTTTCGGTGGGAGTGTAGCCCGTCTGCCGGCTTTCAACCGGGCGGGGGTCCTGAGAGTGGGAGCAGGAAACAGAGGTGTGAAAAGCAAAAGAAGTCTGAGGATGCGGAGAGAAGACCACATTGGCTATGACAAAAGTGTGGGGACACCAACTAAAACACAATGGTGAGGATATGATAGGAGCGGCTAGAGAGGGAGAGAGTGGGCCGGGGTTCAAGGTTGTTGCCTGGAAAGGACTAGAGTGTTGTTAGAAGTGAAGAAGGATACTTTGAGGCAACAAAGTCAATAAATGTGTTTTGACATTAAAAAAATGTGATGTGACATTGTTATGCTCTTTTGGATGGAGAAGGTACTGAAGGAATCAATTAACTTGTTGAAATGGGTTAATGTTTTGCCAAGGCTTATTGTGCTGTTAAAGACAGTACATTAGAGTTTATTAAGATGTATTCTATTAAACAGGCCTTTTTTAAATAATAAATGACACACTCATCAGCCATTGAATGCCTTCAACATATGACCCCCATGGATTTTAATTCACAATACATTTTGAGTCCTTCTCTCATCTCCTTTGTACAACCACAAAGTATTGTGCTCTTACACACGGAGAGAGAGAGTCGTAGGTCTCAGCAGTTGTAACATGAAAGTAGTTTTTGTGAACGTAATGGATTCATTAATGTTCTACTCACATTCAAGCCCAAGGCAATGTTTAGTCACTTCATTAAAATGGGACACAAACGGACAGTCCAGTAGTTTCTGCTCCATTTGACTCTGAGAAGTTCAGCCGGAATTGTCCTACTAGAGCTACACTAAATATTCAGTGTCTTTGAGATTCTCTACTGGAGAACAAGGGTGATGTGAAATTACTACAACTCATGAGAGATATGAAGCTAAACAGTTAATATCTATGTGTAGAGATAGATATGTTGTCTTCAAAATTCTCAACTTAATAACTATGCTAATATAATCAATATATGAGTAAAGAGCATTACAGGGGGTTGCTTGAGACTATTTACTTAAGAACTCTGATTATGCAAAATGATCACAACCCTCAACTTATGAAAGATTGAGAATGACATGAAAAATCTGTGTGCCAGGGGTTCACGATTCCACTTTTTCCTATATGACAGGGAAAACAGAATGCATTGATCTTCTCATTTCCAAGCCCTTGGTAAACGGCTCACACCATCTGTTCCTAAATCCAATGAATTACCTTTCAGGGGAATCCATGATGAAATGCCATGACTCCCAGTTTGCCAGAGGCTTGGTGCTCCCAAAGCCTTTCTCTCCATGTTCCTGACATGGTTTGGGCAGGAAGCCGACAGTGACAGAAAGTTGTTGTATGGAAGTGGCTTGGCTTCATATCTCTCTCTGATTACATTGTAGAATTGACTTGGGAGTATAAGGCTGCGTAAGACCATAGACATGCAAGCTAACTCCGCCCTTGATGTTGTCTCGATGTTGTCTCCAAAGTCTAAATGTAATGAATTCAGTTTATCTTCCTCCGAATCATTCTGATCATTAAAACAAACATATACTGTATGTTGGCAAGACGTGTCTCAAAAACCTCAAACGTGTCTGAGCTTGTAAAGAGACTTCCAAGAATCTTTATTGTGTGTTTTTCATATCAGTGTGTAGCACTGGAGAAATATAGAGTGGGTTTAAGGTCATTTTTGACTCTGGATGGAGATAGTATTTTGTGATATTTAATGTGTTAACACAAGATTCACTCTTTGAAATTGACTAAGGAGTAGAGGGGAAGGGAGAAACTACTCAGAATCTAAATGTGGTTTCATGTGAGAGAAGACAGCAAGGAGGTGGAGGTCACCCTTAAGTGGTTGGCAGAGACAAACAGGAGGAGAGTCTGTGTCCAGCGTGATAGAAGGACAGATGGAAAAAACAAAGAGCGGAAAAATGAAAAAACGTGTTGAAGAAGTATCATTTGCATAGGAGTGATAGGAGGCAACTGGGAAAGGCAGCGAGATGGCCCAGTGAGTGGGCGTCGAGTGAGAAAAAACAGAGGGCCGAGAGAGGAGCCCAGGGGTACAACGGTACACAGATGTTAATGAGCAGTGATACTCTCCAGGAAGCCAGAGGAAGTGAATGCCATTGGAACAGTGGAGAGCAGGCGTGCATATAGCCTACTGGCGGGTTCAGAGATCTGCACCACAGTGAGAAATTGAGAGCAAAGACCAAAAATAGTAATTTATGGCGGTTTTCAAAAGGAACGGTAAAATGATTGTACTGCACACCCCCATATGTTGAAGGACATAGGGGTCCATCTCACTCTTGGATATCCCCCCCAGTATTAAAGAGATGAATTGCATTTAAATCACTGAGATTTGCATGTAAGTTCACGCAGTGCAAAACTCTTTGTACAAAGCACTAAAAGGAGCAGTAGAAAAGCTCCATTGAGCGATCCCCAGAGTGCTTCCACAGCAGCAACAAATGGATGGAAACATTCATTATATTAATGTTCCACACACACAGTCGTGAGTAGGACCTATTTTGCCAGTTCCAGACAGTTGGTGACTTCTCGCATAGGGATTTGCTGCAGTAATATATGAGCACTGAATATGTGAAGAAATTAAGGAGCATTTGTAAATGAGCCCTGTCAGTCATTTGTTGCATTTACTCTGCATGTTCACACAGTGAGTTCATATTGTCATGCTGACATTCAAGCTACATTTAATTTTGCAGTGGTTAACTGTGAGATCAGGTCACCCAGGGTGAGCCATGTGAATTGGGTGCCTGTTGTGGCCCTGAAACTGCTACATGTTCCCATTTCCCATCTCTTGCATTCACATTTAACTCATTTAGCAGTGGACTGGGAAACTAAATAAAACAAAAAACACAGTCCTGCAAGATGTACTTTTTCTCACCCCTTCTTCTGCTAGGTTGCCAAAACAGAAGTACTAACAACGCAGCTCAGGGCTAAGTTCAACCTTTTCCCTCTAGAAGGAGATGATGTCTGTTGAATTCTTCATTGTTTATAGGCCGAGTCAGTGAGGAGATTAACTGGGAGCAATCTTGCTTGGTAGAACAAGAGAGAGCCTGAGGGGTGAGAATATAATTTATCTTTATTCAAACCCCCCTTGTTCCTACCAGCAAAATATTCTGCACAAAGAGACCTACTTTTTAGAAAATAAATAGGTCATCAAATGGTCATAAAGACATTATATTTGTTCAAGTTAACATTACTATCAGGCATATTATATTTGTCACGGCTCTCGTTTGTTGAATGAAGAGTGGACCAAGACGCAGCGTGGAAAGTGTTCATGATTTTAATATTTAAAAAACACTCAAACAAAATAACAAAAGTGAAAATGCACAGTTCTGTCAAGCACAGACACTAAACAGAAAACAAGATCCCACAAAACCCAAAAGGAAAATGACAACTTATATAGGATCCCCAATCAGAGACAACGATAGACAGCTTCCTCTGAATGGGAACCACACACACACACACACACACACACACACACGGCCAAAAACAATGAAATAGAAAACATAGACTTTCCCACCCGAGTCACACCCTGACCTAACCAAACATAGAGAATAATGAGGATCTCTAAGGTCAGGGCGTGACAATATGATTGTTCATAATTTTCATAATCTTAAAATTAGATTCATTATTCATTTTCCTTTTAACCAGGCACTGATGAAAAGTTAGGGAGGGTGCACTGAGGTATGATAGCACCATCAAGGTCCACATTGACATGAGAAAATGATCAATGCAATTGACTAAATGACAGAGCGGAACATACTGTATCCCCTAAACGTCCTGTGGGACAGGTGTTAGCTTGAGTGACATGTCACAATTATACCCCGACTAACAACGGACACTAATTAATTCCACTGAGATTTCAGATCAGGTAAAAAGGAATAAAAACCAACCCCAAAATATGTTTTATTCTGTGAAAGTCAGTCACTGTGTAGATGTAAATCACAGTGTTGATGTAACGGCTTTCGTCTGGTGAAGGAGAAGCGGACCAAAATGCAGCGTGGTGGTTATTCATGTTCTTTAATAAAAAGGAACTAGACATGAAATAACTAACAAAATAATGAATGAACGAAAACCTAAACAGTGCTATCAGGTATAGACACAGAGACAGGAACAATCACCCACAAACGGTTCTGGCAGATCCTGGCTGACTGGCATATCTGGAAGAGTCTGGCTGACTGGCGGTTCTGGCAGATCCTGGCTGACTGGCGGTTCTGGCAGTTCATGGCTGACTAGCAGATCTGGCAGATCCTGGCTGACTGGCGGATCTGGAATAGTCTGGCATACTGGCCGATCTGGAAGAGCCTTGCAGACTGGCGGATCTGGAAGAGTCTGGCTGACTGGCGGATCTGGAAGAGTCTGGCTGACTGGCGGATCTGGAAGAGTCTGGCTGACTGGTGGATCTGGAAGAGTCTGGCTGACTGGCGGATCCTGGCAGACTGACGGCTCTGGCTGCTCCATACTGACTGGCAGCTCTGGCTGCTCCATGCTGACTGGCGGCTCTGGCTGCTCCATGCAGACTGGCAGCTCTGGCAGCTCCTTGCAGACTGGCAGCTCCTTGCAGACTGGCAGCTCCTTGCAGACTGGCAGCTCTGGCGGCTTCTTGCAGACTGGCATCTCCTTGCAGACTGGCAGCACTGGCTGTTCCTTGCAGACTGACAGCTCTGGCTGCTCCATGCAGACTGGCAGCTCTGGCTGCTCCATGCAGACTGGCAGCTCTGGCTGCTCCATGCAGACTGGCAGCTCTGGCTGCTCCATGCAGACTGGCAGCTCTGAACAGGCAGGAGACTCCAGCAGCGCTGTAGAGGAGGAAGGCTCTGACAGGGCTAAACAGGCGGGAGACTCCGGCAGTGCAGGAGAGGAGGAAGGCTCTGGCAGCGCTGGAGAGGCGAGGCGCACTGTAAGCCTGATGCGTGGTGCTGGCACTGGTGGTACTGGGCCGAGGACACGCACAGGAAGCCTGGTGCGGGGAGCTGCCACCGGAGGCCTGGTGTGTGGAGGTGGAACTGGGTAGACCGGATCGTGCAGGCGCACTGGAGCTCTTGAGCACCGAGCCTGCCCAACCTTACCTGGTTGAATACTCCCGGTCGCTCTGCCAGTGCGGCAAGGTGGAATAGCCCGCACTGGGCTATGCAGGCGAATCGGGGACACCGTGCGCAAGGCTGGTGCCATGTAAGCCGGTCCAAGGAGACGCACTGGGGACCAGATGCGTAGAGGCGGCTTCATGGCATTTGGCTCGACGCTCAATCTAGCCCGGCCGATACGCGGAGCTGGAATATACCGCACCGGGCTATGCACCCGCACTGGGGACACCGTGCGCACCACTGCATAACACGGTGCCTGCCTGGTTTCTCTAGCCCCCCGGTAACCACAGGAAGTTGACGCAGGTCTCCTACCTGGCTTCGCCATACTTCCTGTGAGCCCCCCCCAATACATTTTTGGGGCTGACTCTCGGGCTTCCATCCGCGTCGCCGTGCTGCCTCCTCATACCAGCGCCTCTCCGCTTTCGTTGCCTCCAGTTCTTCTTTGGGGCGGCGATATTCTCCAGGCTGAGCCCAGGGTCCTTCTCCGTCCAATTTGTCCTCCCATGTCCATTCCTTCTCTTGCTGCACCTTGGGGCGGCTACACTCCCCTGGTTTAGCCCAGGGTCCTCTCCCGTCGAGGATTTCCTCCCAAGTCCAGAAATTCTTATCCCGCTGCTCCTGATGCTGCCTTTGCTGTTGCCCGTTACCACGCCGCTTGGTCCTGTTGTGGTGGGTGATTCTGTAACGGCTTTCGTCTGCTGAAGGACAAGCGGACCAAAATGCAGCGTGGTGGTTATTCATGTTCTTTAATAAAAAGGAACTAGACATGAAATAACTAACAAAATAATGAATGAACGAAAACCTAAACAGTCCTATCTGGTCTAGACACAGAGACAGGAACAATCACCCACAAACACACAGTGAAACCCAGGCTACCTAAATATGGTTCCCAATCAGAGACAATGAGTAACACCTGCCTCTGATTGAGAACCATATCAGGCCAGACATAGAAATAGACAAACAAGACATCCAACATAGAATGCCCACTCAGATCACACCCTGACCAACCAAAACATAGAAACAACAAAGCAAACTATGGTCAGGGTGTGACAGTTGAATGTGTTTTTAGTGACAACAGAACCTAGAAGTTACTCTAAAACTCTTCAATCTAATTGAAATACCTGCAGCCTTCATCGCGCTTTTGTTGCTGTTCTGAACTTCTCAATTCTACAAAAAAATAGAAAGGTTGTCTTAGGTTGTGATCGTATTCGTTGTGATGCAATATATCCCTATTGATGTCAGCTGCTTTGGAAGTGCCTGCAGTCACACCGACTGGTTGCACTTGACCTCTTAAGGCGCTCCTGTCTTTTTGTCTCTCTCTCGCAGACATGGAAAGCAGGTGTTTGACAGCTGATGGGTCTAGCTAAGTCGGGTAAAGAACGCTCCAGATCCCAGTAATGAGGTACATGAGAGGGATTGTGTCTTTCTCCTTCATTTGACTTTAACACAAAAGTCTTTTAACTAAACTGTTTTGATTTTGTCTTGGATTTTCTTTGTTTCTTCTACGTTGAGGCTAAAGAGAAGCAAGTGTCTCAGAAAGGTCTCATAAGGTGTTTTCAATAGTTATTTTTCATTGCCATTAATCTATTTCCCCATCAGGTTGAATGTACACAATCTGTTTTTTCAGTGTACGTATCTTTGCTGTGTTTCCAGACTTGTAAACCAGTGACATTTAAATTAGGCGATCATGGGATATTGAATGGCTGATTTGTGGATAGTATGGGCTTAGGGGGTAATGCCATTTGACATAAATCTCTGATCCACATCAAAAAGAGAATAATCTATCCTTCATACTGCATAATACACCCTTAATATTGTGATGTCATGGACATTTAAATAACTAAACAAACTCCATCCTCATCACCACATCTGTCATTACGAAACCCTAATTATTCAAATAATTACATCACGCATTCTCACACTTTGTAATTGGAATCCAACCAGGCATCTACAGTGCAACAGATTTTGCTTTGAAGAAGTAAAAAAAACCAGTATAACATTTATTTAAAAAACGGTGTCAGATTACTGTATCTCGACTGATCATCGTTGGACCCTGGTTAAGAATGCATGATGACAGAGGAGAGTCCCAGACGGTCTCTTTGTGAAACAGCGATTGTCTGTGACGTATGGACATCAGATGAGGATACACACTAAGTAGATACATAAAGTGCTTTTATAAATTACTCGATGACTCCGTCCTTGTTCGTGAAATGAGATAATATCAAGGAGTAACGACTGACGATGATTTTGCTGCAGGCTCTTAAGTATCTAACACTCCCTTACCCCCGTTGGTTATTTCAATTCAAAATGATTAGACTTTCGTAAGTATTTGGAGTAGTCATTAATTGATAGTCATTAAGAGGTTTTAAATTATTCATAACACACCAAACACATGCAAATAATATATTTTTTACCTATAATTCTGTGTTTGGAGATCAAGGGAGGGCAAGTCATTTCCAGTTTGATGTGTGATGTTGTACAGGTGCACTGTTGCATTCCCATTCTCTGCCCTAGTTTATAACTCCTTTGTGGCTGATGTGTTTCTTAAGGACATGAATATTGCTTTGTGAGGCAGCCTCTGTGACCTAGACACAGACACCGACTCCATTTGAACACACACACACAAACATAGACACACACACACACACACACACACGCTTTTGCCTCCTCTATTTACAATCTCTTCCTAATCTGTGGCAATATGAGCGAATAAACAGTTTCTCTTCCCACGGAACAATCTTATTAATAATTCACAGAGATGTATTTCTCTTAACTGACTGCCTGTCTGTGTAGCTGGGTTGAATATGGCCTTATGCTCTGCCTCTCATGCAGATTCATCTTGATAATGTTCCTTTTTGTGTCATATTTAACCTCCGTTTGTTAAAATGCAATTAGGCCACTTCTCAATTCATCATCTCCAGCACCAAACCAGTGTCTACATACTAGAGGTCGACCAAGTATGATTTTCCAACGCCGATACCGATACCGATTATTGGAGGACCAAAAAAGTCGATACCGATTTTTAAATGTATTTGTAATAATGACAATTACAACAATACTGAATGAACACATATATTAACTTAATATAATACATCAATAAAATCAATTTAGCCTGAAGTAAATAATGAAACATATTGAATTTGGTTTAAATAATGCAAAACCAAAGTGTTGGAGAAGAAAGTAAAAGTGCAATATGTGCTATGTAAGAAAGCTAACGTTTCAGTTCCTTGCTCAGAACATGAGAACATATGAAAGCTGGTGGTACCTTTTAACACGAGTCTTCAATATTCCCAGGTAAGATGTTTTAGGTTGTAGTTATTATAGGAATTGAGTTGAGTTTGAGTTTATTTTTATTTTTATTTTTACAGGGACAGTGCACATTAATCAACGTTTCAGTAAAAGTGCCGGTTTTAGCCAGCCGGCTAATTTTCAACCGCAGTCCCTGGGCAGGTTATTAAAAACAATTACAATATAGACAATAGCAACATAGGACCAGCAAGACGTAGCATACAGACAGAGCAACATAGAGCAAAAAGCAGCAAGACAAAATTCATAAAAGCAACAAAGTGTTTCCACACCTCACAAGCTACAGACAACAGACAACATGGAAAGCGGCAACACACAGCTAGGGACCATGTTCACAAATCTGATTGACCTTTAGCCATGTCTTCAAGCATTTTGTGAAAGTGTGATATGTGGTGCAGTTATGTGTGTCTGATGGCAGTGTATTCCAGACATGGGAAGCTCTCACAGAGAATGCAGATTTACTAAAGGTGCTTTTCCTTAGGGGAACTATACAGTCACCTCTCATGGCAGACCTTGTGGATCTGCTGCCATATGTCTGGGTTTTCTGTTTAACAAAAATATTGAGTGGAGGGGGAGCCAGGCCATTAAAGATCTTGAATACAAGACATGCGTCGGTGTATTGCACAAGATTTTCCCAACTCAAGAGCTCATGCTTTCTGAGGATGTGACAATGATGATGGCTATTGGGCTTCATATCACTTTGAGAGCCTGTTTGTAGACAGACTGAATAGGTTTTAATGTTGTACAGCAAGCTTGGGCCCAACTAGTCAAGCAGTATGTTAAGTGGGGGAGTATCATAGAGTTGAAGTACAGTTTTGCTACCTCTGTAGTCAAACAATTTCGTATAAATCGGAAATTAGCTAGGTTGAATTTAGTTATTTGAATTACCTTTTTCACATGCTTTTTAAAAGAGAGGTTGGAATCAAGTATGATGCCAAGGTACTTAAAATCGGATACCACCTGGAGCTTCTCCCCTGACACATAGACATCTGGCTCAGTGGCATCTGTTGCCCTCTTTGTGAAGAACATGCAAACAGTTTTTTTCACATTGAGATGCAAACACGAGTCACTGAGCCACTTTGTAACCTGGACCATTACAGTAGTGAGTTCTTGTGCAGCTTGTTGTTTGCTCTTTGCATGCACATATATCACTGTATCATCTGCATACATTTGAACTTCAGACCCAGTACAGACAGAAGGCAGATCATTAATGTACATGCTGAACAGGAGGGGCCCCAGTATTGACCCTTGGGGCACGCCCACATCATAGCTACGATAGGGCGACAGCTCATTGCTCACTCTGACACACTGAGTTCTGCCTTCAAGGTATGATTTCATCCATCTCAAGGCATCAGGGGAAAAGTTGAACTTTGACAATTTTGTGATGAGAATCTCATGGTTAACAGTATCAAAAGCCTTCCTTAGGTCCAGAAACACAGCCCCAACAGCACCCCCTTTGTCCATCTTGGACTTCACATTTTCCAGAAGAAAGCAGTTGGCCGTTTCTGTGGAGTGTTTATGACTATTTCCCTCCATACCATTTGTATTTAATTAACTGTTGACTAGTGGATGTTCTTATAGTCACATTAGTATTGTCAGTGTAACAGTATAGCTTCCGTCCCTCTCCTTGCTCCTCCCTGAGCTCGAACCAGCAACACAACAACAACAGCCACCACATCAAAGCAGCGTTACCCATGCAGAGCAAGGGAAACAACCACTCCAAGGCTCAGAGCGAGTAGCGTGCGCTAACTAGCCAGCCATTTCACTTCGGTTACACCAGCCTCATCTCGGGAGTTGATAGGCTTGAAGTCGTAAACAGCGCAATGCTTGACGCACAATGAAGAGCTGCTGGCAAAACGTACGAGAGTGCTGTTTGAATTAATGTTTACACGCCTGCTTCTGCCTACCACCGCTCAGTCAGATACTTAGATACTTGTATGCTTGTATGCTCAGTCAGATTGTATGCAATGCAGGACACTCTAGATAATATCTAGTAATATCATCAACCATGTGTAGTTAACTAGTGAGTATGATTGATTGTGTTTTATAAGATAAGTTTTAATGCTAGCTAGCAACTTACCTTGGCTTACTGCATTTGCGTAACAGGCAGTCTCCTTGTGGAGTGCAACGAGAGAGAGGCAGGTCATCAGAAATCGTTAACGTTACATTATGCTAATGAGCTTCAGGCTATAACTGTATACAGGCTTTTTTCATAGCCAAACGTGAACAAAACGGAGCGATTTGTCCTACACAAATAATATTTTTTTGAAAAACTGCACATTTGCTATGTAACTGAGAGTCTCCTCATTGAAAACATCCGAAGCTCTTCAAAGTTAATGATTTTATTTATTTGGTTATCTGGCTTTTGTGAAAATGTTGCGTGCTACATGCTACACAAAATGCTATGCTAGCTTTGCACACTCTTACACAAATTAGTCAATTTCTATGGTTCAAAAGCATATTTTGAAAATCTGAGATGACAGTGTTGTTAAGAAAAGGCTAAGCTTGAGAGCAAACGCATTATTTTAATTTTATTTGCGATTTTCAGAAATCGTTAACGTTGCGTTATGCTAATGAGCCTGCAACAAATTTCTAGCCCAAGGGAGAGTATTTTTTTGCTCCCCACTTCACAGCAAATCTCATAGTGTTTGAAAATCACTTTAAAAAAAATGTCTAAACTTTGATGTCATCGGGTACAACTTTTTAACTGTATATTATTTTCTACAAAAATTTTTCACATATGTTGACACTGGTATTATGCGGTAGATAATAAAAATGAAGCTGAAAGTGATGGAGTTGCCCTTCAACTTTTTTATTTAATATAGAGGCCAGTCGTCTTCCAGGTGGCTCGCCAAGCATTTCTCCTCTTTTATTATCACAGGCTAAAAGTACAGGGGGAAGAGAGAGAGAGAGAGAGAGAGAGAGAGAGAGAGAGAGAGAGAGAGAGAGAGAGAGAGAGAGAGAGAGAGAGAGAGAGAGAGAGAGAGAGAGAAAAGGCTGATGGATGAGATTAAGTATTTTGTTGGGGACACCATATGAACATTACTAACAAGAGTGAAAACCTGAGCCGAGGCAGGAATGATGGTGGATTGTGACCCCAAGGTTAGAAGCAAAGGAAGTGAAGAAATAAGTAATAAAAAATCACATCTTCATGATTTCATTCGTTTTACCGAGAGGCACTGGAGCTGGCTGTGTTGTTAAGGGTGTCATCTCTGACTCTCATCCCTCGCTGTGCTGTTAATGGTGTCATCTCTGACTCTCTTCCCTCGCTGTGTTGTTAAGGGTGTCATCTCTGACTCTCTTCCCTCGCTGTGTTGTTAAGGGTGTCATCTCTGACTCTCTTCCCTCGCTGTGTTGTTAAGGGTGTCATCTCTGACTCTCTTCCCTCGCTGTGCTGTTAATGGTGTCATCTCTGACTCTCTTCCCTCGCTGTGTTGTTAATGGTGTCATCTCTGACTCTCTTCCCTCGCTGTGTTGTTAAGGGTGTCATCTCTGACTCTCTTCCCTCGCTGTGTTGTTAAGGGTGTCATCTCTGACTCTCTTCCCTCGCTGTGCTGTTAATGGTGTCATCTCTGACTCTCTTCCCTCGCTGTGTTGTTAAGGGTGTCATCTCTGACTCTCTTCCCTCGCTGTGCTGTTAATGGTGTCATCTCTGACTCTCTTCCCTCGCTGTGTTGTTAAGGGTGTCATCTCTGACTCTCTTCCCTCCCTGTGTTGTTAAGGGTGTCATCTCTGACTCTCTTCCCTCGCTGTGTTGTTAAGGGTGTCATCTCTGTCTCTCTTCCCTCGCTGTGTTGTTAAGGGTGTCATCTCTGACTCTCTTCCCTCGCTGTGCTGTTAATGGTGTCATCTCTGACTCTCTTCCCTCGCTGTGTTGTTAAGGGTGTCATCTCTGACTCTCTTCCCTCGCTGTGCTGTTAATGGTGTCATCTCTGACTCTCTTCCCTCGCTGTGCTGTTAATGGTGTCATCTCTGACTCTCTTCCCTCGCTGTGTTGTTAAGGGTGTCATCTCTGACTCTCTTCCCTCGCTGTGTTGTTAATGGTGTCATCTCTGACTCTCTTCCCTCGCTGTGTTGTTAATGGTGTCATCTCTGACTCTCTTCCCTCGCTGTGTTGTTAAGGGTGTCATCTCTGACTCTCTTCCCTCGCTGTGTTGTTAAGGGTGTCATCTCTGACTCTCTTCCCTCGCTGTGTTGTTAATGGTGTCATCTCTGACTCTCTTCCCTCGCTGTGTTTTTAATGGTGTCATCTCTGACTCTCTTCCCTCGCTGTGTTGTTAAGGGTGTCATCTCTGACTCTCTTCCCTCGCTGTGTTGTTAAGGGTGTCATCTCTGACTCTCTTCCCTCGCTGTGTTGTTAAGGGTGTCATCTCTGACTCTCTTCCCTCGCTGTGTTGTTAAGGGTGTCATCTCTGACTCTCTTCCCTCGCTGTGTTGTTAATGGTGTCATCTCTGACTCTCTTCCCTCGCTGTGTTGTTAAGGGTGTCATCTCTGACTCTCTTCCCTCGCTGTGTTGTTAAGGGTGTCATCTCTGACTCTCTTCCCTCGCTGTGCTGTTAGTGGTGTCATCTCTGACTCTCTTCCCTCGCTGTGTTGTTAAGGGTGTCATCTCTGACTCTCTTCCCTCGCTGTGTTGTTAAGGGTGTCATCTCTGACTCTCTTCCCTCGCTGTGTTGTTAAGGGTGTCATCTCTGACTCTCTTCCCTCGCTGTGCTGTTAATGATGTCATCTCTGACTCTCTTCCCTCGCTGTGCTGTTAATGGTGTCAACTCTGACTCTCTTCCCTCGCTGTGTTGTTAATGGTGTCATCTCTGACTCTCTTCCCTCGCTGTGTTGTTAATGGTGTCATCTCTGACTCTCTTCCCTCGCTGTGCTGTTAATGGTGTCATCTCTGACTCTCTTCCCTCGCTGTGCTGTTAATGGTGTCATCTCTGACTCTCTTCCCTCGCTGTGCTGTTAATGGTGTCATCTCTGTCTCTCTTCCCTCGCTGAGCTGTTAATGGTGTCATCTCTGACTCTCTTCCCTCGCTGTGCTGTTAATGGTGTCAACTCTGACTCTCTTCCCTCCCTGTGCTGTTAATGGTGTCATCTCTCTCTTCCCTCGCTGTGCTGTTAATGGTGTCATCTCTGACTCTCTTCCCTCGCTGTGTTGTTAATGGTGTCATCTCTGACTCTCTTCCCTCGCTGTGCTGTTAATGGTGTCATCTCTGACTCTCTTCCCTCGCTGTGCTGTTAATGGTGTCATCTCTGACTCTCTTCCCTCGCTGTGTTGTTAATGGTGTCAACTCTGACTCTCTTCCCTCGCTGTGATGTTAATGGTGTCATCTCTGACTCTCTTCCCTCGCTGTGCTGTTAATGGTGTCAACTCTGACTCTCTTCCCTCGCTGTGCTGTTAATGGTGTCATCTCTGACTCTCTTCCCTCGCTGTGTTGTTAATGGTGTCAACTCTGACTCTCTTCCCTCGCGGTGCTGTTTTAGCTGCAGAATAGAGTTGGAATGAACCATTTAGTACTTGATGGTGGGTTCACAACCTCTTTCCTCGTATAGTCCTGAACTCTCCCCATCAACCGCCCACTGTGGCAAGAGCGGCCAAGGTTTGTGGCCCTGGTCAGGGGTCTGTTTTCTTAGCCTCTTGTCCAGCAGAAGGAACCAGACTAGGGGAAGGTTGCCAGATTGGATGTGTCCGAATACCCCTTCTGTGTCATGCTGGTGGTATCAGGGCAAGCAGGGTGTTAAAAATAATATAAATGATAAGGATGGTTCCGTTACCATGGAGTTTTGCTAGTCTCTACATAATGGAATCTCAGAAAAATGTCAATTGCCTGAGTATCATGGGGGCTGTGGAATTTTACTGGGACAATGGGGAGGTTGTATTGTATCCTGCATATAATCATTATAAATCCATGTTCTGTAGCTGGTAACTGTTGTCATGTGATAACATACAGAGATTTGAGAACATTTTAATAGTTTATAACTCTGAAAACAACACGATTGGGACTCACTGTTAATAGGATTATATAAAACGTTCAGTCTATTCTCTTGAGACTGTATTAAGACTTCGGTTACTTGTTGTTTCATTAATAAGGAACATATTCATACCTAAGTACCTCAGAACACCTCACAAAACAACACGATTGCCATTCAAGATTAATAAGACTGCCTATCAGATATCATTTTTAGCATCATGTTACATTTCCTTAATCACTGTAACTGTACTGCCTTTCACTTTCCATCAGCAGTTTCTGATCTGAATTTGACATTCAGACTAAAGTTCAGCCTAGAAGCTGGTAGGAGCTTGTAGTCCGTCAGGCTTGATGAGGTGTCATTAGAGAGTTTTTTTTACATTTATTTTATTTTTTATTTCACCTTTATGTAACCAGGTAGGTTAGTTGAGAACAAGTTCTCATTTACAACTGCGACCTGGCCAAGATAAAGCAAAGCGGTTCGACACATACAACAACACAGCGTTACACATGGAATAAACAAACATACAGTCAATAATATAGTAGAAAAAGTCTATATACAGTGTGTGCAAATGAGGTAAGATAAGAGAGGTAAGGCAATAAATAGGCCATGGTGTTGAAGTAATTACAATATAGCAATTAAACACTGGATTAAACACTGTGCAAAAGATGAATGTGCAAGTAGAGATACCGGGGGTGCAAAATAAATACAGTATGAGGATGAGGTAGTTGGCTGGGCTATTTACAGATGGGCTATGTACAGGTGCAGTGATCTGTGAGCTGCTCTGACAGCTTGTGCTTAAAGTTAGTGAGGGAGATATGAGTCTCCAGCTTCAGTGATTTTTGTAGTTCGTTCCAGTCATTGGCAGCAGAGAACTGGAAGGAAAGGTGGCCAAGTGAGGAATTGGCTTTAAGGGTGACCAGTGAAATATACCTGCTGGAGCGCGTTCTACGGGTGGGTGCTGCTGTAACAACGTTCTTCGTTTGTCGAAAGAGAGTCGGACCGAAATGCAGCGTGTTGGTTACTCATGTCGTTAATGAAACAAATAACGGAACTATACATGAAATAACTAATAAATACAAAACAACAAAACAGAACGTGAAACCTATTACAGCCTATCTGGTGAACACGAACACAGAGATAGGAACAATCACCCACGAAATACAAAGTGAAACCCTGGCTACCTAAATACGGTTCCCAATCAGAGACAACGAGAATCACCTGACTCTGATTGAGAACCGCCTCAGGCAGCCAAGCCTATACAACACCCCTACTCAGCCGCAATCCCAAATACTACAAAAACCCCACTATGAAATACAACAATATAAACCCATGTCACACCCTGGCCTGACCAACTAATTAACGAAAACACAAAATACTAAGACCAAGGCGTGACAGAACCCCCCCCCTAAGGTGCGGACTCCCGGACGCACCTCAAAACCATAGGGAGGGTCCGGGTGGGCGTCTGTCCATGGTGGCGGTTCCTGCTCGGGACGTGGACCCCACTCCATAAATGTCATAGTTCCTCCCCTTCGCGTCCTGGGATGATCCACCCTCGCCGCCGACCATGGCCGAATAGTCCTCACCCAGAACCCCACTGAACTGAGGAGCAGCTCGTGACTGAGGGGCAGCTCAGGACTGAGGCAGCTCGGGACTGAGAGGAAGCTCGGGCCTGAGGGGCAGCTCGGGACTGAGGGGCAGCTCGGGACTGAGGGGCAGCTCGGGACTGAGGGGCAGCTCGGGACTGAGGGGCAGCCCAGTACTGAGAGGAAGCCCAGCCAGGCAGTTGAATCCGGCAGATCCTGGCTGAGTCTGGTTGACTAGCAGATCTGGAAGAGTCTGGCTGACTGGCAGATCTGGAAGAGTCTGGCTGACTGGCAGATCTGGAAGAGTCTGGCTGACTGGCAGATCTGGAAGAGTCTGGCTGACTGGCAGATCCTGGCAGACTGACAGCTCTGGCTGCTTCATGCAGACTGACGGCTCTGGCTGCTCCATGCTGACTGGCGGCTCTGGCTGCTCCATGCAGATTGACAGCTCTGGCGACTTCTTGCAGACTGACAGCTCTGACTGTTCCATGCAGACTGGCAACTCCATGCAGACTGGCAACTCCATGCAGACTGGCAGCTCCTTGCAGACTGGCAGCTCCTTGCAGACTGGCAGCTCCTTGCAGACTGGCAGCTCCATGCAGACTGGCAGCTCTAGCTGCTCCATGCAGACTGGCAGCTCTGGCTGCTCCATGCAGACTGGCAGCTCCTTGCAGACTGGCAGCTCTAGCTGCTCCATGCAGACTGGCAGCTCTGGCTGCTCCATGCAGACTGGCAGCTCCTTGCAGACTGGCAGCTCTAGCTGCTCCATGTAGACTAGCAGCTCAGGCTGCTCCAAACAGGCAGGAGGCTCCGGCAGCGCTGGAGAGGAGAAAGGCTCCGACAGGGCAGGAGAGGCGAGGCGCACTGTAGGCCTGATGCGTGGTGCTGGCACTGGTGGTATTGGGCCGAGGACACGCACAGGAAGCCTGGTGCGGGGAGCTGCTACCGGAGGGCTGGGGTGTGGAGGTGGTACTGGATAGACCGGACCGTGCAGGCGCACTGGAGCTCTTGAGCACCGAGCCTGCCCAACCTTACCTGGTTGAATACTCTCGGTTGCCCTGCCAGTGCTGCGAGGTGGAATAGCCCGCACTGGGCTATGTAGGCGAACCGGAGACACCGAGCGCAAGGCTGGTGCCATGTAAGCCGGCCCAAGGAGGCGCACTGGGGACCAGATGCGTAGAGCCGGCTTCATGGCATTTGGCTCGACGCTCAATCTAGCCCGGCCGATACGCGGAGCTGAAATATACCGCACCGGGCTATGCACCCGCACTGGGGACACCGTGTGCACCACTGCATAACACGGTGCCTGCCCGGTCTCTCTAGCCCCCCGGTATAAGCACAGGGAGTTTGCGCAGGTCTCCTACCTGGCGTAGCCATACTCCCTGATAGCCCCCCCCCCCCAAGAAATTTTGGGGCTGTTTCCCGGGTTTTGCTCTGCGCCGCCGTGTCTTTCTTTTCGACTCCATTCTTCTATAGCCCTCTTCGCACTGCTCCAGCGAATTCCAAGCGTGCTCCGGCACTCTCTCTGGGTCGGCCGCCCACCTGTCTATTTCTTCCCACGTCGTACACTCCAATCCTCTGCTGTCCATAACGTCCTCCCTTGGCTGCTCCTGCTGCCTGTTAACACGCTGCTTGGTCCGTGTGTGGTGGGTGATTCTGTAACGACGTTCTTCGTTTGTCAAAAGAGAGTCGGACCGAAATGCAGCGTGTTGGTTACTCATGTCTTTAATGAAACAAATAACGGAACTATACATGAAATAACTAATAAATACAAAACAACAAAACGGAAAGTGAAACCTATTACAGCCTATCTGGTGAACACTAACACAGAGACAGGAACAATCACCCACGAAATACAAAGTGAAACCCTGGCTACCTAAATACGGTTCCCAATCAGAGACAACGAGAATCACCTGACTCTGATTGAGAACCGCCTCAGGCAGCCAAGCCTATACAACACCCCTACTCAGCCGCAATCCCAATAACTACAAAACCCCACTATGAAATACAACAACATAAACCCATGTCACACCCTGGCCTGACCAACTAATTAACGAAAACACAAAATACTAAGTCCAAGGCGTGACAGCTGCTTTACCTAGCAAAGAATTGTGAGTTAGAATGATTGACATTGTCAAATGGACGTGTGGCGGTGAGAAAAGGCAACGTTTCCCCCTCAGGCAGACGTCTGTATTAACAAAACATTAGTAGGAATAAATCACCAGATCTTAATGTGCTCTCAGAGGTTCTTAATGATTGTTGTTTTACCTCAGGTGTTTAGATGTGGTACATGCACTTCTAAAAGTACTAAAAGGAAAAACTCATGTGAACTTTACCCACATGTCACTTTTCAACAAATTAATATTTGGCTTGATTGCTAGGCTACAACATTTCTTCTGTGTACAATTATTTTTCCTCCAAGCTATTTCAAATACAACCATTTGAAATATCAATCATTTGTCATTGGTTTCTAAAACCATTTTCATTAAATTTGTTGTGAATGAAATCATTATAGTGTTGGGGTTTTGGCCGTTACCTGGCGGTGATATTGCGGGAGCTTGTCGTTTTGTTTACCGGAAAGCCATATGGAGGTAATTAGTTGTGCAAATATTTCTGATTTAATCTATATTCATTGTCCCGACTTGTGTCTCTTTTGTATTGTGCCTTTACATGATGAACAGGGCAGTAATGATGAGGAATTCAATTCTGTCTGCACAGCAACATTATAAAGTAGATTCACACACTAGCTGAAATAAAATAAATCTGAATTTGTCGGTCCTTGTCAGAACTTCAAATACTTGTTTAGCTTAGCCATGTGTCACATTCATTACATAGGACCGTATAATAATGTTTTTAAAGTCATGTTCAAGGTACTGTAATAGAGGTACATTTGATTCTTGTTTTAATAAAGCCTATGTCCAATAGCTACAGTAGAAATGGACAGTGTGTACCCTCAAAACTCATGGGAGAACATATCTTGATTATTTAGGAATGTAATGTGAATGGCCACATTACATATGCGGTGTGTAGGCAAAGAGGAATGACAAAACAACCTCTCTCCTCATTACTCTGTTCAGTTGGAGCATTTTATACTGTATAAATTCAACCACATTTGTGTTCATCAGGCCTCTCAATTCCTCAGTGACAGAAAATGACTCCCACTGGTCTCTCTGAAAGGATGATCGTCATCAGAAGTTCATCACAGTGTAATGATGGGGATGAGAGTCGGTTCGAGGCAGGGAGGAGGGAAGCCATAATAGAAAGAGATTGGAGTGGTGGCGACACTGGCAGAGCTCACAGCTCACCGTAATGTAAAAAAATACACTGTTGGAGAGGTGCCACCATACATTAAATAAAGTGCAACCCTGTACTCACTCACTGAGTGGGTTAACATGGCAATCTTCATGAGGAGGGGACCGTGGCAAACCCCCGTCTGGGAAAACAATGGGCCTCATTCAAATCCAACCCAATCTGAGAAGCCATAAACCAAACACTCGCTTGTGCACACACACACACACACACACACACACACACACACACACACACACACACACACACACACACACACACACACACACACACACACACACACACACACACACACACACACACACACACACACACACAGAAACACACACACACACACACACACACACACACACACACACAGTCTGAAAAGCCATGAAATGTCATGTAGCTTTGAGTTTTACCACGTCATTGAAAATGTGTTTCCCTGAGGACCTCTTCTTTTTAAGTGACGTTGGTGGACTTTTATAGAAACAGGCAGGTAGAGAGGGGATGGTGGATGGGGTGGGATGGAAGGAATAAGGAAGTCTTGAAATTGTGCTTCTGGGAATTGTGCTCCACTGTCAGTCACTTGGCTAGCGGCGGCTATTCACCCCTTGCCACAATCGATTCCATTGAGTTAAAACCAATAACAACTGATATCCACATGTATCATGATTTGGGTCATGAGTTTGTCCTTGTCTGCTGTGCTTTGCTCTGTAGTGTTTAGCAGACATTTTAAAATATACTCTAATACGTTATTTAGTTGTAGTGTTTAGATGACATTTTATACCATACTCTAATATGTTATTTAGTTGTAGTGTTAGACAGACATTTTATACAATACTCTAATATGTTATTTAGTTGTAGTGTTAGGAAGACATTTTATACTATACTCTAATATGTTATTTAGTTGTAGTGTTAGGCAGACATTTTATACTATACTCTAATACGTTATTTAGTTGTAGTGTTTAGATGACATTTTATACCATACTCTAATATGATATTTAGTTGTAGTGTTAGACAGACATTTTATACAATACTCTAATATGTTATTTAGTTGTAGTGTTAGACAGACATTTTATACTATACTCTAATATGTTATTTAGTTGTAGTGTTAGGCAGACATTTTATACTATACTCTAATACGTTATTTAGTTGTAGTGTTTAGATGACATTTTATACCATAATCTAATATGTTATTTAGTTGTAGTGTTAGACAGACATTTTATACTATACTCTAATATGTTATTTAGTTGTAGTGTTAGGCAGACATTTTATACCACACTCTAATACGTTATTTAGTTGTAGTGTTTAGCAAACATTTTATACTATAATCTAATATGTTATTTAGTTGTAGTGTTTAGCAGACATTTTATACTATAATCTAATATGTTATTTAGTTGTAGTGTTAGAAAGACATTTTATACCATACTCTAATATGTTATTTAGTTGTAGTGTTAGGCAGACATTTTATACCATACTCTAATATGTTATTTAGTTGTAGTGTTTAGCAGACATTTTATACTATACTCTAATATGTTATTTAGTTGCAGTGTTAGGCAGACATTTTATACAATACTCTAATATGTTATTTAGTTGTAGTGTTTAGCAGACATTTTATACTATACTCTAATATGTTATTTAGTTGTAGTGTTAGGCAGACATTTTATACTATACTCTAATATGTTATTTAGTTGTAGTGTTTAGCAGACATTTTATACTATACTCTTATACGTTTAGTTGTAGTGTTTAGCAGACATTTTATACTATACTCTAATACGTTATTTAGTTGAAGTGTTAGGCAGACATTTTATACTATACTCTAATATGTTATTTAGTTGTAGTGTTTAGCAGACATTTTATACTATACTCTAATATGTTATTTAGTTGTAGTGTTAGACAGACATTTTATACTATACTCTAATATGTTATTTAGTTGTAGTGTTTAGCAGACATTTTATACTATACTCTAATATGTTATTTAGTTGTAGTGTTAGGCAGACATTTTATACTATACTCTAATATGTTATTTAGTTGTAGTGTTTAGCAGACATTTTATACTATACTCTAATATGTTATTTAGTTGTAGTGTTTAGCAGACATTTTATACTATACTCTTATACGTTTAGTTGTAGTGTGTAGCAGACATTTTATACTATACTCTAATACGTTATTTAGTTGTAGTGTTAGGCAGACATTTTATACTATACTCTAATATGTTATTTAGTTGTAGTGTTTAGCAGACATTTTATACCATACTCTAATATGTTATTTAGTTGTAGTGTTTAGCAGACATTTTATACCATACTCTAATATGTTATTTAGTTGTAGTGTTTAGCAGACATTTTATACTATACTCTAATATGTTATTTAGTTGTAGTGTTTAGCAGACATTTTATACTATAATCTAATATGTTATTTATTTGTAGTGTTAGGCAGACATTTTATACCATACTCTAATATGTTATTTAGTTGTAGTGTTTAGCAGACATTTTATACTATACTCTAATACGTTATTTAGTTGTAGTGTTAGGCAGACATTTTATACCATACTCTAATATGTTATTTAGTTGTAGTGTTTAGCAGACATTTTATACCATACTCTAATATGTTATTTAGTTGTAGTGTTTAGCAGACATTTTATACTATACTCTAATACGTTATTTAGTTGTAGTGTTAGGCAGACATTTTATACTATACTCTAATATGTTATTTAGTTGTAGTGTTTAGCAGACATTTTATACCATACTCTAATATGTTATTTAGTTGTAGTGTTTAGCAGACATTTTATACTATACTCTAATATGTTATTTAGTTGTAGTGTTAGGCAGACATTTTATACTATACTCTAATATGTTATTTAGTTGTAGTGTAAGGCAGACATTTTATACTATACTCTAATATATTATTTAGTTGTAGTGTATAGCATACATTTTATACTATACTCTTATACGTTTAGTTGTAGTGTTTAGCAGACATTTTATACTATACTCTAATACGTTATTTAGTTGTAGTGTTAGGCAGACATTTTATACTATACTCTAATATGTTATTTAGTTGTAGTGTTTAGCAGACATTTTATACTATACTCTAATATGTTATTTAGTTGTAGTGAATAGCAGACATTTTATACCACATTCTAATATGTTATTTAGGTGTAGTGTTAAGCAGACATTTTATACTATACTCTTATACGTTTAGTTGTAGTGTTTAGCAGACATTTTATACTATACTCTAATACGTTATTTAGTTGTAGTGTTAGGCAGACATTTTATACTATACTCTAATGTGTTATTTAGTTGTAGTGTTTAGCAGACATTTTATACCATACTCTAATATGTTATTTAGTTGTAGTGTTTAGCAGACATTTTATACTATACTCTAATATGTTATTTAGTTGTAGTGTTAGGCAGACATTTTATACTATACTCTAATATGTTATTTAGTTGTAGTGTAAGGCAGACATTTTATACTATACTCTAATATATTATTTAGTTGTAGTGTATAGCATACATTTTATACTATACTCTTATACGTTTAGTTGTAGTGTTTAGCAGACATTTTATACTATACTCTAATACGTTATTTAGTTGTAGTGTTAAGCAGACATTTTATACTATACTCTAATATGTTATTTAGTTGTAGTGTTTAGCAGACATTTTATACTATACTCTAATATGTTATTTAGTTGTAGTGAATAGCAGACATTTTATACCATACTCTAATATGTTATTTAGTTGTAGTGTTAGGCAGACATTTTATACCATTCTCTAATATGTTATTTAGTTGTAGTTTTTAGCAGACATTTTATACCACATTCTAATACGTTATTTAGTTGTAGTGTTAGGCAGACATTTTATACCATACACTTATATGTTATTTAGTTGTAGTGTTTAGCAGACATTTTATACTATACTCTAATACGTTATTTAGTTGTAGTGTTAGGCAGACATTTTATACTATACTCTAATATGTTATTTAGTTGTAGTGTTTAGCAGACATTTTATACCACACTCTAATATGTTATTTAGTTGTAGTGTTAGGCAGACATTTTATACTATACTCTAATATGTTATTTAGTTGTAGTGTTTAGCAGACATTTTATACCATACTCTAATATGTTATTTAGTTGTAGTTTTTAGCAGACATTTTATACCACATTCTAATACGTTATTTAGTTGTAGTGTTAGGCAGACATTTTATACCATACTCTAATATGTTATTTAGTTGTAGTGTTTAGCAGACATTTTATACTATACTCTAATATGTTATTTAGTTGTAGTGTTTAGCAGACATTTTATACTATACTCTAATATGTTATTTAGTTGTAGTGTTAGGCAGACATTTTATACTATACTCTAATATGTTATTTAGTTGTAGTGTTTAGCAGACATTTTATACCACATTCTAACATGTTATTTAGGTGTAGTGTTAAGCAGACATTTTATACTATACTCTTATACGTTTTGTTGTAGTGTTTAGCAGACATTTTATACTATACTCTAATATGTTATTTAGTTGTAGTGTTTAGCAGACATTTTATACTATACTCTAATATGTTATTCAGTTGTAGTGAATAGCAGACATTTTATACTATACTCTAATATGTTATTTAGTTGTAGTGTTTAGCAGACATTTTATACTATACTCTAATATGTTATTTAGTTGTAGTGTTTAGCAGACATTTTATACCACATTCTAACATGTTATTTAGGTGTAGTGTTAAGCAGACATTTTATACTATACTCTTATACGTTTTGTTGTAGTGTTTAGCAGACATTTTATACTATACTCTAATATGTTATTTAGTTGTAGTGTTTAGCAGACATTTTATACTATACTCTAATATGTTATTCAGTTGTAGTGAATAGCAGACATTTTATACCATACTCTAATATGTTATTTAGTTGTAGTGTTAGGCAGACATTTTATACCATACTCTAATATGTTATTTAGTTGTAGTGTTTAGCAGACATTTTATACCATACTCTAATATGTTATTTAGTTGTAGTTTTTAGCAGACATTTTATACCACATTCTAATACGTTATTTAGTTGTAGTGTTAGGCAGACATTTTATACCATACTCTAATATGTTATTTAGTTGTAGTGTTTAGCAGACATTTTATACTATACTCTAATACGTTATTTAGTTGTAGTGTTAGGCAGACATTTTATACTATACTCTAATATGTTATTTAGTTGTAGTGTTTAGCAGACATTTTATACCACACTCTAATATGTTATTTAGTTGTAGTGTTAGGCAGACATTTTATACTATACTCTAATATGTTATTTAGTTATAGTGTTTAGCAGACATTTTATACCATACTCTAATATGTTATTTAGTTGTAGTGTTTAGCAGACATTTTATACCATACTCTAATATGTTATTTAGTTGTAGTGTTTAGCAGACATTTTATACTATACTCTTATACGTTTAGTTGTAGTGTTTAGCAGACATTTTATACTATACTCTAATACGTTATTTAGTTGTAGTGTTAGGCAGACATTTTATACTATACTCTAATATGTTATTTAGTTGTAGTGTTAGGCAGACATTTTATACTATACTCTAATATGTTATTTAGTTGTAGTGTTAGGCAGACATTTTATACCATACTCTAATATGTTATTTAGTTGTAGTGTTTAGCAGACATTTTATACCATACTCTAATATGTTATTTAGTTGTAGTGTTTAGCAGACATTTTATACTATACTCTAATATGTTATTTAGTTGTAGTGTTAGGCAGACATTTTATACCATACTCTAATATGTTATTTAGTTGTAGTGTTTAGCAGACATTTTATACTATACTCTTATACGTTTAGTTGTAGTGTTTAGCAGACATTTTATACCACACTCTAATATGTTATTTAGTTGTAGTGTTAGGCAGACATTTTATACTATACTCTAATGTTATTTAGTTATAGTGTTTAGCAGACATTTTATACCATACTCTAATATGTTATTTAGTTGTAGTTTTTAGCAGACATTTTATACCACATTCTAATACGTTATTTAGTTGTAGTGTTAGGCAGACATTTTATACCATACTCTAATATGTTATTTAGTTGTAGTGTTTAGCAGACATTTTATACTATACACTAATATGTTATTTAGTTGTAGTGTTAGGCAGACATTTTATACTATACTCTAATATGTTATTTAGTTGTAGTGTTTAGCAGACATTTTATACTATACTCTTATACGTTTAGTTGTAGTGTTTAGCAGACATTTTATACTATACTCTAATACGTTATTTAGTTGTAGTGTTAGGCAGACATTTTATACTATACTCTAATATGTTATTTAGTTGTAGTGTTAGGCAGACATTTTATACTATACTCTAATATGTTATTTAGTTGTAGTGTTAGGCAGACATTTTATACCATACTCTAATATGTTATTTAGTTGTAGTGTTTAGCAGACATTTTATACCATACTCTAATATGTTATTTAGTTGTAGTGTTTAGCAGACATTTTATACTATACTCTAATATGTTATTTAGTTGTAGTGTTAGGCAGACATTTTATACCATACTCTAATATGTTATTTAGTTGTAGTGTTTAGCAGACATTTTATACTATACTCTAATATGTTATTTAGTTGTAGTTTTTAGCAGACATTTTATACTATACTCTAATATGTTATTTAGTTGTAGTGTTAGGCAGACATTTTATACTATAATCTAATATGTTATTTAGTTGTAGTTTTTAGCAGACATTTTGTACCATACTCTAATATGTTATTTAGTTGTAGTGTTAGGCAGACATTTTATACTATACTCTAATATGTTATTTAGTTGTAGTGTTAGGCAGACATTTTATACTATACTCTTATACGTTTAGTTGTAGTGTTTAGCAGACATTTTATACTATACTCTAATACATTATTTAGTTGTAGTGTTAGGCAGACATTTTATACTATACTCTAATATGTTATTTAGTTGTAGTGTTTAGCAGACATTTTATGCTATACTCTAATATGTTATTTAGTTGTAGTGTTAGGCAGACATTTTATACTATACTCTAATATGTTATTTAGTTGTAGTGTTTAGCAGACATTTTATACCATACTCTAATATGTTATTTAGTTGTAGTGTTTAGCAGACATTTTATACTATACTCTAATATGTTATTTAGTTGTAGTGTTAGGCAGACATTTTATACCATACTCTAATATGTTATTTAGTTGTAGTGTTTAGCAGACATTTTATACCATACTCTAATATGTTATTTAGTTGTAGTGTTTAGCAGACATTTTATACTATACTCTAATATGTTATTTAGTTGTAGTGTTAGGCAGACATTTTATACCATACTCTAATATGTTATTTAGTTGTAGTGTTTAGCAGACATTTTATACTATACTCTAATATGTTATTTAGTTGTAGTGTTTAGCAGACATTTTATACTATACTCTAATATGTTATTTAGTTGTAGTGTTAGGCAGACATTTTATACTATACTCTAATATGTTATTTAGTTGTAGTGTTTAGCAGACATTTTATACCACATTCTAATATGTTATTTAGGTGTAGTGTTAAGCAGACATTTTATACTATACTCTTATACGTTTAGTTGTAGTGTTATTTAGTTGTAGTGTTAGCAGACATTTTATACTATACTCTAATACAGTTTTATACTTACTCTAATATGTTATAGTTGTTGTTTAGATGACATTTTATACCATACTCTAATATGTTATTTAGTTGTAGTGTTAGACAGACATTTTATACTATACTCTAATATGTTATTTAGTTGTAGTGTTTACCAGACATTTTATACTATACTCTAATATGTTATTTAGTTGTAGTGTTTAGCAGACATTTTATACTATACTCTTATACAGTTGTAGTGTTTAGCAGACATTTTATACTATACTCTAATATGTTATTTAGTTGTAGTGTTAGGCAGACATTTTATACTATACTCTAATATGTTATTTAGTTGTAGTGTTTAGTGTTTAGCAGACATTTTATACTATACTCTAATATGTTATTTAGTTGTAGTGTTAGAGACAGACATTTTATACTATACTCTAATATGTTATTTAGTTGTAGTGTTTAGCAGACATTTTATACTATACTCTAATATGTTATTTAGTTGTAGTGTTAGCAGACATTTTATACTATACTCTAATATGTTATTTAGTTGTAGTGTTTAGTTATTTAGTTGTAGTGTTTAGCAGACATTTTATACTATACTCTTATACGTTTTAGTTGTAGTGTGTTAGCAGACATTTTATACTATACTCTAATATGTTATTTAGTTGTAGTGTTAGGCAGACATTTTATACTATACTCTAATATGTTATTTAGTTGTAGTGTTTAGCAGACATTTTATACCATACTCTAATATGTTATTTAGTTGTAGTGTTTAGCAGACATTTTATACTATAATCTAATATGTTATTTAGTTGTAGTGTTAGACAGACATTTTATACCATACTCTAATATGTTATTTAGTTGTAGTGTTTAGCAGACATTTTATACTATATTCTAATATGTTATTTAGTTGCAGTTTTAGGCAGATATTTTATACCATACTCTAATATGTTATTTAGTTGTAGTGTTTAGCAGACATTTTATACTATACTCTAATATGTTATTTAGTTGTAGTGTTAGGCAGACATTTTATACCATACTCTAATATGTTATTTAGTTGTAGTGTTTAGCAGACATTTTATACCATACTCTAATATGTTATTTAGTTGTAGTGTTTAGCAGACATTTTATACTATACTCTAATATGTTATTTAGTTGTAGTGTTAGGCAGACATTTTATACTATACTCTAATATGTTATTTAGTTGTAGTGTTTAGCAGACATTTTATACCATACTCTAATATGTTATTTAGTTGTAGTGTTTAGCAGACATTTTATACCATACTCTAATATGTTATTTAGTTGTAGTGTTAGGCAGACATTTTATACTATACTCTAATATGTTATTTAGTTGTAGTGTTAGGCAGACATTTTATACTATACTCTAATATATTATTTAGTTGTAGTGTTATAGCATACATTTTATACTATACTCTTAATATGTTTTTAGTTGTAGTGTTTAGCAGACATTTTATACTATACTCTAATATGTTATTTAGTTGTAGTGTTAGGCAGACATTTTATACTATACTCTAATATGTTATTTAGTTGTAGTGTTAGGCAGACATTTTATACTATACTCTAATATGTTATTTAGTTGTAGTGTTTAGCAGACATTTTATACCACATTCTAATATGTTATTTAGGTGTAGTGTTAAGCAGACATTTTATACTATACTCTTATACGTTTAGTTGTAGTGTTTAGCAGACATTTTATACTATACTCTAATACGTTATTTAGTTGTAGTGTTAGGCAGACATTTTATACTATACTCTAATATGTTATTTAGTTGTAGTGTTTAGCAGACATTTTATACCATACTCTAATATGTTATTTAGTTGTAGTGTTTAGCAGACATTTTATACTATACTCTAATATGTTATTTAGTTGTAGTGTTAGGCAGACATTTTATACTATACTCTAATATGTTATTTAGTAGTGTAAGGCAGACATTTTATACTATACTCTAATATATTATTTAGTTGTAGTGTATAGCAGACATTTTATACTATACTCTAATATGTTATTTAGTTGTAGTGTTTAGCAGACATTTTATACTATACTCTAATATGTTATTTAGTTGTAGTGTTAGGCAGACATTTTATACTATACTCTAATATGTTATTTAGTTGTAGTGTTTAGCAGACATTTTATACTATACTCTAATATGTTATTTAGTTGTAGTGAATAGCAGACATTTTATACCATACTCTAATATGTTATTTAGTTGTAGTGTTAGGCAGACATTTTATACCATACTCTAATATGTTATTTAGTTGTAGTTTTTTTATAGACATTTTATACCATTTTACTCTAATATATGTTATTTAGTTGTAGTGTTAGGCAGACATTTTATACTATACTCTAATATGTTATTTAGTTGTAGTGTTTAGCAGACATTTTATACTATACTCTAATATGTTATTTAGTTGTAGTGTTAGGCAGACATTTTATACTATACTCTAATATGTTATTTAGTTGTAGTGTTTAGCAGACATTTTATACCATACTCTAATATGTTATTTAGTTGTAGTGTTAGGCAGACATTTTATACTATACTCTAATATGTTATTTAGTTGTAGTGTTTAGACATTTTATACCATACTCTAATATGACATTTTATACTATACTCTAATATGTTATTTAGTTGTAGTGTTTAGCAGACATTTTATACTATACTCTAATATGTTATTTAGTTGTAGTGTTTAGCAGACATTTTATACTATACTCTAATATGTTATTTAGTTGTAGTGTTTAGGCAGACATTTTATACTATACTCTAATATGTTATTTAGTTGTAGTGTTTAGCAGACATTTTATACTATACTCTAATATGTTATTTAGTTGTAGTGTTTAGCAGACATTTTATACTATACTCTAATATGTTATTTAGTTGTAGTGTTAGGCAGACATTTTATACTATACTCTAATATGTTATTTAGTTGTAGTGTTTAGTTTTATACTATACTCTAATATGTTATTTAGTTGTAGTGTTTAGCAGACATTTTATACTATACTCTAATATGTTATTTAGTTGTAGTGTTAGGACAGTTGTTAGTTGTTGTAGTGTTTAGCAGACATTTTATACTATACTCTAATATGTTATTTAGTTGTAGTGTTAGGTTTAGACATTTTATACTATACTCTAATATGTTATTTAGTTGTAGTGTTTAGCAGACATTTTATACTATACTCTAATATGTTATTTAGTTGTAGTGTTAGCAGACATTTTATACTATACTCTTATACGTTATTTAGTTGTAGTGTTTAGCAGACATTTTATACTATACTCTAATATGTTATTTAGTTGTAGTGTTAGGCAGACATTTTATACTATACTCTAATATGTTATTTAGTTGTAGTGTTTAGCATTTTATACAATATGTTATTTAGTTGTATACAGACATATACTCTAATATGTTATTTAGTTGTAGTGTTTAGCAGACATTTTATACTATACTCTAATATGTTATTTAGTTGTAGTGTTTAGCAGACATTTTATACCATACTCTAATATGTTATTTAGTTGTAGTGTTTAGCAGACATTTTATACTATACTCTAATATGTTATTTAGTTGTAGTGTTAGGCAGACATTTTATACTATACTCTAATATGTTATTTAGTTGTAGTGTTTAGCAGACATTTTATACTATACTCTAATATGTTATTTAGTTGTAGTGTTAGGCAGACATTTTATACTATACTCTAATATGTTATTTAGTTGTAGTGTTTAGCAGACATTTTATACTATACATACTCTAATATGTTATTTAGTTGTAGTGTTTAGCAGACATTTTATACTATACTCTAATATGTTATTTAGTTGTAGTGTTAGGCAGACATTTTATACTATACTCTAATATGTTATTTAGTTGTAGTGTTTAGTGTTTTATACTATACATTTTATTATTTAGTTGTAGTGTTTAGCAGACATTTTATACTATACTCTAATATGTTATTTAGTTGTAGTGTTTAGCAGACATTTTATACTATACTCTAATATGTTATTTAGTTGTAGTGTTTTAGTTATTTAGTTGTAGTGTTTTAGCAGACATTTTATACTATACTCTAATATGTTATTTAGTTGTAGTGTTAGCAGACATTTTATACTATACTCTAATATGTTATTTAGTTGCAGTGTTAGGCAGACATTTTATACCATACTCTAATATGTTATTTAGTTGTAGTGTTTAGCAGACATTTTATACTATACTCTAATATGTTATTTAGTTGTAGTGTTAGGCAGACATTTTATACTATACTCTAATATGTTATTTAGTTGTAGTGTTAGGCAGACATTTTATACTATACTCTAATATGTTATTTAGTTGTAGTGTTTAGCAGACATTTTATACCATACTCTAATATGTTATTTAGTTGTAGTGTTAGTTTTATAGCAGACATTTTATACTATACTCTAATATACGTTTAGTTGTAGTGTTTAGCAGACATTTTATACTATACTCTAATACGTTATTTAGTTGTAGTGTTAGGCAGACATTTTATACTATACTCTAATATGTTATTTAGTTGTAGTGTTTAGCAGACATTTTATACTATACTCTAATATGTTATTTTAGTTGTAGTGTTTAGCAGACATTTTATACTATACTCTAATATGTTATTTAGTTGTAGTGTTAGGCAGACATTTTATACTATACTATACTCTAATATACCATACTATTTAGTTGTTTTATACTACAGTGTTTAGCAGACATTTTATACTATACTCTAATATGTTATTTAGTTGTAGTGTTTAGCAGACATTTTATACTATAATCTAATATGTTATTTAGTTGTAGTGTTTAGCAGACATTTTATACTATACTCTAATATGTTATTTAGTTGTAGTGTTTAGCAGACATTTTATACTATACTCTAATATGTTATTTAGTTGTAGTGTTTAGGCAGACATTTTATACTATACTCTAATATGTTATTTAGTTGTAGTGTTTAGCAGACATTTTATACTATACTCTAATATGTTATTTAGTTGTAGTGTTAGTTGTTATTTAGTTGTAGTTTAGCAGACATTTTATACTTTTATACTTATGTTATTTAGTTGTAGTGTTTAGCAGACATTTTATACTATACTCTAATATGTTATTTAGTTGTAGTGTTAGGCAGACATTTTATACTATACTCTAATATGTTATTTAGTTGTAGTGTTAGGCAGACATTTTATACTATACTCTAATATGTTATTTAGTTGTAGTGTTAGCAGACATTTATACTATACTCAGACATTTTATACTATACTCTAATACGTTATTTAGTTGTAGTGTTTAGCAGACATTTTATACTATACTCTAATATGTTATTTAGTTGTAGTGTTTAGATGACATTTTATACCATACTTAATATGTTATTTAGTTGTAGTGTTAGTTATTTAGTTGTAGTGTTAGGCAGACATTTTATACTATACTCTAATATGTTATTTAGTTGTAGTGTTTAGCAGACATTTTATGCTATACTCTAATATGTTATTTAGTTGTAGTGTTAGGCAGACATTTTATACTATACTCTAATATGTTATTTAGTTGTAGTGTTTAGCAGACATTTTATACTATACTCTAATATATTATTTAGTTGTAGTGTTTAGCAGACATTTTATACTATACTCTAATATGTTATTTAGTTGTAGTGTTTTTATACTATACTCTAATATGTTATTTAGTTGTAGTGTTAGGCAGACATTTTATACTATACTCTAATATGTTATTTAGTTGTAGTGTTTAGCAGACATTTTATACCATACTCTAATATGTTATTTAGTTGTAGTGTTTAGCAGACATTTTATACTATACTCTAATACGTTATTTAGTTGTAGTGTTAGGCAGACATTTTATACTATACTCTAATAAGTTATTTAGTTGTAGTGTTTAGAAGACATTTTATACTATACTCTAATATGTTATTTAGTTGTAGTTTTTAGCAGACATTTTATATACTATACTCTAATATGTTATTTAGTTGTAGTGTTTAGGCAGACATTTTATACTATACTCTAATATGTTATTTAGTTGTAGTGTTTAGCAGACATTTTATACTATACTCTAATATGTTATTTAGTTGTAGTGTTAGCAGACATTTTATACTATACTCTAATATGTTATTTAGTTGTAGTGTTAGGCAGACATTTTATACTATACTCTAATACGTTATTTAGTTGTAGTGTTTAGATGACATTTTATACTATACTCTAATATGTTATTTAGTTGTAGTGTTAGGCAGACATTTTATACTATACTCTAATATGTTATTTAGTTGTAGTGTTAGGCAGACATTTTATACTATACTCTAATACGTTATTTAGTTGTAGTGTTTAGCAAACATTTTATACTATACTCTAATATGTTATTTAGTTGTAGTGTTTAGATGACATTTTATACTATACTCTAATATGTTATTTAGTTGTAGTGTTAGGCAGACATTTTATACTATACTCTAATACGTTATTTAGTTGTAGTGTTTAGCAAACATTTTATACTATAATCTAATATGTTATTTAGTTGTAGTGTTTAGCAGACATTTTATACTATACTCTAATATGTTATTTAGTTGTAGTGTTTAGCAGACATTTTATACCATACTCTAATATGTTATTTAATATTTTATTTCTATTTAGTTGTAGTGTTAAGCAGACATTTTATACTATACTCTTATATGTTATTTAGTTGTAGTGTTTAGCAGACATTTTATACTATACTCTAATATGTTATTTAGTTGTAGTGTTAGCAGACATTTTATACTATACTCTAATACGTTATTTAGTTGTAGTGTTTAGCAGACATTTTATACTATACTCTAATATGTTATTTAGTTGTAGTGTTAGGCAGACATTTTATACTATACTCTAATATGTTATTTAGTTGTAGTGTTTAGCAGACATTTTATACTATACTCTAATATGTTATTTAGTTGTAGTGTTAGGCAGACATTTTATACTATACTCTAATATGTTATTTAGTTGTAGTGTTTAGCAGACATTTTATACTATACTCTAATATGTTATTTAGTTGTAGTGTTTAGTGTTAGCAGACATTTTATACTATACTCTAATATGTTATTTAGTTGTAGTGTTAGGCAGACATTTTATACTATACTCTAATATGTTATTTAGTTGTAGTGTTTAGCAGACATTTTATACCATACTCTAATATGTTATTTAGTTGTAGTGTTAGCAGACATTTTATACTATACTCTAATATGTTATTTAGTTGTAGTTATTTTAGTTTTATACTATACTCTAATATGTTATTTAGTTGTAGTGTTAGGCAGACATTTTATACTATACTCTAATATGTTATTTAGTTGTAGTGTTAGGCAGACATTTTATACTATACTCTTATGTTATTTAGTTGTAGTGTTTAGCAGACATTTTATACTATACTCTAATACGTTATTTAGTTGTAGTGTTAGGCACAGACATTTTATACTATACTCTAATATGTTATTTAGTTGTAGTGTTTAGCAGACATTTTATGCTATACTCTAATATGTTATTTAGTTGTAGTGTTAGGCAGACATTTTATACTATACTCTAATATGTTATTTAGTTGTAGTGTTTAGCAGACATTTTATACCATACTCTAATATGTTATTTAGTTGTAGTGTTTAGCAGACATTTTATACTATACTCTAATATGTTATTTAGTTGTAGTGTTAGGCAGACATTTTATACCATACTCTAATATGTTATTTAGTTGTAGTGTTTAGCAGACATTTTATACTATACTCTAATATGTTATTTAGTTGTAGTGTTTAGCAGACATTTTATACTATACTCTAATATGTTATTTAGTTGTAGTGTTAGGCAGACATTTTATACCATACTCTAATATGTTATTTAGTTGTAGTGTTTAGCAGACATTTTATACTATACTCTAATATGTTATTTAGTTGTAGTGTTTAGCAGACATTTTATACCAGCAGACATTTTATACTATACTCTAATATGTATAGTGTTAGGCTCTAATATGTTATTTAGTTGTAGTGTTAGGCAGACATTTTATACTATACTCTAATATGTTATTTAGTTGTAGTGTTTAGCAGACATTTTATACTATACATTTTATACTATACTCTAATATGTTATTTAGTTGTAGTGTTAGTTGTAGTGTTAGACAGACATTTTATACTATACTCTAATATTATTTAGTTATTTAGTTGTAGTGTTTAGCAGACATTTTATACTATACTCTAATATGTTATTTAGTTGTAGTGTTTAGGCAGACATTTTATACTATACTCTAATATGTTATTTAGTTGTAGTGTTTAGCAGACATTTTATACTATACTCTAATATTTTAGTTGTAGTGTTTAGCAGACATTTTATACTATACTCTAATATGTTATTTAGTTGTAGTGTTAGGCAGACATTTTATACTATACTCTAATATGTTATTTAGTTGTAGTGTTAGGCAGACATTTTATACTATACTCTAATATGTTATTTAGTTGTAGTGTTTAGCAGACATTTTATACTATACTCTAATATGTTATTTAGTTGTAGTGTTAGGCAGACATTTTATACTATACTCTAATATGTTATTTAGTTGTAGTGTTTAGCAGACATTTTATACTATACTCTAATATGTTATTTAGTTGTAGTGTTAGCAGACATTTTATACTATACTTATTTAGTTGTAGTGTTAGGCAGACTTTTATACTATACTTATTTATTTAGTTGTAGTGTTTAGCAGACATTTTATACTATACTTTTATACTATATATGTTATTTAGTTGTAGTGTTAGGCAGACATTTTATACTATACTCTAATATGTTATTTAGTTGTAGTGTTTAGGCAGACATTTTATACTATACTCTAATATGTTATTTAGTTGTAGTGTTTAGCAGACATTTTATACTATACTCTAATATGTTATTTAGTTGTAGTGTTTAGCAGACATTTTATACTATACTCTAATATGTTATTTAGTTGTAGTGTTAGGCAGACATTTTATACTATACTCTAATATGTTATTTAGTTGTAGTGTTTAGCAGACATTTTATACTATACTCTAATATGTTATTTAGTTGTAGTGTTAGGCAGACATTTTATACTATACTCTTATATGTTATTTAGTTGTAGTGTTTAGCAGACATTTTATACTATACTCTAATACGTTATTTAGTTGTAGTGTTAGGCAGACATTTTATACTATACTCTAATATGTTATTTAGTTGTAGTGTTTAGCAGACATTTTATACTATACTCTAATATGTTATTTAGTTGTAGTGTTAGGCAGACATTTTATACTATACTCTAATATGTTATTTAGTTGTAGTGTTTAGCAGACATTTTATACTATACTCTAATATGTTATTTAGTTGTAGTGTTTTAGCAGACATTTTATACTATACTCTATTTTAGTTGTAGTGTTTAGGCAGACATTTTATACTATACTCTAATATGTTATTTAGTTGTAGTGTTAGCAGACATTTTATACTATACTCTAATATGTTATTTAGTTGTAGTGTTAGCAGACATTTTATACTATACTCTAATATGTTATTTAGTTGTAGTGTTAGGCAGACATTTTATACCATACTCTAATATGTTATTTAGCAGACATTTTATACTATACTCTAATATGTTATTTAGTTGTAGTGTTTAGGCAGACATTTTATACTATACTCTAATATGTTATTTAGTTGTAGTGTTTAGATGACATTTTATACTATACTCTAATATGTTATTTAGTTGTAGTGTTAGGCAGACATTTTATACTATACTCTAATACGTTATTTAGTTGTAGTGTTTAGCAAACATTTTATACTATAATCTAATATGTTATTTAGTTGTAGTGTTTAGCAGACATTTTATACTATACTCTAATATGTTATTTAGTTGTAGTGTTAGGCAGACATTTTATACCATACTCTAATATGTTATTTAGTTGTAGTGTTTAGCAGACATTTTATACTATACTCTAATATGTTATTTAGTTGTAGTGTTTAGCAGACATTTTATACTATACTCTAATATGTTATTTAGTTGTAGTTGTAGTGTTAGGCAGACATTTTATACTACATTTTATACAGACATTTTATACTATACTCTAATATGTTATTTAGTTGTAGTGTTTAGCAGACATTTTATACTATACTCTAATATGTTATTTAGTTGTAGTGTTTAGCAGACATTTTATACTAATAATATGTTATTTAGTTGTAGTGTTAGGCAGACATTTTATACTATACTCTAATATGTTATTTAGTTGTAGTTGTTTTTAGCAGACATTTTATACCATACTCTAATATGTTATTTAGTTGTAGTGTTAGGCAGACATTTTATACTATACTCTAATATGTTATTTAGTTGTAGTGTTTAGCAGACATTTTATACTATACTCTAATATGTTATTTAGTTGTAGTGTTTAGGCAGACATTTTATACTTACTCTAATATGTTATTTAGTTGTAGTGTTAGGCAGACATTTTATACCATACTCTAATATGTTATTTAGTTGTAGTGTTTAGCAGACATTTTATACTATACTCTAATATGTTATTTAGTTGTAGTGTTTAGGCAGACATTTTATACTATACTCTAATATGTTATTTAGTTGTAGTGTTTAGGCAGACATTTTACCATACTCTACATTTTATACTATACTCTAATATGTTATTTAGTTGTAGTGTTAGTTGTAGACATTTTATACTATACTCTAATATGTTATTTAGTTGTAGTGTTTAGCAGACATTTTATACTATACTCTAATATGTTATTTAGTTGTAGTGTTTAGCAGACATTTTATACCATACTCTAATATGTTATTTAGTTGTAGTGTTTAGCAGACATTTTATACTATACTCTAATATGTTATTTAGTTGTAGTGTTAGGCAGACATTTTATACTATACTCTAATATGTTATTTAGTTGTAGTGTTTAGAAGACATTTTATACTATACTCTAATATGTTATTTAGTTGTAGTGTTAGGCAGACATTTTATACCATACTCTAATATGTTATTTAGTTGTAGTGTTGTTTTATACTATACTCTAATATGTTATTTAGTTGTAGTGTTAGGCAGACATTTTATACTATACTCTAATATGTTATTTAGTTGTAGTGTTTAGCAGACATTTTATACTATACTCTAATATGTTATTTAGTTGTAGTGTTAGGCAGACATTTTATACTATACTCTAATATGTTATTTAGTTGTAGTGTTTAGCAGACATTTTATACTATACTCTAATACTTATAATAGACATTTTATACTTACTCTAATATGTTATTTAGTTGTAGTGTTTAGCAGACATTTTATACTATACTCTAATATGTTATTTAGTTTTATACTATACTCTAATATGTTATTTAGTGTTTAGCAGACATTTTATACTATACTCTAATATGTTATTTAGTTGTATGTTATTTTTAGTTGTAGTTGTTGTTTAGCAGACATTTTATACTATACTCTAATATGTTATTTAGTTGTAGTGTTAGGCAGACATTTTATACTATACTCTAATATGTTATTTAGTTGTAGTGTTTAGCAGACATTTTATACTATACTCTAATATGTTATTTAGTTGTAGTGTTTAGCAGACATTTTATACTATACTCTAATATGTTATTTAGTTGTAGTGTTAGGCAGACATTTTATACCATACTCTAATATGTTATTTAGTTGTAGTGTTTAGCAGACATTTTATACCATACTCTAATATGTTATTTAGTTGTAGTGTTTAGCAGACATTTTATACTATACTCTAATATGTTATTTAGTTGTAGTGTTAGGCAGACATTTTATACTATACTCTAATATGTTATTTAGTTGTAGTGTTTAGCAGACATTTTATACTATAATCTAATATGTTATTTAGTTGTAGTGTTTAGCAGACATTTTATACTATACTCTAATATGTTATTTAGTTGTAGTGTTAGGCAGACATTTTATACTATACTCTAATATGTTATTTAGTTGTAGTGTTAGGCAGACATTTTATACTATACTCTAATATGTTATTTAGTTGTAGTGTTTAGCAGACATTTTATACTATACTCTAATATGTTATTTAGTTGTAGTGTTTAGCAGACATTTTATACCATACTCTAATATGTTATTTAGTTGTATTGTTTAGCAGACATTTTATACTATACTCTAATATGTTATTTAGTTGTATACATTTTATACTATACTCTAATATGTTATTTAGTTGTAGTGTTAGGCAGACATTTTATACCATACTCTAATATGTTTTATTTAGTTGTAGTGTTGTTAGGCAGACATTTTATACCATACTCTAATATGTTATTTAGTTGTATTGTTTAGCAGACATTTTATACCATACTCTAATATGTTATTTAGTTGTAGTGTTTAGCAGACATTTTATACTATACTCTAATATGTTATTTAGTTGTAGTGTTAGGCAGACATTTTATACCATACTCTAATATGTTATTTAGTTGTAGTGTTTAGCAGACATTTTATACCATACTCTAATATGTTATTTAGTTGTAGTGTTTAGCAGACATTTTATACCATACTCTAATATGTTATTTAGTTGTAGTGTTTAGCAGACATTTTATACTATACTCTAATATGTTATTTAGTTGTAGTGTTTAGCAGACATTTTATACTATACTCTAATATGTTATTTACTTGTAGTGTTCGGCAGACATTTTATACCACACTCTTATACGTTATTTAGTTGTAATGTTTAGCAGACATTTTATACCATACTCTAATATGTTATTTATTTGTAGTGTTAAGCAGAAATTTTACACTGTTTACTTTTAGTGTCAAGGCAACATAAGAGGCCTGTTTGCTACTTTGTTCATACTGCAATGTCCTTAAACGGCAAATGGGATTAGGGTGAGTAAAAGCATGTCGTTATCTAGTAGTGAGTCAACAGTTTACTGTGGTGGAGCTTCTTGGTGAGCTAACATCACATGTCATCACATCTTAACACAAGCGCCAGAGCAAGATCCTTTAATTAATCTTAACATGTTGTATCAACATGGCTGTGCCTCTGACACTCTTGCCCTCTTTCTCTCCCTCTCACTCACTCACTCACCACTCACTCACTCACTCACTCACTCACTCACTCACTCACTCACTCACTCACTCACTCACTCACTCACTCATTCAGTCTCTCTCTCTCGCTCTCTCACACACACAGGCGCACACGGACACACACAGGCAGGTCACACAAACACATGCCACACAAACACACACACACGTGATACAATGACATGCACACTTACACACACAGCAAATCCCCCACCCCACTTAAATAAAGAAGCTTATTCAACCCTTGAATAAGTCTAAGAAGAAAACACACACCGAATTTCACCTCTCTGTGTGCCCGCCTTGCCTGCTAAAGAATTATGGCATTACATTCAGTTTGACCGACTGCTGGACTGTGAGTGTGCGTTCGCCCTGGACAGCTGTCTAGCCCACAGTGAAATGTGATGGATGGATAGGGGAGCTATGGGGGACATATGGAAATACCCAGACATGAAAGAATGGAATAAATTCTCTGTCTGGGTCTTTGTTTCACAAACTCACTCAAAGCGAATTGACTATATATTTTATTTCTTAGCTTCTATTCGTGACGAGAGAAAAACTAGATTTTATCGATGGCGAATCATTGATTTTCTCTCCATTTTCCCAAACAGCTCCTTATGGGGTCATTTGTAAAGATTCGCTGGCTAAGCAAACACATCGAGATGCAGCTGTCTGCTGTTTAAGAGACATCTGTACCTCGTTTGTATTCATGAACAGTACGGAGGGTCACCCACGGCGGTGAGCGGGGTGTCTGTGATGGCAAGTGGTGGACATTAGGATTGACAAAGTGGATCATTGCTTATGACAGAGTGGCAGCCTGGCCTAATTCACCAGTAATCACCATATATGGCGACACCATGAGTCAGCTAGAAGGCATGGGGCCATTAATTCAGGAGAATTGATCTGGAGAGAGTGTGGTGTATTATATGTGTGTGCTGAGAGAGAGAGAGAGAGAGAGAGAGAGAGAGAGAGAGAGAGAGAGAGAGAGAGAGAGAGAGAGAGAGAGAGAGAGAGAGAGAGAGAGAGAGAGAGAGAGAGAGAGAGAGAGAGAGAGAGAGAGAGAGAGAGAGAGAGAGAGAGAGAGAGAGAGAGAGAGAGAGAGAGAGAGAGAGAGAGAGAGAGAGAGAGAGAGAGAGAGAGAGAGAGAGAGAGAGAGAGAGAGAGAGAGAGAGAGATTATTATTTTTTTTTACATGCATGTGTGAATGTGAAACTCGGAGTATGTGAGTTGTGTCCATCACTTCCATGAGAGCTGGCTGAATACAGAGCTAACGATGAGCCTACAGTCTTCACATGGCAGGCTGAGGTTGAAAGGGTGATGGGGCTGGTGTGTGTTGCCCATTTTCTTAAAGCCCAGGGCCGCCAGATCTTTGTCACCTTATCTTTCACATTTCAGATAAAAGGCTTAATAATGAAACCTCAGATAGACGTTTTAACTTTTTAATTGACCAGATTACTTCGGTGAAGTGACGTGCAGACTAGCTGTATCATCCATAGGACATAAGGAAACTGTCGAGGGGTCTTGGTTTGGGTTTAGGTAACCTCGGGTTAACCCAGAACTAAAGTTTTTTGTAATTGGTCTGATGCTCTATTAAAATCTGAGTCCATACGTGTTATGAAAAAGGATAGAACAACGAGCTCCACCCTCTCTCTTTGCAAGTTGCCGGCAAGACTATAGGACAAACGTTCTCTCCCGTTCTGGAATGTGAAAGTTGTTAACACCTGCGAAATCCTGAACTGCAGAAGTAACCAGTGGAAAAAACCCAAGCATGAAAAATAATGCTGTTGATTATATCATGACATGTCTTTGGTACTATTTATGGTGACATAGTCTGTCCACGAGAGAGATTCGGGTTCAGGCAATACTGTGAGGAACAATGGCTTACATTATTAAGTTTGTCATGTATTTTCTGGGATGGGCAAAGAGCCTTTTAAATTATTTTAATTTACAATGTAATCAGGATATTTGCCCAATTGGCAAAGTAAGGACCGGGCTCAATTTTTTAACCTCGTCACTTTTTGAGGTTATGAGGTTTTTACCGGATTAGACTAGTACAGTTGAAGTCGGAAGTTTACATACACCTTTGCCAAATACATTTAAACTCAGTTTTTCACATTTAAACTCAATTCCTTGTCTTAGGACAGTTAGGATCACCACTTTATTTTAAGAATGTCAGAATAATAGAAGAGAGAATTATTTATTTCAGCTTTTGTTTCTTTCATCTCATTCCCAGTGGGTCAGAAGTTTAAATACACTAAATTAGTATTTGGTAGCATTGCCTTTAAATTGTTTAACTTGGGTCAAATGTTTCGGGTAGCCTTCCACAAGCTTCTCACAATAAGTTGGGTGAATTTTGGCCCATTTCTCCTGACAGTGCTGGTGTAACTGAGTCAGGTTTTGTAGGCCTCCTTGCTCTCACATGCTTTTTCACTTCTGCCCACAAATGTTCTATAGGACTGAGGTCAGGGCTTTGTGATGGCCACTCCAATACCTCGACTTTGTTGTCCTTAAGCCATTTTGCCACAACTTTGGAAGTATGCTTGGGGTCGTTGTCCATTTGGAAGACCCATTTGCAACCTAGATTTAACTTCCTGACTGATGTCTTGAGATGTTGCTTCAATATATCCACGTAATTTTCCTCCTTCATGATGTCATCTATTTTGTGAAGTGCACCAGTCCCTCCTGCAGCAAAGCACCCCCACAACATGATGCTGCCACCCCCGTGCTTCATTGTTGTGATGGTGTTCTTCGGCTAGAACGCCTCCCCCTTTTTCCATCAAACATAATGATGGTCATTATGGCCAAACAGTTCTATTTTTGTTTCATCAGACCAAAGGACATTTCTCCAAAAAGTATGATCTTTGTCCCCATGTGCAAACCGTAGTCTGTCTTTTACATGGCAGTTTTGGAGCAGTTTTTCTTCCTTGCTGAGCGGCCTTTCAGGTTATGCCGATATGGGACTTGTTTTACTGTGTATATATACGTTTGTACCTGTTTCCTCCAGCATCTTCACAAGGTCCTTTGCTGTTGTTCTGGCATTGATTTGCACTTTTCACACTAAAGTACGTCCATCTCTAGGAGACAGAACGCGTCTCCTTCCTGAGCGGTAGATTATTTCTTTTTTCCATGGATGTCAAGCAAAGAGGCACTGAGTTTGAAGGTAGGCCTTGAAATACATCTACAGGTACACCTCTAATTCACTCAGATGATGGCAATTAGTCTATCAGAAGCTTCCAAAGCCATGACCATTTGCTGTTTAAAGGCACAGTCAACTTAGTGTATGTAAACTTCTGACCTACTGGAATTGTGATACAGTGAAATGTAAGTGAAATAATCTGTCTGTAAACAATTGTTGGAAAATTACTTGTGTCATGCACATAGTAGATGTCCTAACCGACTTGCCCAAACGATTGTTTGTAAACAAGAAATGTGTGGAGTGGTTGAAAAATGAGTTTTAATGACTCCAACCTGAGTAAATGTAAACTTCCGACTTCAACTGTACCTCTAATCTTTCATTATTCGACACGAGTGCAATTAGGCCCTAAACTATGGATTTCACATGACTGGGAATACACATATGCATCTGTTGGTCACAGATACACCCTCTTAAGGATTTTGACCTATTTTTCAATTTTCGCCTAAAATGACTTACCCCAATCTGACTGCCTGTACCTCAGGCCCTGAAGCAAAGATATACATATTCTTGGTACCATTTAAAAGGAAACGATTTGAAGTTTATGGAAATGTGAAAGGAACGTAGTAGAATATAACATAATTGATCTGGTAAAAGATAATACAAAAAAAACAACTTTCTTTTGTATTTTTTGTACTATCTTTGAAGTGCAAGAGAAAGTCCATAATGTGTTATTCCAACCCAGGTGCAATTTAGATTTTGGCAACTAGATGGCATCATTGTATGTGCAAAGTTTTAGACTGATCCAATGAACCATTTCATTTCATTTCTAAATGTTGTATCATGGCTGCCCAAAAATGCCTAATTTGTTTATTTATAACTTTTCATTCTCAAAATTGTGCACTCTATTCAAACAATAGCATGGTATTCTTTCACTGTAATAGCTACTGTAAATTGGACAGTGTAGTTAGATTAACAAGAATTTAAGCTTTCTGCCAGTATCAGATACGTCTATGTCCTGGGAAATATTCTTGTTATTTACGACCTAATGCTAATCGCATTAGCCTACATTAGCTCAACAGTCCTGTGGAAGGGACACCGATCCCAAATAAGTTTTAAAACAAAAGGAGGGGCGTGTATCAGAAAATCAGTCAGTATCTGTTGTGACTGCCATTTGCCTCCTCCGCATAGAGTTGATCAGGCTGTTGATTGTGGCCTGTGGAATGTTGTCCCACTCCTCTTAAATGGCTGTGCGAAGTTGCTGGATTTTGGCGGGAACTAGAACACACTATCATACACATCGATCCAGAGCAAACATGCTCAGTGGGTTACATGTCTGGTAAGTATGCAGGCCATGGATGAACTGGGAAATGTTCAGCTTACAGGAATTGCAACATGAGGTCGTGCATTATCATGCTGAAGCATAAGGGGATGGCATCAGATGAATGGTACTACAATGAGCCTCAGGATCTTGGGACAGTCTCTCTGTGCATTCAAATTTCCATCGATAAAATGCAATTCTAACCATTGTCTGTATCTTATGCCTGCCCATAACATTATCCCAGCCGCCACTATGGGGCAATTGTTTCTCAACATCGACATCATGGTGTGTGACGTCTTCCCAGTACAGTTGAAACCAGGATTAATCCTTGAAGAGCACACTTCTCCAGTGTGCCAGTGGCCATCGAAGGTGAGAATTTGCCCACTGAAGTTGGTTTCGATACTGAACTGCGGTCAGGTTTAGACCCTGGACGTAGGCTGACACTGTTTACACGTGGTCTGCGGTTGTGATGGATTATCTTGGAAAAGGAGGAATGCTCACTAACAGGGATGTATACAAATTTGAGCGCAAAATTTGAACGAAATACGCTTTTGTGCGTATGGAACATTTCTGGGATCTTTTATTTCAGCTCATGAAACATGGGACTTTAAAAGTTGCATTTATATTTTTACTGATTGAAGGTTTGATTCTTATAAACATATTCATAGGAGCTATTTTTTATTATTTTGCTTAATTTGACCAAAGGATGAAGTAGCAATGTTAGCAGAAGCCAACACTTCCGTACTCCAATATATAATATACCAAAGATTCTACTCTGCACTCCAACATTGAATAATGGTCAAATTTGTTTTGTTGTCAGTAATATGTCGTCTTAAATCAACATTGATTTTGGAAGTCATTGCTAGGGTTTTTCAGTTTATGGGCAAATGAGAATATATATCTACAATGCTGAGAGTTTGCGCTACGTGCATTTGGTTTCCTCCACGGTCCAGTGCTTCTGTTTAATTGATTTCCTCTCAATGTACATTCATTTATTTCGGCATCCTGCATTTCCCGGTTGAAAACAGATAGGGATTTTGCATCTCCTTCGTCAAACACAGTGATGTACATGTAAAATGCATTTTAAAAGAGCGACCCTTATAGTGTTATACTTGCCAATAAAATTAATTACTCTTATGTATTTAAGCATCTCTTTTCTCCATTTATTCTAATTGAACAAATCTTCCCTAAATCGTCCCTAATGTATAGATGATATTGTCTTAACAAGACTGCAATGTACTTAGAGTTATTTAGTTATTTAGATCTGAAAAGTGAGTCAGACAGAACCAACCTTCAGGCCAGGGAACTGAATCGAAACAAGAGCAGAAAAAGGGAAAATCTGTTGTTTGCATTGGCCCATCTGAAAATATCTGCAGGGCAAGAACCACATTCACCTTCCAGGCCCACAGAGACAAAGGCTGGAGCAGGAGAGGAAGATGGGAAATAAAACAAACAGGAATCCACTAAAGGAGCTTGTGCTAAGACAACGGGTCACCTTTTAAATGGTAATGATGATGATCATTGTATAATTAGGGCGAGGTGACAATGCCAATTTGTGGACGTGACTGGAGAGGCTTTGGAGAGCATTGTACTTTCAGCACCTCCTCCTGTTAGTAATGAGGTTGTGGTCAGGATAACGTGTTTGGTTTTTATTGTTCAGTAGATGACTAATATGAGACCCTAATAATGTTGTAGGTAATTCCTGAGAGTAGAGTATGACGCACACACCAATAAAGTCTTTTTCTGTCTTTTCAACCAGGGAGTTGTCTGCAATTCATGAAGTTGTTAAGATAATCAAAGTATAATACAACATGCCAACATTTTATTTCTTAACATGGCAGCAGGTGACACTGAATGACTCAATCACGTAATTGACAGCATATCTAACACATCAGACATCACAAAGCTACCAGCTACCTTTTACTCCACAGAAGTACACCGACCCACTCTCAATTTACAGACTGCAATCCTTAAAGCTCTGAAGGCAAGGTGCCAGTTCTCATTCACTGCAGTCTGCAAGCCGTCCGATTGGTTGACTCGACTCCAGCAGAGAGAGAGAGAGAGAGAGAGAGAGAGAGAGAGAGAGAGAGAGAGAGAGAGAGAGAGAGAGAGAGAGAGAGAGAGAGAGAGCCCTGGGAACAAAGTCACTGAAGGTTTTGATCTTGAGGAGTGAGAAGTACCGCAATGTCCTAATTGAGCTGTCTTTGAGCCTCTGCATGACCGAATTACCCCTGACCTGAAAGCTATCCGAGAGCATGCCTACACTTATTCCCCCTTGTATTTCTTCCCTGATAATGAGGCCTTTCCTTGGAATGATGCATTAGCCTGAATGGATACATAGACACGTTGCCATAGCTGTCATTCTTCAATGTGATTTTGATGCTTTGACAGCTTTATTAACCTGCATGCTTTCCTGGGTTTCTTCTATTTATAGTCAAGGTAACTTAGGAGAGGAGCAGGAGGAGAGATAGTCAGACGTGCAGAAATAGTCAGACATTGTACTGTAGCTACAGCAAGACGAGTGCGATTCTTTTGCTGTTTCTAAGAAGTCATTCAAAAGGACACAAAGGGCATTAATAAGCTGTAGGATACTAGGCTTCTTGGGTTGTGAACAAGGCAATACCAAGCATTAGTTGTGTTGTTGTTGTGTACTGTGGACTGTTGTCATGAATAAAAATGGCTGCTCATTTAAAAGTTATACCTCTTCTTTGGCATTTGCAGGATATCCATCCCGGATGTTGATCTATTCTAGATGGATGATTTTTCTCTCAATATATTACTTTCTCTCCTACTTTCTCTCCCTCCTGACATCCCGGTGTAGCTACAACATCGAAATCACGCTTTGTGGAATGCATCCATTGCATAAGCAAAGCTTGTTGTAAACAATGCATCAGAAGAAATGTTCCACCCAACTCCATCAATTTAAAGGGATTCTTTGGGATTTTGATAACAAGGCACTTTATATACTTCCCCAGAGTCAGAGGAACTAGTGGATACCATTCTTATGTCTCTGTGTCCAGTATGAAGGAAGTTAGAGGTCGTTTCCAGTCATTAACACAAGGACTGAAAGTCTGTGGTTATCTGCTAGCATGCTAGTGCCAAAATCCAGAAGTATCCCTTTAAGAAATTAGGAATTCATGGAAAGGCACGGACTCTGGGGCGCGTCTGACAAAGAAAATACATTTGCTCTTCATTGTAATGATCACTCTAAGCCCAGTCGGCGCTATCTCCGTAGCATGCTGAAAATCAAGGAGCACAGCACACAGGCCCATGCCGAACAAATCACAGCCACTAATGAGACTTAATAGACGTAATTTGCCTTTCTCAATCGGACATCCTTTATTTTCTAGTACACATTTAGAGCTATAAAGTCGATTGGAGAGTCGTAACAATAGGAGGCCTGATATTTAGGTATTTTGATGTTGAAAAGGAGATAGTACTAGCTTGGAGGATTATAATGTGGGCCGTTTAGTTGTTGTAGGCATGTTATTTACAGTTGAAGTCGGAAGTTTACATACACCTTTGCCAAATACATTTAAACTCAGTTTTCACAATTCCTGACATTTAATCTGAGTAACAATTCCCTATTTTTAGTGCAGTTAGGATCAGCACTTTATTTTAAGAATGTGAAATGTCAGGATAAAAGTAGAAATAATTATTTTTTCAGGTTTTATTGTTTTCATCACATTCCCAGTGGGTCAGAAGTTTACATGCACTCAATTAGTATTTGGTAGCATTGCCTTACATTTTCTTTTTAACTTGGGTCAAATGTTTCAGGTAGCCTTCCACAAGGTTCCCACAAAAGTTGTGTGAATTTTGACCGATTCCTCCTGACAGAGCTGGTGTAACTGAGTCAGGTTTACAGGCCTCCTTATTCGCACAAGCTTTAGCAGTTCTGCCCAAACATTTTCTACAGGATTGAGGTCAGGGCTTTGTGATGGGCACTCCAATACCTGGACTTTGTTGTCCTTATGCCATTCTGCCACAACTTTGTAAGGATGCTTGGGGTCATTGTCCATTTGGAAGATGCATTTGTGACCAAGTTTCAACTTCCAGACTGATGTCTTGAGATGTTTCTTCAATATATCCACATAACTTTCCTACCTCATGATGCCATCTATTTTGTGAAGTGCACCAGCCCCTCCTGCTGCCACCCTGTGCTTCACGGTTGGGATTATGTTCATTGGCTTGCAAGCCTCCCCCTTTTTCCACCAAACATAACGATGGTCATTATGACCAAAACGTTATATTTTTGTTTCATCAGACCAAAGGACATTTCTCCAAAAAGTATGATCTTTGTTCCCATGTGCAGTTGAAAACCGTAGTCTGGCTTTTTTATGGTGGTTTTGGAGGAGTGGATTCTTCCTTGCTTGTTATGTCGATATGGGACTCGTTTTACTGTGTATATAGATACTATTGTACCCGTTTCCTCCAACATCTTCACAGGGTCCTTTGCTGTTGTTCTGGGATTGGTTTGCACTTTTCGCACCGAAGTACGTTCATCTCTAGGAGACAGAATGCTTCTCCTTCCTGAGTGGTATGATGACTGCGTGGTCCCATGGTGTTTATACTTGCATACTATTGTTTGTACAGATGAATGTGGTACTTTCACGCATTTGGACATTGCTTCCAAGGATGAACCAGACTTGTGGATGCCTATCAGAAGCACAGTCATCTTAGTGTATGTAAACTTCTGACCCATTGGAATTGTGATGCAGTGAAATTATCTGTCTGTAAACAATTGTTGGATAAATTACTTGTCATGCACAAAGTAGATGTCCTAACCGACTTGCCAAAACTAGAGTTTGTTAACAAGAAATGTGTGGAGTGGTTGAAAAATAAGTTTTAATGACTCCAAGCTAAGTGTATGTAAACCTCCGAATTCAACTGTACCTGTAATTGTTCATCATTCGACACTAGTAAGCTCTTCTTTCGGAAATGTGCATTTACGTGCTTTAATCAGCTATTTTAGCTCCAATTGTGTTCATCAGCAGAGTAGAAAATTGAGAATAAAGAAAAACTACTTAACATATACACGTTGTCAGATCCTTTGGAGCCCAAATAATAATAAACCCATGTTCCTCTCTACTCCACTGCAGAAATCTCAGATAGAGAGAGGGAGAAGAATGGAGCAGAGCTCTCACATAGTCTCAATTTAATTGCGAAGTGAATAACCTGATGATAAATTTGAACATGGACCAATTTATGTTTTATCTTTCCCCCTCCAAGGCTGTGACCTTTTAGACTTCTAATTGGTTAATAAAGAGTCTCTCTAACACACGAGTATTGCAATTTCACTAGATGACTGTTCAGTTAGAGTATTAAAAATATACCCGAGGTTCAAATTACCTCTTGTAGGACCCACAGTTTGTTTGACAATCCAATCACCTTTCTGTATCACGGAAATAAAAGTTGTAAAATGTTTATATGACCATTAGCACTCATAGGCCTACAGTTGTGGTAACTCCTATCTATCACTCTGCAACCTAATGGCACATACAGTACAGCTGATACCATAGCCTTCAGCCAACCCTACTTCTTGTTTGATGCTGTTGTAATGAATCATATATTGAACCTTGGTCATCCGCATGACTCAAGAGCAGACAGCCTAGCCTTTAGCTCCAGGGGCTAACTAATCGGCCTTTAGTGGCTGTCCCCATTGCACTGTAGCTATAACTGACCTCAAATCTCCCCAAATCCCCATAGCTCCATGGTGATCGCCCTCCAACCCTGCTAGGGTATCTCAGGCCCAGTCCGCTTTTCTGGGTTGACTCATCGGATGTGCCCTGTGAGGTCACTGGATGACCACGGATGTCTGAATGGGTCATACCATGCAACTAATGGCAAAACTGTTTGTTTGGGCTGCCTGGGATTGGGTGATACCGACCCTGTAGAAGTGACCCATGCCAGACCTGAATGAGCCAATGGCTAGTCCTACATGGCCTGTGTTCAATAGTGACAATTGAAAGTGACTTTCTGCATGATTGAGTCACCATGTTTTTACAATTTACGACTGTGTGTATTATCTAACATCAAACTTTCACTGAGTTACAGTATGTTGTCCTAATAAGGACATTGTATAAATATATATTGTTGTTGGTTCTGGCTTAGTTGTGTTTTTAAGAAGGAAAAATATAGAACTCTAATAAAACAATAACTTCTATGATTTAGAATTAAATCTCCTAACAATGAAAAAACAACTTTGCTTGTTTTCTTAATCTCAATACTCCAAAATGCAATTAATTTGGCACATAATCATTGTCAGGTCTGTTTTAACCAAGAGCGCTCTTTTTAGTTGTAAACATGAAGTTAGATATTCATGTTCTGCCATTAAAATAGTGTACAGATTTACCTGCAGGACCATGTCTCTCAACAGGGGAAGATAATGGAAATGAATCTGTGACAGACAGACAGACTATGTTACAGTAGGTGTATTAAACACACTGTTTTCATCCCCTCTGTGAGTAACTAACATCTCTCATCTTTAACCTGGAAATAAATAAATCGTATAAAGCGCAAACAGCAACAACGGCCAAAGCGATTCTCCAAAATGGCTGATCAATCATAAACAGTTGCAAAAACTGTAGCAATAATGGATGGCGTCGTCTCTGGTGGGAGAGGATTGGCACGGTAACGCACACCAGCTGTCGTCTACCACCCTGACACTGCCTTATCAGGATGTTAATGCTGGAGGATAAATGTTATGACCAATTTTTAAAAGTCTTATCTTTATTTAATTGTGTTATTATTCTTTTTTTGTATTTAACCCAATTATTCTCCCCAATTTCGATCTTGTCTCATCCCTGAAACTCTGCAACAGGCTCGGGATGCAAAGGTCAAAACCCACCAAACTGTGCTTCTTAATTACCTCTTACATCTATGGGGGCGCTATTTCATTTTTGGATGAAAAACGTTCCCGTTTTAAACAAGATATTTTGTCACAAAAAGATGCTCGACTATGCATATAATTGATACCATTCGAAAGAAAACACTCTGACGTGTCCAGAAATACCAAGATATTCTCTGTGCGTGCCCTAGAACGTGAGCTTCAGGCAAAACCAAGATGAGATGGCATCCAGGAAATGACAAGGATTTTTGAGGCTCTGTTTTCCATTGTCTCCTTATATGGCTGTGAATGCGAGAGGAATGAGTCTGCCCTTTCTGTCGTTTCCCCAAGGTGTCTGCAGCATTGTGATGTATTTGTAGGCAGATCATTGGAAGATTGACCATAAGAGACCACATTTACCAGGTGTCCGCCCGGTGTCCTACGCCGAAATTGGTGCGCAAAAGTCACCTGCCAGTATTTTTCCATGCGATACAGAGAGGAAAGCAAGCTTCCACGAACTGCATATCAAGGAAGAGATATGTGAAAAAACACCTTGAGGATTGATTCCAAACAACGTTTGCCATGTTTCGGTCGATAATATGTAGTTAATCCGGAAAAAGTTTTATGTTGTAGGTGACTGAATTTTCGGTTCGTTTCGGTAGCCAGACGCAATGTAGAAAACGGAACGATTTCTCCTACACACAGACGCTTTCAGGAAAAACTGCGCATTTGGTATGTAACTGAGAGTCTCCTCATTGAAAACATCAGAAGCTCTTCAAAGGTAAATGATTTTATTTATTTGGTTATCTGGTTTTTGTGAAAATGTTGCGTGCTAAATGCTACTCAAAATGCTATGCTAGCTTTGCATACTCTTACACAAATTAGTCAATTTCTATGGTTCAAAAGCATATTTTGAAAATCTGAGATGACAGTGTTGTTAAGAAAAGGCTAAGCTTGAGAGCAGATGCATTATTTTCATTTTATTTGCGATTTTCAGAAATCGTTAACGTTGCGTTATGCTAATGAGCCTGAGGCTTTAGTCACAAACCCAGATCCGGGATGGGGAGTTTCAAGAAGTTAACACCTGCCTGCTTAAACAGGAAGCCAGCCGCAACAATGTGTGTGTCAACTGATGACCAACTGTTCAGCTGGAAAGTTAAACTGATAACAGCCGCCACAAGGAGTAGCTTGAGCGCGATGAGCCAAGTAAAGCCCCACCGACCAAAACCTCCCCTAACCCAGACGATACTGGGCCAATTGTGCACTGCCCTATGGGGCTCCCGATCACAGCCAGTTGTGATACAGCATGGGATTGAACCCGGTCCTGTAGTGACGCCTCTAGCACTGCAATGCCTTGGACCGCTGTGCCACTCGGGAGGCATTACCTTAATTTATTTCTCCTCCATATTGGACACATCAGTCTGCTGCTCCAAGCAAGGTGACTGACAGGAAGACAACGTTGAAAAAATATAATTACATTTTTTTAGGAGATGAGGCACAGAGTTAATCAGGTGTCCTGCTGTCGCCTCATCATGTCACCTCTGAGGAAGATTCACAATGACACACACTGGTATGCCTGTGGTGAAGAAAGACTCCCTCCTTCTTTCCCTCACCTCTTCTCTGCCTGACAGGGGGAACAGAGGAAAATACCAGAGCTGTGAAAAAGAGAAAGAAAAGGAGAAGATGAAAAAAGACTCCAAACTAATTCCTATCCTTCATTTTATGAATAAAATAGAATATGTCTCAGTAACCAGAAATTATATGTCAGTGGTTCAATTAAATGGGAAAGGGCAAGCGTTCGGGATTTGTTGCAGCGATTGGAGGAGGCGTTCGGTCAGAGAAGACGTGGAAGATTAATCTAATTGCACTTTGAAGACTATATTTAGACCATTCAGTTGTCTTGCTACTTCTATTGTAGTGTACTCTCCACTTATGGCCTTGTTCTTAGACCCTAGTCTACTTATGTCTTCTACCCTGATGAACACTGTTCATTAGACCATGCTAACGCCCCAGTATATCTCCAAACCTGGTCTCACATCACATCATCCTGCATTTTCTCTGTCCCTTACTCCTTAACCCTCGTGTATTTTAGTCCTTAACTCTCACAGCACTGTGAGAGACATTGAAGTCTCTGGCCAAAGGTTCAAAGGAGAGAAAAGGAAGGAGATATATCACCACTCAAGACAGAAGATAAGATGGAGTCAGAGAGGGAGAGTGTCTGGGTCCGCCAGGCCTGGCTTGTGCTTTTATCCTTCTTCCTCAGTGTGCACGTTCAAACCGCCACCAAGGATTTTACTGTGCAGCCAGGTAGCGTTTGATTCGCTTGACTAACTCCAAGATCTAGCGCCAGCCTGCGAGCCAGTTGCCCCATGGGAAAGGAAAAAGGGTGACGTAATGTCATGTAAGAGAAGGAAGCTCTGCAGCTTGTGCCCTCAATTTCAAACATATAGCACAGGTATAGGGAGCATTGAGAGAACACGTTTGATAACACTTTAAATTATAATTAAGTTAGCTTTTCCAGAGTTCCTGTTTGCCAGGGATTAGGGTTGTATTAGTCTTGACTCTGATCTGTTTGTGCTGTACAGTAAACTCATATGTTTGTTATGTAGTTATACCTGCTGTTATACCTAGCATTTGATCTATGTCTGTGTCTGATTAGCTGAGGATGAATGATGAGACATATTGGATAGAACATGAAATATGAAATCCTATCATGACAATCCAGCACGTATCGTCATGCTTTTTTCCCACATGTCAGACCACCGAATCATAAAAGAAGTAGAAAATGCCGTTCTCCAGTTTGGACAATAGGGTACAAACTGGTCATGGTGACTTTTGTTGTGAGCAACAGCAGCTGTGACCCAGTCTCACCAAACGTCATGGTCTGGTAGAGAGTTGTATCCATCCCAATGCTAGCTGTGCCTGGTGAAATGTTAGTCTTTGGTTTCCAGAAAATATCCATCCAAAATGGCGCTGGGCGAGTATTTAAGTTTAGATACTGGTTGTTATCTTACCACTCTTCTATCGTTGGACTATGAAGTTGAAATAGGAAAAGTGTTAACCTCTCGAGCGGACCCCTTCGACAACATCCCGCAGAAAAGGCAGCTCGTGAAATATTTTTTAGAAATATGTAACTTTCACACATTAACAAGCCAATACAGCAAATGCAAGATGAAGATCTTGTTAATCTACCCATCGTGTCCGATTCCAAAAATGCTTTACAGCGAAAGCACAACATATGATTATGTTAGGTCATAGCCAAGTCGAAAAACACAGCCATTTTTCCAGCCAAAGATAGGAGTCACAAAAAGCAGAAATATAGATACAATTATTCACTAACCTTTGATGATCTTCATTAGATGACTCTCACAGGACATCATGTTACACAATACATGTACAGTGGGGCAAAAAATAATTTAGTCAGCCACCAATTGTGCAAGTTCTCCCACTTAAAAAAATGAGAGAGGCCTGTAATTTTCATCATAGGTACACTTAAACTATGACAGACAAAATTAGAAGAAAAAAAATCCCGAAAATCACATTGTAGGATTTTTAATGAATTTATTTGCAAATCATGGTGGAAAATAAGTATTTGGTCAATAACAAAAGTTTATCTCAATACTTTGTTTATATAACCTTTGTTGGCAATGACAGAGGTCAAACATTTTCTGTAAGTCTTCGCAAGGTTTTCACACACTGTTGCTGGTATTTTGGCCCATTCCTCCATGCAGATCTCCTCTAGAGCAGTGATGTTTTGGGGCTGTTGCTGGGCAACACGGACTTTCAACTCCCTCCAAAGATTTTCTATGGGGTTCAGATCTGGAGACTGGCTAGGCCACCCCAGGACATTGAAATGCTTCTTACGAAGCCACTCCTTCGTTGCCCGGGCAGTGTGTTTGGGATCATTGTCATGCTGAAAGACCCAGCCACGTTTCATCTTCAATGCCCTTGCTGATGGAAGGAGGTTTTCACTCAAAATCTCACGATACATGGCCCCATTCATTCTTTCCTTTACACGGATCAGTCGTCCTGGTCCCTTTGCAGAAAAACAGCCCCAAAGCATGATGTTTCCACCCCCATGCTTCACAGTAGGTATGGATGCAACTCAGCATTCTTTGTCCTCCAAACACGACTTGAGTTGAGTTTTTACCAAAACGTTCTATTTTGGTTTCATTTGACCATATGACATTCTCCCAATCTTCTTCTGGATCATCCAAATGCTCTCTAACAAACTTCAGATGGGCCTGGACATGTACTGGCTTAAGCAGGGGGACATGTCTGTGACTGTAGGATTTGAGTCCCTGGCGGTGTAGTGTGTTACTGATGGTAGGCTTTGTTACTTTGGTCCCATCTCTCTACAGGTCATTCACTAGGTCCCCCCGTGTGGTTCTGGGATTTTTGCTCACCGTTCTTGTAATCATTTTGACCCCATGGGGTGAGATCTTGCGTGGAGCCCCAGATCGAGGGAGATTATCAGTGGTCTTGTGTGTCTTCCATTTCCTAATAATTGCCCCCACAGTTGATTTCTTCAAACCAAGCTGCTTAACTATTGCAGATTCAGTCTTCCCAGCCTGGTGCAGGTCTACAATTTTGTTTCTGGTGTCCTTTGACAGCTCTTCGGTCTTGGCCATAGTGGAGTTTGGAGTGTGACTGTTTGAGGTTGTGGACAGGTGTCTTTTATACTGATAACAAGTTCAAACAGGTGCCATTAATACAGGTAACGAGTGGAGGACAGATGAGCCTCTTAAAGAAGAAGTTACAGGTCTGTGAGAGCCAGAAATCTTGTTTGTTTGTAGGTGACCAAATACTTATTTTTCAACATAATTTGCAAATAAATTCATTAAAAATCCTACAATGTGATTTTCTGGATTTTTTTCCTCATTTTGTCTGTCATAGTTGAAGTGTACCTATGATGAAAATTACAGGCCCCTCTCATCTTTTTAAGTGGGAGAATTTGCACAATTGGTGGCTGACTAAATAGTTTTTTGCCCCACTGTATTTTTGTTCGATAATGTGCATATTTATATCCAAAAATCTCAGTTTACATTGGAGCCTTACGTGCAGTAATGTTTTGATTACAGAACATCCGGTGATTTTGCAGAAATACTCATAATAAACATTGATAAAAGATACAAGTGTTATTCACAGAATTAAAGATATGCAACTGCTGTGTAAGATTTTTTTTATATACGGAAAAAGCATAATCTGAGAACCTAGCTCAGAACCCAAAACAGCCAGAGGAATATCCGCCATTTTGGAGTCAACAAAGTTAGAAACAACACCATAAATATTCACTTACCTTTGATGATCTTCATCAGAGGCACTCCCAGGAATCCCAGTTCGACAATAAATGAAGTTCCATAATTTATATCCAAATAGCCACATGTTATTAGTGTGTTCAGCCCAGTAATCCATCTTCATGAGGCGCGATCATTTCGTCCAGACAAAAACTCGAAAAGTTCCGTTCCAGTCCTTTAGAAACATGTCAAACGATGTATGGAATCAATTTTTAGGATGTTTTTAACATAAAAACAAAGAGAGAGAGAGAGAGAGAGAGAGAGAGAGAGACATAAAACATCAATAATGTTCCAACCTGAGAATTCCTTTGTCTTCAGAAAAAGCACTGGAACGAGAGGAAACTCTGTCACGTCATGAGACCAAGGCACTCTGCAAGACCACTGACTCAAAGAGGTCTCATGAGGCCCTCCTTCATTGTAGAATCCTCATTCAAGTTTCTAAAGATGGTTGACATCTAGTGGAAGCCGTAGGAAGTGCAACTTTATCCTTATCTCAATGTGTATTCGGTAGGCCAAGCTTTGAAAAACTACAAACCTCAGATGTCCCACTTCCTGGTTGGATTTTTCTCAGGTATTCGCCTGCCATATGAGTTCTGTTATTCTCACAGACATCATTCAAACAGTTTTAGAAACTTCAGAGTGTTTTCTATCCAATACCGATAATAATATGCATATATTAGCATCTGGGATAGAGTAGGAGGCAGTTCACTCTGGGCACGCTATTCATCCAAAAGTGAAAATACTGCCCCCTATCCCAAAAAGGTTAATGACAGATGATTATGAAATGGAATGCTACCACATTATTTATTTTTATTTAACCTTTATTTAACTAGGCAAGTCAGTTAAAAGCAAATACTTATTTACAATGACGGCCTAGGAATAGTAGGCTAACTGCCTTGTTCATGGGCAGGACGACAGATCTTTACCTTGTCAGCTCGGGGATTCGATCTAGCAACCTTTCGGTTACTGGCCCAACGCTCTAATCACTAGGCTAAAGATAGAAGAATGTTGTGTAGTAATATGCCACGTAATGGGAACATATGAAAACATGTTAATTTCTGTTGGTGTGAAAGGTTACATCGTCCAAATGTACAAAAAGCAGCAATTTCTCTTGAGCTGCTTTAGTTAAATGAAAATAATTATTGACTGTGTTGTGTACGTTTCAGGTGTATTTGTGTAATAGCCCATGATTGATCAATCAATCACATTTTTAAAACCAATACCAGTTGTGATAAGTGAGAACGCTCTCCACATTTCATGGGAGGTCTTTAATTAAAATTCCAAACAGATAAGCACCTCCATTCCGGTTTAACGAGCATTCAGGAAATGTACATTTATTTTAATTAGGCCTCCTCCTGGCAGTGTATAACTCTAACTCTACTTCTTCTGCTGTAGGAAGAGAGAGAGAGAGAGAGAGAGAGAGAGAGAGAGAGAGAGAGAGAGAGAGAGCTGTGGAGTGATAGAGAGAGAGAGATGGAAGGGACAGAGGAAGGGAGGGAGAGTTAGAAAGGATATGATGACAGAGGAGAGAGGCTTGGATGAGAGAACTAGCAAGAGGGGAGAGAGGGATGTGTGGGAGGGAGAGAGAAATGAACGGAGTACAGAGGAGGGTAGATAGAGGTGGAGGGAGGGTAAAGAAATTAGGTGTAGAATGGAAAGAAATAGAAAGAAAGAGGCAGCAAGGAGGAGAGGCATGGATTGGAGTGTTAGAGGAGAAAGTAGGAAGGGAGATAGAGGGAGGGAGAACGCCATAGGGAAACTTGGCTTGGCTACCTCACTAGTTCTCCACCATCGCTATAATGGTGAACAGATAGAGCTCCATCCTGACCTTCTCTCTCATACTGTATCTCCTGTCTGTTTTATTAAGCTACTTACCTCGCCTGGTAGTATTTAAATAGGTAATGATTTGTAAACTTAACCTTGGGCTAGCTCCACAGACCACTACTGTATATATATTGCTTTGCTGTGAATGAGTAGAATCAAGAAGGATTTTATAAAGGAGATGAGGGCTGTATCAGCTGAAGGCCAAAAATATTAACTGTGTGTGTGCATGTGTGTGCGCGTGCGTGCGTGCGTGCGTGTGTGTGTGTGTGTGTGTGTGTGCTGGCATGCGTGCACAAAAAGCTCTCAGTCTCACTGCAGCATTAGACGTTCATCCTTGTCCTAAAAAACGCCACATTTCAAAGTGGTTTTGTTTTATTTGTTTCCTCCTTTGCACCCATTTATTTTTATCTCTACTTTGCACATTCTCCCACTACAAATCTACCATTCCAGTGTTTTACTTGCTAATTTGTATTTACCTTGCCACCATGGCCTTTTTTTGCCTTTACCTCCCTTATCTCTCCTCATTTGCTCACATTGTATATAGACTTATTTTTCTACTGTATTATTGACTGTATGTTTTGTTTATTCCATGTGTAACACTGTGTTGTTGTATGTGTTGAATTGCTTTGCTTTATCTTGGCCAGGTCGCAGTTGCAAATGATAACTTGTTCTCAACTAGCCTACCTGGTTAAATAAAGGTGAAATAAAATAAATAGAATAAAAATATTTTTAAGTGTTTTTGTTTCTCCTGCTGCTCAGTATCGTTCCATTTCACCAAACGTTCCATTTCTAAGTTAAGGGTTAAGTATAGTCACTCATTCTGAATGGTTAAGGTTTGGGATAGGGTTCAAACAAAACAATTTAAACCAGTGTCTCCGACTGGCATCGAACACACAATCCTACCCCATGTCTCTGGATCAGAAGGTTGTGTGTTCAACGCCAGTTGTGGACACTGGTTTAACCATATCCCAAACCTTAGCCTTAACCTTAACCGTTCAGAATTAGTGGTTCAACTTAATGTTTTTACCATGTCCCAAACCTTAACCCATGAGATTACGCCCATCCACAAACCCCGTCCACAACATCCTATCAAAACCCAAGCCTTCTTGATGGTAATACCACTCACTGTTGCCACTTGTGGCTGGTTTTGAAGGCATTTGCAGACGTCCTCGGGACAAGGATAGATGTCCAATTTTGGCCTCAAACTTGAACAATCTCCCCGTGCGTGCATGTGTGTGTGTATGTGAGTATGTGTGTCTGTGTGTTTGTCAGTGGAGGCTGGTGGGAAGATCTATCATTGTAATGGCTGGAATGGTATAAATGGAACGGTATCAAACAGAAGTAACATTGGAAACTACATGTTTCACACTGTTCCATTACAATGAGCCTGTCCTCCTATAGTTCCTCCCACCAGCTTCCACTGGTGTGTGTATATGTGTGTGTCTGAGTATGTCTGTGTGTGTGTGTGTATTTGTGTGAGACCGCTGGCCTTGAGAGGGATTGAGGGAATGACTCATGAAATGTACAACGCTGCACAATATATTCATGTGTTACATTTTAATGGGAGATCTCCCACCGTTTCCCCTACCACCTGAGCCGGCGTAAACATGCTACCGAACAGACTACAGACTATTTAACAGCCAGCGCTTCCCCTTGTATCAGCAGGATTTAGGCGTAGTGCTACAAGCTCATGTAGCTTCTCTCTGTCTCTCTCTCGCTCTCTCTCTCTCGCACACACCTACACACAAATGTACTCTATTTTCCCCAACATTCACATACACAGACACTTTTTTCTCTCACTATTTATTCAACACTTATTTTACCAGGTAAGTTCACTGAGAACACTTTCTCATTTACATCAACAACTTGGGGAATAGTTACATGGGAGAGGAGTGGGGATGAATGAGTTATAAATAATTGTGTGGGAGCCATTTGAAAGGTGCTTTGTAAATACACTTTCTGCCAGCACTATAGCATACATGTCATTCAAAGCAGATCAAGACAGGAAAAGGAACCTGTTTTCTAACGACAGACGCCATAAAACACACACGGATAGAGCCATCAAACACCTTCTATCTCCCTTTCTCATGAACAGGCCTCTCCCTCCACTTGATGGAGTAAATGTTTGGCCCCTGACACATTACTGAAAGGCTGGGGGCCTTAATCACTTTTGGATAAAGATCAGCGTTTCATTTGGCTGCCATTTTGGTGTCATCTGTTCTTACGTTTGATTTGCAAGCGCTTTTTGGGGATTTGGACGTGGCTTTCAGACTCTCTCTCTCTCTCTCTCTCTCTCTCTGCATCAGAGTCAAATGGTGCTGTTCCTGGGCCTTCAGAGTAGAGTGTACCTGATCAGTAGTGTGGTTATGGGGGTTACACAGTGTAGCTACATTCTAAGTATGCAATTAAGTAGAATAGGTACTGAAGTCTTTGAATGAGAGGAATCATTAAGGAAACAGGCAGAGGTCTCATTAACATACAGGTGTCTCAAGAAAAATATATTAAAACAAATGGTCAACTAAATGTTCCCCACACTATGTTTATGTTTTAATGATTATTCTTTGACATGTTCAATAACACAGCTTCTGTGTGGTTAATTCAACCATGATGCAACACGGTCGTCACATGCTGCACCAGTTATCCACAAGGACACAGACATTCTGAGGTGTTGTTTTATTAGCCAGGCGTTTCCACCACACCACACTGATTTAACACTCCTGAGGGACTAAATACTCATTCAGTATTCACTATCGAAAAGCACATTTAATTTAGATAGACACCAGCAATTCATAGGGCTAACACAATTTAACTTCTGACTGGCTTGGAGGAGAGATGAACTGTTTTCTCAAAGTCATTAGCGACCTATCATTAGCGCACCCTGAACTAAATCAGCGCTAAAATATGCGTTAGGCACTTTGAATTGGTCTTTGTGGACATCGGACATTTAGTAATGCTAATAGTATGTTTTCGCCACAGTTGTTTAATTGCGAGGCATTTTCTTCCATTCATTGCGGGTCATTTGGGTTTTTTGAAGAGGGGAGAGTGTACTAGAAAAATGTCTGCCTTGTGAAACGCATTTATTTACAGTTTGCGCCATCTGTATTGCATTGAAATCGCTGCCCTTTTGACTTAACAGGACCAACAAAGATCGGCACTTTGTAAACAAACTTGACAATATGTTTCAATGACTTGCTGAAAGTTGAGTCTTTTTAGCAATCGCCCCACATTTAATGCTTTCACCAATTGCATTCCGTTTGTGGTTGGGCGAGCAGGGCATTCTCTGAGACATCATTATGATTTTCATGAGGGTGATACAAGCTGAGAGGACCAAAGTATTCTCTGGGATTTCAGCTGGTGCCCCAGTTATTCAATGTGAATTTTCAATTCATGCCGTCATGGAGGGGGACTGCTTCCTGTCTGTGTGGTTCCACCCCCTGGCAGAGGAGAGCGAGCTTGTCTGACAACATCAGACCCCTGCAGGAACCTCCACACACACATACATATTCTCAAGCAAGAACACACACACACATGCGCCGCACACACACACACACGCTCACACACACGCTCACACGCTCACACACACACACACACACACATTACTCATCTCATATGTATATACTGCATCTTGCCTATGCCGTTCTGTACCATCACTCATTCATATTTTTATGTACTTATACCTTTACATTTGTGTGTATAAGGTAGTAGTTTTGGAATTGTTAGGTTAGATTACTCGTTGGTTATTACTGCATTGTCGGAACTAGAAGCACAAGCATTTCGCTACACTCGCATTAACATCTGCTAACCATGTGTATGTGACAAATAAATTGGATTTGATTTGAATTTGACACACACACACACACACACACACACACACACACACACACACACACACACACACACACACACACACACACACACACACACACACACACACACAAACACAACCAAACTCCAAGAAAAACTCAGTTTTGCTTTGCATTTTACAGGCATGGCATGAATCCAATTTTCTTCTTCTATGTTATTCTTCCTCTCTCTCTACATTGCCCTCTCTGGCAGTACAATCTTGCTTGGCCCGAACCATCTGCTCACAGTCTTAGGAGGAGAAGAGAGGCCCCGGGGTGGTGGCACCGTCTCTCAAAGAGAACCATCAGTGGCTCCCCAGTGAGGTCCGGGCCAGTCCTTGGGGCTCTTAAGGCCCAGCCAGGCTAGTGAGGCCAAGCCTGGAGCCTGAACACATGGACCACTGAGGTCAGGTCTAACAACTGGTGTAGGCTTTATTCCCTTCTCCCTCCTGAGTTCCATTTTCCTGATGTATATCTCAGGCAAGATGAAGAGAGACAGCTAGCGAATCACCTTGCAGCGAAGTGACTCAAGTCACTCTTGTCTGTACACTTTACGGAAGCATACGCTTGGTGCAAAGAGGGGAGACAAGAATGCAAATAAAGAGACAAGTATGCAAATAAAGAGACAAGTATGCAAATAAAGAGACAAGTATGCAAATAAAAAGCCAGATTCTATTTGGTTTGTAGGATTAGATAACAAAGTGAATTCTGTGAAAGTAGCATTTTAGCATTATAATGTGTATTATAAATAAAACATTTTCAGGGGTCGATGCATTTTTTGTAAGGGAAAATCAAGTTTGAAATTTCAAAGTGGAAATTACAAACTCCATAAGCCTTTTTAAACCTCAAATATTCTAACATTTCCCACTGGGTGCCTAGGGAGGAGGTATAGGGGTTGATTTGGGATTGAGTGATAGATGTCACCTCAGGCTTCATCGAGTCAAAAACCCACGAGTTCTCTAGTCCTCTGTTTTGAAATCAAATCTGACCACTCGGTCTCTAGAATATGGTGATCCACCCGTCACCCTGTTAAGTGGGTTGTCAAAGATCCCCTTCCCTCCTCTCTCTCTTTCCCGCTCTACACACCCCTCAAAGCTATCGGAACAGAGACTGACTGAAGGATGGTGCTTCTCAGAGGCCAGGCCTGGCAGCACTGAGGGATCAATAGAGAGAGAAAGGATTCAAAGTGGGCATACAGGCTGGCACAGTGTCACTTGACTAGTGTTGTGTTGGGGACAGATCTGAAGGGACATTCATAACATGCCAATGTATCGACAAACATCTATTTTTTGTATTTTTTTGCTGCCCAGTCTCTCATATCTTCTGAAAGAATAACCTGTGGTATTCTTAAATGTTTATGTTTATTATCTAAATGGTTTGAGTTAATCAATGTCTTATTACATATTTATAACACATGTTATGTCTGTTTTGTTTCCAGGTGATCCTGACCAAACTCTACAACTTTCATCTGGGGAGTGCTACAGAGACAGTAGCCTTTCTTCATATCTCCCTCTCTGTCTCTCTCACTTCCTCACTTCCTCTCTTTCTTTCCCTCCCTCCTCTGACACGTATTCAGAATCATCATAGGAACAATAGTGCAGTCTCTCTCCACCCTTATTATGTGAAAGGACCGATGCTGGAGATGAGAAGCAGGTACGTGAGTTCAATAATCGCGCTGATGCGCGTGATGGGGGGGAAGGTAGGTGTGCGTACCGATGTTGGCAGGAGTGCGTAATGCTGGGGAGGGGGAGCAGGTGTGACATTATGTCTATACACAGTGTTGTAACAATGTGCAAATAGTTCAAGTACAAAAGGGAGAAAAAAATCTACATAAATATGGGTTGTATTTACAATGGGGTTTGTTCTTCACTGGTCCCTTTTCTTGTGGCAACAGGTCACCAATCTTGCTGCTGTGATGTCACACTGTGGTATTTCACCCAGTAGATATGGGAGTTTATCAAAATTGGGTTTGTTTTCAAAATCTTTGTGGAGCTGTGTAATCTGAGGGAAATATGTGTCTAATATGGTCATTCATTTGGCAGGTTAGGACGTGCAGCTCAGTTTCCACCTCATCATTTTGTGGGCAGTGAGCACATAGCCTGTCTTCTCTTGAGAGCCAGGTCTGCCTAAGTCAGCCTTTCTCAATAGCAAGGCTATGCTCACTGAGTCTGCACATAGTCGAAGCATTCCTTAAGTTTGGGTCGGTGACAGTGTTCAGGTACTCTCTATTTAGGGCCAAATAGCATTTTAGTTTGCTCAGTTTTTTTTGTTAATTCTTTCCAATGTGTCAGGTAATTATATTTACATTTACATTTACATTTAAGTCATTTAGCAGACGCTCTTATCCAGAGCGACTTACAAATTGGTGAATTCACCTTCTGACATCCAGTGGAACAGCCACTTTACAATAGTGCATCTAAATCATTAAGGGGGGTGGTGGTGAGAAGGATTACTTATCCTATCCTAGGTATTCCTTGAAGAGGTGGGGTTTCAGGTGTCTCCGGAAGGTGGTGATTGACTCCGCTGTCCTGGCGTCGTGAGGGAGTTTGTTCCACCATTGGGGGGCCAGAGCAGCGAACAGTTTTGACTGGGCTGAGCGGGAACTGTACTTCCTCAATGGTAGGGAGGCGAGCAGGCCAGAGGTGGATGAACGCAGTGCCCTTGCTTGGGTGTAGGGCCTGATCAGAGCCTGGAGGTACTGCGGTGCCGTTCCCCTCACAGCTCCGTAGGCAAGCACCATGGTCTTGTAGCGGATGCGAGCTTCAACTGGAAGCCAGTGGAGAGAGCGGAGGAGCGGGGTGACGTGAGAGAACTTGGGAAGGTTGAACACCAGACGGGCTGCGGCGTTCTGGATGAGTTGTAGGGGTTTAATGGCACAGGCAGGGAGCCCAGCCAACAGCGAGTTGCAGTAATCCAGACGGGAGATGACAAGTGCCTGGATTAGGACCTGCGCCGCTTCCTGTGTGAGGCAGGGTCGTACTCTGCGGATGTTGTAGAGCATGAACCTACAGGAACGGGCCACCGCCATGATGTTGGTTGAGAACGACAGGGTGTTGTCCAGGATCACGCCAAGGTTCTTAGCGCTCTGGGAGGAGGACACAATGGAGTTGTCAACCGTGATGGCGAGATCATGGAACGGGCAGTCCTTCCCCGGGAGGAAGAGCAGCTCCGTCTTGCCGAGGTTCAGCTTGAGGTGGTGATCCGTCATCCACACTATATTATATATTATATATTATATATTATTATTATATTATATATTATATGTTTTCATGATTTGGTTCGGTTTAAATGTGTTGGTGTCCTGGGGCTCTGTGGGGTCTGTGTCAGGACCCGGTTTCGAACCTGGGTCTCCGGAGTGAGAAACAGTCACTTAACCAACTGAGCCACGAATAGACAGCAGAACCCAGAAGATGAGGCAGACACAGCAGTACTTAAGACGGTGTATTTAATAAAGAAAAAATCCTAAAATACAAAAAATGGCAAATCCAAAAGGTGGTAGGAAAAACACAAAAAGACCTCAAAAGAAACTCACCAAAAATAAACAAAAACAAAAAACAGAATACCACAAGAACGTCACCCGGAATCGACAAGAGCACACAGAACACTAGGGCAGGGTGCTAACATACAAACACAGAGCACAGAACTGAGGGAAACAAAGGGTTTAAATACAATCAGGGGAAACGAGACACAGGTGCAAATAATAATGGGGATCAAGGGAAAAACATAGGGACAAAAAGCACAATGGGGGCATCTACTGACCAAAACCCGGAACAACCCTGGCCAAATCCTGACAGAATCCCCCTAGGAACGGCTCCTGACGTTCCTACCAGCTCTCTCAGGGTGGAGGACCCTGAACTGACGAATGAGGTCAGGGTCCAGGATGTCTTTGGCAGGAACCCAGGAGCGCTCCTCAGGACCGTAGCCTTCCCAGTCCACCAGATACTGCCAGGACCGCTGCACCCGGCGGGAATCCAGTATCCGGTGGACGGTATAAGCCGGCTGGCCTCCAATGACACGAGGCGGAGGGGGAGGTCTGTCTGCCGGGACAAGGGGAGAAAAAACAACAGGTTTTAACAATGACACATGAAATGTGGGATTAATCTTAAGGGATCTGGGTAAGTGTAGGCGATAAGAAACTGGGTTAACTCTCCTGGCAACCTTGAAGGGACCGATGTATTTTTGGGACAGCTTGCGAGACTCCACCCGTAGAGGTAAGTCTCTTGTGGAAAGCCAGACTCTCTGGCCGGGGCGCAGGGTAGGCCCGGGACGGCGACGTCTGTTGGCTTGTTGTTGATACCTCTGTGAGGAACGCATCAGATTAAGACGGGTCTTCCTCCACATAAGCCGACAGCGTCTGACGAACCTCAAGGCTGAAGGCACTCTGACTTCTGCCTCCTGGTCCGGGAACAATGGAGGAGCATAGCCAAACTGACACTCGTGCGGGGACATACCAGTGGAGGAGGAGCGCAAGGTGTTGTGCGCGTATTCGGCCCAAACAATAAAGGATGACCATGTGGACGGGTTGTCACGAGTCATACATCGGAGGGTGGTTTCCAGCTCTTGATTCATCCTCTCTGTTTGGCCGTTGGACTCCGGATGATAGACTGGCAGAAGCCCCCATGAGTTGGCAGAAGGCCTTCCAAAACCTTGAGGCGAACTGGGGACCTCTGTCAGAAACCATATCTTGAGGAATGCCGAAGACTCGGAACACATGATTAATTACCAACTCAGCCGTTTCCTTGGCAGAAGGTAACTTAGTCAGAGGGACGAACCTGGCCGCCTTTGAAAACCTGTCGATTATGACTAGGATAGTAGTATTGCCATGGGATGGAGGAAGTCCAGTAATAAAGTCCAATGAGATATGGGACCAGGGTCTGTGGGGAACAGGTAAAGGGTGAAGGAGTCCTTGAGGGCGGAGGTGAGAAGATTTGCCCTGGCAGCACACGGGGCAGGCATTGACGAAAGTGGCAACGTCTTCTCTTATGGTAGGCCACCAGAACTTACGCTGGATGAACTCCAAGGTGCGACCTACGCCCGGATGACAGGTGAGGCGAGAGGAGTGCCCCCACAGAAGGACCTGAGTCCTCACTGCCTTGGGGACAAACAACCGATTGGCAGGGCCTCCTTTAGGGTCCGGTTCGCTAGCTTGAGCACGTCTCACGGTATCCTCAACTTGCCACGAGATCGGAGCCACAATCTTAGCAGCAGGAAGGACAGGCATGTCCGTGTCATCTCGAATGGCAGGAGCGTAGACTCGGGACAGGGCATCCGGTTTGAGATTCTTCGACCCGGGCCGATAGGTGAGGATAAACTGGAATCGATTGAAGAAAAGAGACCATCTAGCTTGTCTAGAGTTCAATCGCTCGCCTGCTGGATATACTCCAGATTTTTGTGGTCCGTAAGCACTTGAAACGGGTGAGAAGCCCCCTCGAGCCAGTGTCTCCATTCCTTCAATGCCATCTTAACCGCTAGGAGTTCACGATCCCCCACATCGTAGTTCCTCTCAGTCGGGGTAAGCCGGTGTGAGAAGAAAGCGCACGGATGAAGCTTCTTGTCTTCACCCCTCTGAGACAGGACAGCTCCAACACCAACCTCTGATGCGTCTACCTCCACCACAAATGGTTCATCCGTAGTCGGTAGTATCAGGATGGGAGCAGAGAGGACGCGCTGCTTGAGTCCTTGGAAGGCCGTCTCAGCTTCTCTTCCCCACAAAAACCTTGCATTGCCACCTTTGGTTAAAGCTGAGAGAGGAGCTGCCACCAAACTGAAGTTCTTGATGAACTTGCGGTAAAAGTTTGTGAAGCCCAGGAAACGCTGAACATCCTTAACGGATTTGGGGGTGGGCCAATCCGCTACTGCCCCTACCTTCCTAGGGTCCATTTGGACTCGACCGGGTTCCACTACAAATCCCAGGAATTGTACTCGGGATGAATGGAATTCACATTTTTCCGGCTTAACGTACAGATGGCTGTCCAGGAGGCGTTTGAGTACTTGTCTGACATGCTTAGTGTGTTCTTGAAGGGAGCTCGAAAAGATGAGGATGTCATCCAAGTAAACGAACACAAATATGTTAAGCATATCCCTAAGCACATCGTTTATGAGCGCTTGGAACACCGCTGGGGCGTTGGTCAGGCCGAAGGGCATCACCAAGTATTCATAGTGACCAGTAGGCGTGTTGAAAGCGGTCTTCCACTCGTCACCAGGTCTGATCCGCACAAGATGGTATGCGTTCCGCAGGTCAAGCTTAGTGAAAACAACTGCTTCCTGGAGCAGCTCGAAGGCTGTGGCCATAAGGGGTAGCGGGTAACGGTTACGGACGGTTATGTCATTGAGTCCCCGGTAGTCGATGCAAGGACGTAATCCACCGTCTTTCTTGGCCACAAAGAAAAACCCTGCTCCCGCCGGGGAGGAGGATGGACGCATGAGGCCTGCTTCCAGAGCGTCCTTGATGTAGGTATCCATAGCAGCTCGTTCGGGTGGAGATAGGGAAAAGATCCGACCCCTGGGGGGCAAGTGCCCGGAAACAGGTCGATGGGGCAATCGTAAGGTCTATGGGGTGGTAGCATGGTGGCCCTCTGTTTGCTAAACACCAGTTTGAGGTCATGGTAACACTCGGGAACTCGGGTCAGGTCGATGGATTCTAAAGACTCGGGAGTAGAACTCGGGAATTCTGGAAAATACAAGTAGCTTGGCACGTAGGACCCCACTGCTTGATAGTGCCCACAGACCAGTCGATGTGAGGGTTATGGCTGTGAAGCCAGGGGTATCCAAGGACGAGAGGGAACTCGGAACAGGAGATCAAATGAAAGTTCATCAATTCCTGGTGTTGTGAAACTGAAAGTCTCAAGGAGGTAGTGACATGAGTGACAAGTCCAGATCCCGAAGGGCTTCCATCCAATGTAGTAACCCTCATGGGGTCACTTAGAGGTTCAGAGGGAACGCCATTCTCCTTCGCCCAGACACCATCCATGAAGTTACCTGCGGCTCCAGAGTCTACCAAGGCTTGAAGGTGAAGCTTGTGGTTGTCCCAGGAGAGGGTGACTGGAATGAGCAGACGGGAGTTGGACGGATGGGAGGAGGTTATGTTTCCCGTTACAGTTCCCCCGGTCTGTACGGGACAGAGCGTTTCCCTGGAGCCCGGGACACGTGGAACGGAAATGGCCCGGTTTGCCGCAATATAGACAGCGTCGCTCCCTCATCCGGCGGTCTCTCTCAGCCTGGGAGATGCGTCCAATCTGCATGGGTTCCGGTGGAGCCAGCGATGATAAAGGTGGGGACTCGGAGCTGGGACTGATAGGGGCTAGAGGTCTACGGTTGAGTTCTCTCTCTCTCAGACGCTGGTCAATGCGTGAGGCCAACTTGATCAGGGACTCGAGATTGTCCGGTGGTTCCCGAGTGGCCAGTTCATCTTGGATAGTGTCGGAAAGGCCTTTCAGAAAGCACACCGTGAGCGCCTCGTTGTTCCAGCCACTCGCTGCTGCCACCGTGCGGAACTGGATGGCATAGTCCGTCACGCTGCGCCAACCTTGATGGAGAGTCAGGAGCTGTTTGGCTGAGTCAGAACCACTGCTTGGGCCTTGAAACACTCGTTTGAATTCCTCAGCAAAGGCAGAGTAGCTGGCACAGCAGGAACTATGGGCATCCCACACAGCAGTAGCCCAGGCCAGGGCTTTTTCCGACAGCAGGGTGATGATATATGCGATCTTAGACCGGTCGGTGGGAAACGACGAGGGTTGCAGCTCAAAGGAGAGAGAACATTGAGTGAGAAAGCCTTTACAAGCACTTGGATCACCTGAGAACCGTTGGGGAGGTGGAAGACGAGGTTCAGCCAGGGGGTTAACTGCCATGGGTACGTGAACCTGAGGTACTGGGACGGGAACTGTTGCCGGGGTAAGTCGATCAGATATTTGCTTAATGGAAGTCAGCATCTCCGACAGAAGATGAGAATGTCTAGCCATTAAGGCCTCTTGCTGAACCAGGGCGGCTTCGTGGCGTTGGACAGTCTCCTGGTGGTGGGACAGCGTGGCAAAATGGTCCTGGGAACTGGCTGCCTCTGGGTTCATTTTTGGCTCTGTGTTTCTGTCAGGACCCGGTTTCGAACCTGGGTCTCCGGAGTGAGAAACAGTCACTTAACCAACTGAGCCACGAATAGACAGCAGAACCCAGAAGATGAGGCAGACACAGCAGTACTTAAGACGGTGTATTTAATAAAGAAAAAATCCTAAAATACAAAAAATGGCAAATCCAAAAGGTGGTAGGAAAAACACAAAAAGACCTCGAAAGAAACTCACCAAAAATAAACAAAAACAAAAAACAGAATACCACAAGAACGTCACCCGGAATCGACAAGAGCACACAGAACACTAGGGCAGGGTGCTAACATACAAACACAGAGCACAGAACTGAGGGAAACAAAGGGTTTAAATACAATCAGGGGAAACGAGACACAGGTGCAAATAATAATGGGGATCAAGGGAAAAACATAGGGACAAAAAGCACAATGGGGGCATCTACTGACCAAAACCCGGAACAACCCTGGCCAAATCCTGACAGTCTGTTTGTATTTGTGAACAGAGCCCCAGGACTGTCACGGCTTTCGTTGTGGGAAGGAGGAGCGGACCAAAATGCAGCGTAGTTGTGATTCATTTTATTTAATATGGAAACTAAACCCGAAAAACTAACAAAATAACAAACATACAAAAAACCGAAAACAGCCCTATCTGGTGCAAACACAGAGACAGGAACAATCACCCACGAAACACTCAAAGAATATGGCTGCCTAAATATGGTTCCCAATCAGAGACAATGATAATCACCTGACTCTGATTGAGAACCGCCTCAGGCAGCCATAGACTATGCTAGACACCCCACAAAACCCAAAGACAAAAACACACCACAAGAACCCATGTCACACCCTGGCCTGACCAAATAAATGAAGATAATATATATTTCGACCAGGGCGTGACAAGGACCAGCTTGCTTATGGGACTCTTCTACAGGATCATCTCTCTGTAGTTCATGGATTTGTTATGAAGGTTTGGGAATCTCTTAATTTTAGGTGGTTGAAGAATTTAACATCTCTTTTCTGGATTTTGATAATTAGCGGGTATCGGGCTAATTCTGCTCTGCATGCATTATTTGGTGTTTTACGTTGTTCACAGAGGACATTTTTGCAGAATTCAATTTGGTGTTTGTCCCATTTTGTGAATTCTTGGTTTGTGAGCAGACCCTAGACCTCACAACCATAAAGAGCAATGGGTTCTATAGCTGATTCAAGTATTATTAGCCAGATCCTAATTGGTATGTCAAATTTTCTGTTCCTTTTGATGGCATAGAAGGCCCTTCTTGCCTTGTCTCTCAGCTCATTCACAGCTTTGTGGAAGTTACCTGTGGTGCTGATGTTTAGGCCGAGGTATGTATAGTTTTCTATGTAGTCTAGGGCAATGGTGTATAGATGGAATTTGTATTTGTGGTTCTGGTGACAGGACTTTTTTAGAAAACTATTATTTTTGTATTACAGAGATTTACTGTCAGGTCTGACAGAATCTGTGCAGAAGATCTAGATCAGGTGGCTTCCTTGGCTGGTGACAGAAACACCAGATCATCAGCAAACAGTAGAAATTTGACTTCAGATTCTAGTAGGGTGAGGCCGGGTGCTGCAGACTGTTCAAGTGCCCTTGCCAATTTGTTGATATATGTTGAAAAGGGTGGGGCTTAAGCTGCATCCCTGTCTCACTCCACGGCCCTCTGGAAAGAAATATGTGGTTTTTAACATGTGTATATGGATTTTATTGTGTCGTATGTTTTTCCCCCAACACCACTTTCCATCAATTTGTAAAGCAGACCCTCATGCCAAATGAAGACGTTTAAGAAAAAAAACTCTCTCTCCCCTCCATCTTTCTCTCTCCCTACCCCTTTTCTCTTTCTCTCTCCCTCACTGCTTTGTACAAGACTGCTGCATGCAAAGCAGCATTGCACTACTGAGCATTGGGCAGGGCGCCCCAGGAGAGCAATGACTAGTCTCGACACTTGTGTAAATTGACTACATGTTTAACATGATGTACCTCTGTCCCCCTTCCACCTTCACAGGGAGACTAACACAAAAACCACGCAGAGTAACACAAGCGCATTGAAAATACACTGACAAAAGGAGAGGGTATACAAGTCCCTTTTGAGTCAATTGGAAGCTATAAGTCATAACCATCATCAAGATATTTTTGTAGCGGACAAGTTGTCTCCATTCATTACTTTCATTGCCGTTTTCCTTGTTCTTTTTGCTAGCGGTGACTGTAGTGGTGACACAGCAAGAGCTTGCAGTCCTTTCAGGCAATTTGGTGTGTCAATACAATGACAGTTTAATGGTTCTTGTAAGATTATAGTGATGCGGCTCTCGGTGTGTTTGTGGGACCCAGATAGTTAGACTGTGACGTGTGTAGAGCACTCTCCTGTTGAGTGAGTCAGGATGACGAGAAGGAATAGAGGGAAAACTATAAATCCCTTGTTTCTTTTCCATGTGTTTCAGTACAGCATTCGTTTTCCATTGGGTAACAAGGGAGGATTCAATCTTCATCTTTTTTTTGTTCAGTTCAATTCACATTTGTATTATTGCTAGTTACACATAATACTGCACCATGTTTGACTCCAGTGCAGACTCCAGTAATTGGGCTTGTTTACATTGCCAGCTAGAACACTGACTGTATGGGATTTCAATGTTAATATCTCTCTTCAGAGCACAAAACAAATCCACCCTTCATGTTTGAGGAGGTTTACCGACAGACATTCAGACTAAAAAAAGTCTGACAATGACAACTGGTATGTAGGGTTTTTCATTGAGGCTAGAGAAAGGGGGGAGCTGGTTAAGTTGTACGAAGATCAGAAATGTCCTTTAAATGTTCCCTTACTGTTGAATGTCAAGGTATGAGTCAGATGCTAATGGAAATAGAAATAATGAAAACAAAAGTATCTAACCTAAGACATTGTTAAATCGCGAAGTTCCATTTAATTAGTTACAGAGCAAAGAACAATCTGCTTCTGCAAGTCAGTCTCCAAGAATGATCCAAAATGAATTGTCTTAGAAAATATATATTTCAACAAATATATTTTAACAAATTACATCATCCGACAGTGAAGCTCTTCAAAATGAGCTACAGGGCAGGAACAAGGATAAATAAGCCAGGTGTTTTTGTCAGCATTAAAAGTAATTGAAGTCAGGTGTAGTCATTAAGAAGAGTAAATAGTCCAGGGTGTTAGGAGAACGTTGACATCCCCAAGCCTCTGAGATGTGACCTGGCATTCATTCAGCCAAGTCATATCCCTCCGCCGTGAGAAGGCAGTTAGAGCAGTAACCCACCCATTGTATGAGACATGCCCTGCTTGGCAGGGTTTCTGATACGACACTGTGATGCTTGCCACAGTGCTGGGATTTCGTAACAACGAAACCAGGGCACAAAAGATCATATTCGACTTTGTTCAAATGAGACCTGGTGGGATCGAGAGACACTGAGGGAGGTTGAGAGAGAATGAGTAGAAACAGAGACTCAATCTAAATACTAGTCAGAAACTTCCAGAACATGATAGTTCATACCCATGAATCAACAACTGATCGTACCCATAAACTTTGCTCTGTTCCTCTCTGTCCATAATATTAATTGCTAATTGAGATCATAGCTCTGCTAAGAAGATTTCGGGTCTGGAGAGACCGTTAGAGTCTGTTTATACCACGGTGTCCATGCTGTCACCCAAATGGCAGGACAGATGCTGAATTTTCAATAAAGGTCAAGACACCAGCCAACGCCTTCAAGTAACTGAAAGTCAGCCTGTCAATTTTAATGAACGCCCTGACCTTAAACAAAGGAAGCAGATCAGCAATTCTTGTGAGTAATGTTCAAAGGAGCGGTCCCATATCTCAATTAGATGCTTAGGGATATGAACGAACTGAAGGCACTGTTTACCCTGTACCCCAACAATGATAATTGAACTCTTGCAATAATACTTTCTTTTAAGATAGTCAGATCTGCCTCCTCTTTTCATCTAAGACTTCTGAGTATCTTCCCTTGGCGGTTGATCAGTTTATTAAGCATTAATTATTCAGTCTTATCAAATAGGTGCATAGGTATAGACACACAGAAGCTTTTGATATACATTGTGTGATGATTTGCGTATTAAGCGCCCAAGTGCGAAATTTCATTAGCATGTAATCAATGGGGAATTTGCTTGGGAGTACCCTCTTCAACTTTTGTGTAGGTAGCCAAAAATGATCTCCCATACTGGAGATTCTAGCTCCTAAGGGCATTTATAGTGTGCTAACTGAAGAAACACTCACAGTATGTACCTTGTCACTTAAGCGTTCAGTCGGAAGTCTGGAGGGAATTTATAAAAGTCATGTTTTCGGCTGTGCTACTGCAGCAGAGCAATGTGATGTAAAATTACAGCCTACAGATGCCTGGATGCCAGATGTTGAAACCTCTTAGAGATGAGCCTGTCTGTATGTATCCGACTTCAGACATCATAACCCTGAATCCAAACCAACTCAACAGGACCAGCATATAGTACATATAGAGGCTGAAAAAACACAACACACTCAATATAGCTAGACAGAAACGTAACTTGTAGCTTTTGACTGTTCAAGCCAACATATCTTCTAGGCAACGTTATTTTTTTTAAACTTCAACTCAACAGGACCAGTTTTGTACAGAGGTTGTGAAAATGCAACACTCTTAGCTAACATAGCTGGCAAAATCCTCAACATAACACAACATTCTCAATGTAACAATGTATCAATATATCTTCTTAATCAACATATCTTCTCTACAAGTCTTAGTCTATTGTTCTCTCCAGTTCATTAAGACACATTTTCACACCAAATGATCATGATTTGATTGAGCATAATTGTTTTCATCTAATTGGCCTCTTCCTTGCCTCGAGAGCAGTTGTTCCTCCATCTTGTCACGTTCTGACCTTAGTTCCTTTTTTATGTCTCTATTTGTGGTTTGGTCAGGGCGTGAATTTGAGTGGGCATTCTATGTTTTTGTTCTATGTTTTGTATTTCTGTGTTTGGCCTGGTATGGTTCTGTCACGCCTTGGTCTTAGTATTTTGTGTTTTAGTTAATTAGTTGGTCAGGCCAGGGTGTGACATGGGTATATGTTATTGTGTTGTCGTATTGGGGTTTTTGTAGGCATTGGGATTGTGGTTGATTAGGGGTGTGTTTAGTTTAGGTTTGGCTGCCTGAGGCGGTTCTCAATCAGAGTCAGGTGATTCTTGTTGTCTCTGATGGGGAACCATATTTAGGTAGCCTGGGTTTCACTGTGTATTTCGTGGGTGATTGTTCCTGTCTCTGTGTAGTGTCTACACTTTGTGTAGTGTAGGCTGTAATAGGTTTACGTTCCGTTTGTTGTTTTTGTATTTATTAGTTATTTCATGTATCGTTCCGTTTTTCTTCATTAAAAACATGAGTAACCACCACGCTGCATTTCGGTCCGACTCTCTTTCAACAAACGAAGAACGCCGTTACAGGTTCCCAATCAGAGGCAGCTGTCTATTGTTGTCTCTGATTGAGAACCATACTTAGGTAGCCGGTTCCCACCTGTGTTTGTGGGTAGTTGATTTGTCACATGATAGGACTGTTTAATTTTTTCATTGGTTCACCTGTGTTATTTTGTGTTCAGATTAATAAAGTTAACATGGACACGTACCACGCCGCATTTTGGTCCGATCCTTCATATTCCTCATCAGACGAGTACGAGAATCGTTACACATCTGATAATGTAAGCATGCTCCTCTTCCCTCTCCATCCCCTTATTAGACGCTTGATTGTGGTCTTAATGATTTGCTGTAAGGTGAAGTCATATGATGATAACTGACAGGAATTGGTGTTAATGAAAGTGACATGATGCAATATTATAATGATCTGAAATGGGATTTGCACTGTACAAGTGGATGTCGAATGCAATCAATGTCGGGTAAATATTTAATGTTGTGTGAAGTGGTACTGTTTGGTTAGACTACTTGTGTAACTGTGAAATTAAGTGTACTGTATAATACAACATACAGTATGCTCTGGGCATTTGTATTGATGAGTCTCTGTTGTAGTAGTTGTGTTCTCATGTCACACTTTCTAGGAATACTTTCCCAACTGAAATGTATCATAGTTCAACACATTGTTACACTCTCCTATTAATTAGTTGGGGTTAATTCACTCAATTTGTCCTAGAAAGAAAACCTTTAAAACGACTGGATGGTATGTCAACTGGCAAAAAGGTGTCTACTTGGTGACTAGACATGCAGGTCTTCTGAAGGTAACATCTAGTGAGTTGGAGTGGAGGGGATTCCCCTGCAGTCACACAGCGGCAGAGAGACGAGTGAGACAAAGACAAGATACAGAGAGAAAGACAAGAAATAGAAAGACAATGCAAAAGGTTAATCGGGGCCATCCCTTCGATCTCTCCCATGCATTTAGACCCTCCTTTCCCATCCCTCACTCCCAATGTGCCACCGTGGGGGTCATGCTGGGGTGAGGAGTGACAACCTTTCAAATGACATAATTTTGCAGAGTGAGCTCACTCACATGCTGGCTGATATTTCACGGGTCAGTGCCTATAATACGGCCTGTGTCGCAGAGAGAAGGGGACCTACCTGATGTCTCTGACCTACTACAATTGGACTTGGACGTTACCTGAAAACCCCAGAGGTGCTATAGAACTTTTTTATTGGAATCTAATGCTTCCTCAAGTAGGAAGTCTACAAAAAGTGCTATGACTGAGATCTGATTTTGATCGTCAAAAAAACAGTATGTGTTTTCAGATCGATTCTCATATATTGTAGAATATCTACGTTTATAAGAATGTGTTATCCTCAAGTCAAGGACCATACAGTAAATTCCATATCAAAGCAGCTCAATCTAGATTATTCATAAGCAGATGTCATCCAGGACTCAAAACAAAGGATTTGCCAACATTGTCCTTTTACGTCAACAGATAGGCTTTAGTCCGTGGCATTGTAACAATTTGAAAGAATCCCTTGATATACAATATCTACATCTTTCATTTTATGTAAAAAAAACCTCTCATACTGTAGTTATGCTCTCTGTATAGGGTTTATAATCATTTCAATGTGTATGTACTTCTCACCTTCCAATTTCCTGGTGTCTGATAAATTAATCACTCACTCTGTCATAGAAGACGTCATTTATGTAGCTCCTATCTCATACTATTTAAATGTGTACCTTTTGAAATGACATCATCTTGGGTTTTCTCCCCATGTCCTGAAGCACACTATAATTTACGTTCTGTCATCACAGTAAATAGTTGGATTTTATCCCCAGCTCTAAATGCCAGCAGGTTTATAGTATATTTTTTTCAGCACAATTGCGACACAATAGCAGCTCCCTTTTGAAGCCGCATCTCTCGGTTTTGCTTGTGGTTATCAAGTTAAAATCTCATCAAGCCGCCACATGTGACACTGATTAAGGCTAAATAATTGATCCTCTTGAGCGTGAATGCTTAACTGATTGATATTTCTTGTGCGGCATAGAAGTTGTCATTAAATCTCTACGAACCTCTTACCTTTTGTTGTGATACCAGGTTTGTTTTTCTTTTTTCTAACTCACTGGACTTTATCATTCCATGTACAGGCCAGTGTGTATTAGTACAGATTGTACACTGACCAGTGCAAATGACAGAAATACTACAAGGAAGGCTACTTTCTGACAACCGTTTTGAGGGCTCCTGATTGCCTGTGGTTGCTAGCTGGTGACGTGGGCCTCGGTGCGTCAGTTGAATTTAATGACCTCTTGCCACTACTGCACGATAGTGAACAGAGGTGCCATGGACGCCAAGGACTTAAATCCATTGAGATTATGGATGGACTTTTGCCAACACTGTGACAGAGTTCTGAGAGCATTCTGGGTACTGAGAGAAGGTGACAGGGATGTGTCAAGAGAGAACAAGAAGAACTGCCTCAATGCCAGCCAGACTTATCAGATCCCTGTGAACCTGGCCTGGAAAACAACATTATCCATTTCAATGAAAAAGATTAGTCAGAATGTTACTTCTTCACCCTTCTCTTCCTGAGGTATTACATTTTTATTTTATTTACTTCCTTCTTCAGATCAACTCTAGCCCATCTCCTCATGATGCCCGAGTTATACATTTCTAAATGTTTGGCTCTGAAACTACTTATAGAGAGGGAGAAGGAGGAAACAGACAAAGGATGTAAGAGGTGGAATATATGGCTTCCTCTGTGATAGCCTATATCTCTTTGGAGAGTTTCTGGAAACAAAAACAACACATACCCGTCGAGGGGAACACAGCGCGATGTAAGGCAGTGAATGTGTTTGATAGTACAATATCAAACACACCTTTTAGAAAGCAAGAGTGGAGACATCTTATATTTCTGCATTGCCTTTTATCCATATTTATTTAACTCCAGATCCCAGCACGAAAAACAACCCTGGTTGCAGTTTAACAATTACATGTGTGCCATTCCTCCCCACTCGGCAGCGAGGGGGGAATTATTTAGTTTTGTATTCTGCATACAGAGTATGATGCCCATCAATCAACCAGAGTTATGGCTAGATATAAATAAGGAGTTTGTTTGTGGCCCCTCATTCATTATGACATAGCTTTGAAAAGCCTGGCAAGATTCTCTGCAATCATCGTAAATGCTAAAGTGCACACGGAAAAGGGGACAAACCTTTTATTTCCCTCACTTACTGAGTAACTCTATTTTTGTATGATTTCTCAAATGTTTTGAAAGAGTGGCAGTCTTTAGAGAGGCGTAGAGATACTTCAGCAGCATCCAACTAAAGGGAAGTGGTTTATTGACTTACCCAAAATGCCAAGGAGCAGGTTAGAACAGATGGTGTGAATTCATACACCTTTTTCACGTCATCCCCCAAGGCTTATAGTGAAGAGAAATGGAGCCTTGAATTCTTCCATCCACAAGCAAAAGCAGCAGAACTGGGGAGCAGTAAAGATATCATTAAAATGGTCACAAAAAAAACAGTCTAAACAGACTGACGTTCAAATCAATCTTGATGAAAAAAGGAATTTAAAGAAGAGGTACAGGTAACTGCCAAAATAAAGGAAACACTAGCATAAAGTGTCTTAGTAGGGCATTTGGCCACCACGAGCCTCCAGAACAGCTTCAATGCATCTTGGTATAGATTCTACAAATGTCTGGAACTCTATTGGAGTGATGTGACACCATTGTTCCACTAGACATGTTGTTGATGATGGTGTAAAAACTCTGTCTCAGGTGCCAATCCACAACCTCTCATAAGTGTTCAATTGAGTTGAGATCTGGTGACTGAGACAAACACACGCATATGTTTATTTTACTATCCTTGTGGTGAACAAACTATTGATTCCTATTCAAAATCCTATTTTCCCTAATGTCTAACCCTAAACCTTAACCTAAAACTAACCCTAACCCTAACCATAGCTCCTAACCCCTAAACTTATATTCTAACACTAACCTTAAACCTAATCCCTAAGCATAAAACAGCCTTTTTCCTTGTGAGAAATGATGAAATGTCCCAATTTGTCCAAATGTTCCTTGTTTTACCATCCTTGTGAGGACTTATGGTTCCCACAATGATAGTAAAACCAAACACACACACACACACACACTCTTTAAACCCCCTATGCTCCTTTGAGACTCCTCTTTCAAAGTCACTGAGATCTCATCTTCTAGCCATGGTAGTCAAAATAATGGGAAACTGAGCATTTATATACATAACCCTAAGCATGATGGGATGTTAATTGCTAAATTAACTCAGGAACCACAAATGTGTGGAAGCACCTGCTTTCAATAGACTTTGTATCCCTCATTTACTCAAGTGTTTCCATTATTTTGGCAGCAACCTGTACATTACATTAGAAAGTGTAAAACTGAATTGAATCTACTATATCGCCCTTTGTTTTAGCTCTGCAACTAAACATTCTATTGAACTCTTTATTATACTGTCTACACACCCAGGCCCAGGCACTTTATGGGCAGGATCCTTCCTCACTAGAGAACTCCACTACATTCTCATGCTTAAAGTCCATTGCTCTGACCCTGAGGTTTCACTTATCATCAGTAACAACACTCTTGAGCATGGTCTGTACCAGTTCACATTCATGCCTTTACGATGCAGCTGGCAAATGCGATATCCTTAGCTACGGTATGTCATAGTCCAGTGTTAGCCCTCCAATGCTTCCTCTTGCTCTAAATAATGAATGGGAAACAGTTGTGCTCGTGTCATATCCGCCCAGCCAGAGCAAAGATCCCACCTGAAGATTATACCCCGTAGCCTGCTACTGTGCCCTGACCCCAGCGTGACTCCACCAATTCACACACAACAACTTTACTTGTGAGGAAAGGGTAGAGCGCGTGTTAGGGTGTTGTCAGGTCAGCGGTTATGGGGTGACCACATGATGAGTCAACACCTTTGCATTTCAGGTCAGTGCTGATGCTTGACGATGAGCGTAAAAAAAGTCGCTGACTCGCTCGTGGATTTGTCGCGGTGTGACTTAAAAAGCGCTCTTCAAAAATCATCATGCCTGGAGGGGGAATCTCAAAATTGTATATGTTTATTGAAAGATTTGTTTTGGAAAATAGCTTTGTGGAATGTGGAGAACAGGGGAAAACACGAGGTCAAGCTAAATCGCTTGAAGATGCACAGTCAGGAGAGAGGAATGTTGAACGTGACAGAGGTATCAACGAGACAGTATGTGAGGTCACTTAAAAACATCCTCCAAATGTCAGTGTCTCTTCCGCTATAGCTCGGCAGGGTAGCCGGGTAGCCTAGTGGTTAGAGTGTTGGACTAGTAACCGAAAGGTTGCAAGTTCAAATCCCTGACAAGGTACAAATCTGTCGTTCTGCCCCTGAACAGGCAGTTAACCCACTGTTCCCAGGCCGTCATTGAAAATAAGAATTTGTTCTTAACTGACTTGCCTGATTAAATAAAGCTAAAATAAAAAAAAAATAAAGTTCTTCAGAGCACTACAAGAGTGCATTTGTGAATGAAAGTAATGACATGCAAACATGCTAAAAGGCCATGCTAAAATTGCCATGAAAGAATTACTTAAGTCCATAGTGAGATTTAAACTTTCATGTCTCGTAGATGCTTTTCACCATGTTCAGTAGCTTGTCACAAATACCTTATCGAGTGTTCACTCTTGGTTGTGAAAGGAAGCATGGATTGATGTAATGAAGGCCTTGCCTAAAGTTCCATGGAAGTATGATTTGTGAAATGTAAACTTTCATGTCTCTTAGTTAGTCCCTGTATCCCATGACATATGACACATGCTGTATCTTGTGCTCACTCTTGGTTGTTATATTCATAGAGTTGCATGAAAGTTAGGGTTTGGTACATTGGGAGATTGAAACATTCCTGTCTCATACCTTTTCTCCTCCACACTGCTCAGTAACACTTGAAGAATAATAATAATACATTTAGGGGGTGCTTATATTTGTCCTGTTACAAGTGTGTCATGGAAATATGTTTCTTGCATATCCCAACTCCCCCTGAGACACCCACAGGGAGTGGGGTTACGACCAGTGTTGTAACGTCGGGAGAGTGATGGGTGTGGAGTCAGACGCAGAGAGCAGAAGGTAGACGGGAAAAAACGCTTTAACGTCCTCAAGCACAGTAACAGGGACAAATATGGGTGAAGCCCAAAACACAGGCGCAACAAAACCCAAACCCACTTACCAAAACACAGGCGCAACAAAACCCAAAACCACTTACCAAAACACAGGCGCAACAAAACCCAAAACCACTTACCAAAACACAGGCGCAGCAAAACCCAAAACCACTTACCAAAACACAGGCGCAACAAAACCCAAAACCACTTACCAAAACACAGGCGCAACAAAACCCAAAACCACTTACCAAAACACAGGCGCAACAAAACCCAAAACCACTTACCAAAACACAGGCGCAACAAACCCCAAACCCACTTACCAAAACACAGGCACAACAAACCCCAAACCCACTTACCAAAACACAGGCACAACAAACCCCAAACCCACTTACCAAAACACAGGCGTAACAAAACCCAAAACCACTTACCAAAACACAGGCGCAACAAACCCCAAACCCACTTACCAAAATACCGGACAGCGAAAACCCAAACCCACTGTTACCAAATAACCGGACAGCGAAAACCCAAACCCACTGTTACCAAAATACCGGACAGCGAAAACCCAAAACCACTGTTACCAAAATACCAGACAGCAAAACCCAAAGGTACTCAAACACCCCTAACGTAAAATAACCACAAGCCCACACAAACACCAGCGGGCTAAACAAACTTAAATAACACCCACCCCAAAACACCAACAAGGAACAGAGGAAAACAATTAGACAAAAACAAACGAAAATAAAAAAGGGATCGGTGACAGCTAGTAGACCGGCGATGGCAACCGCCGAGCGCCACCTGAACAGGAAGGGGAGCCACCTTCGGTGGTATTCGTGACAAGTGTCCCTATTGCCCCTGGAGCAATTTTGGTGTAGGTGCTTTGCTGAAGGGCCCAGTGACCAATTTTTCGGCTCCAGGATTCAAACCAGTGACCTTACCCAATGCTCTAAACCCCTGAGGCTACCTGCACTAGCTATACAGTATCTATAGTGCTTTCTCTTGGTTCTTATCTAACATCTTAATTTCACACAGTGGGAATATTTGACTTCCTAGTTTATTATCTGAAAGCCAGAGAGCCTAGATGGTTTAGTGAATCTGTTTGTGCATCAGACACATTTCACTGTTCCTGCTGTTGTTGTTCTGTTTCACACGTGGACTGTTTCATATTTCTCAAGTGTCGAGATAAAGAAGAGAAAACACATCTCTCACTGACCCAGTCTGTAAATGTGAATGTTTTTCCCTCCATTATTCATTCACGCTTGAGTTCCACCCTCCTACATGTCTCTCACCAACGATCCACTGTGCTCTTCCGGCAAACACCTGCAAATATCTTTCCGTACCCTTATTGAGGCAATTCTCCAAAAGTCATTTTCAATTATGCTTCAATGAATTCTGTTATTAGAGGAGAGATTCTTCTACAGCTAGTGTACCTTAGGGGTGAGAAGTGTGTGTGTGTGTGTGTGTGTGTGTGTGTGTCTCAATGCCTCTGCGTTGTGTATATGTTCCAACAGATAAACACTCTGACAGCTTGTACAATGCTGGTCCCCTTCCTGAGATAAGGTATGATGGTAGCAGGGATTCAGATTTCTTAACAGCTTCTACCCCCCAAGCCATAAGACTCCTGAACATCTAATCAAATGGCTACCCAAACTATTTGCATTGTACCCCCTCCCCACCCCCACAACATTTTTACGCTGCTGCTATTCTCTGTTTATTATCTATGCATAGTCACTTTAACTCTACCTACATGTAGATATTACCTCATTTACCTTGACTTACCTGTGACCCCGCACATTGTCTCTGTACCAGTACCCCATGTACATGATTGCTCTTCTGTTATTTTACTGCTGCTCTTGAATTACTTTTTAATTTTTAATTTTATTACATTTTTAACTGATCTATTTTTACTCAACACTTATTTTTGGTTCAGGATTTGTAAGTAAGCATTTCACCAATTACCTATTGTAATTGGCACATTTGACATAACATTTGATTTGATTATTAAAAACTGTATTTGCTGCCTTTGCCCTCTACACCTTCCTCTACTGATGCATTCTCTTCATTATTTTCCCCCCTCTTCATTTTCTCCATGTCTTTCTCTCTCTGTTTCTTTCCGCTCTAGCGGAATGGATTTTCATAATCGTCACAAAACTTTCTGAACTCAAAATGACAGCAGTTTGATTATGGGAGGCTCTTGTGATTTGTCCCGGAGATGTGATTGTTAATAGTGTACATTAAGTGTTTAGATTAGCCTGAGACAATGTGCTATCACAGTCCCTTTTACTGTGGGCATTATTATCATTATTATCATTATTATTATTATTATCATTATGATTCTTTATGGGCCCCCGACTCTGCAGAACATTTTCTACTACATTCTCTGTGTTGACTGCACTTCTCTAACTTGTTTTTCAAGAAGGTAGAGATGGTTTTCTTCTTTTTGAAGTTGAAACACTTTTTATTGCAGCATCTCACAATGTGATCTGCTATGAGGAATGATAATAAAGAGTTAGAACAGTTTTGGTGTTGAATAGTTCGTCAGCTTTTTTCCCCCTCAATTATTCACGTATTTCCCTTTCAGTTGGTAATTGCTTGACCTTTTCACATGAACTTTCTTCATCTGTCTCTTTTTAAGATCAATGGCCCAACAGTCTCTCTGCTTTCCAGTACCATCTGTCAGAGCAATGAATGTAGGGCATAACCATCTTCATGCCCACTGTGGTTTGCCTCTGCCAACCAAATCTCAGCCGCTAAGTTCTCATCTCTCATTTTCCTGTGTCGTCCAGAGGTCTCAGCATCCATCCAGACAGTTGACTCATCGGGTCTAGGATCTGGTGTTTGGACCCATATTACATCCATCATTCCCCTGCAGTCTGGCCAGGAACAAAAATAACCTGTAGTATCTCAAACAATAGCTGTAGAAATGTTTCACTGTGGATTCAGACGTTGTGTTCAGACCGCTTTAAGACTGAATGCTTGGGCTTCGTCTGTGCTCAGAACAATGTTTAAGCCCATCAATCAGAGGAAATATCCTGTTTAGTGCCTGAAGGCTTGATCTTGCCTCGGGGTCTTCAGCTAAGAACATTTCTGTTTTCTCTCTTCTCTTTCACAGTTGCAATGTCAGGTAAAGTTGTTCCTTTTTGCTAATCCCACGTCTGTCACCAACAACCTGACCATGTCCAATTTTTGGGCCCCGGTGGAATTTTTGACAGGGTTCTCCCAGTTTTTCTTCCTGGATAGTCTGTTTAGTAGTATTTGTTATTCAATAACGCAGTTAAAATCTCTTTGGTGTGGTCAGCGGCCAGGCAAGTCAGCTTCAAGAGGCCGAGAGAGACGTCAGTCTGTGAGCTAGCGATGCAAGATAGATCACGAACCTTTAGTTTCCCTGCTGGAACAATACAGGAATAGGACCTCTGAGTCCGTTGCATTCCTGAACGCCCCAGGCTTTATCTTTTCTGTTTTGTGTGTTACGACAGACTGAGGTGATTTGGTTTGGGAGTTTGGTCGCACTCTCGGCTTTTAAGCACGGAGCTTTTTCCTCTCTCCCCAGATGCCGTTCTCCACACAGTGCCTCTGCACACCAACCACTTATTTGTTCTGCTTTACAAACAGGCATCTGGTAAAGCCTCACAACAATGTCTAATGTGATTTGTGGTCACTGACATTTTTTTTACTGTTAATTTGATGTTCATGGAGGAACATGCACATTGTTTACCCCCTCCCTCTCGCACCTCTCTAAAATTGATTTAGTTATACAAAAAAAGCTATTCACTTTATGTCACTGCAGATGGAACTTGGTCAAAATGCTGGGGGGTTGAATTCTGAGAAGAAAATGAGATATTCTGGTATTTCCCTGGACTGCTACAAATACACAACCTGTCAAAAGTTTTAGAACACTTACTCATTCAAGGGTTTTTCTTTATTTTTTTAAATATTTTCTACATTGTAGAATAATAATGAAGACATCAAAATTATAAAATAACACACATTGAATCATGTAGTAAGCAAACAAGTGTTAAACAAATTGAAATATATTTTATATTTGAGATTCTTCAAATAGCCATCCTTGCCTTGATGACAGCTTTGCACTCTTTTGACATTCTCCAAACCAGCTTCATGAGGTAGTCACCTGGAATGCATTTCAACGAACAGTTGTGCCTTGTTAAAGGTTAATTTGTTGAATGTCTTTCCTTCTCAATGCGTTTGAGCCAATCAGTTTTGTTGTGACAAGATAGCCATATTTGGTAAAAGACTGGAGAACTTCAAGAACACTATGATGAAACTTGCTCTCATGAGGATCGCCACAGGAATGGAAGACCCAGAGTTACCTCTGCTGCAGAGGATAAGTCATTTGAGTTACCAGCCTCAGAAATTGCAGCCGTAACCTCTTTGATCTACCCATCCCGGATCCGGGAGCGTAATCATCGCCTCAAACTAATTAGCATAACTCAGCGGACATAAATCTCCCTACAAAATCTTCCTATTCATGAAAATCTCAAATGAAATATATTGAGACACAGTTTAGCCTTTTGTTAATCACACCGTCATCTCAGATTTTCAAAACATGCTTTACAGCCAAAGCTAGACAAGCATTTGTGTAAGTTTATCATGCTATGCAGAGCCTATCATGCTATTCTAGGCTCTGCTGGCAGCAGGCAACATTTTCATGAAAATAAGAAAAGCAATCAAATTAAATAATTTTCCTTTGAAGAACTTTGAATGTTTTCACTCAGGAGACTAGATAGCTAGCAAATTAGATAGCAAATAGCAAATGTTCCTTTTTTCCAAAAATATTATTTTTGTAGGTGAAATAGCTCTCGTTTGTTCGTCACGTTTGGCTGAGAAATCGACCGGAAAATGGTCACTACAACGCCAAACTTTTTTCCAAATTAGCTCCATAATATCGACAAACATGGCAAACGTTGTTTAGAATCAATCCTGAAGGTGTTTTTCACATATCTATTCGATAATATATCCACCGGGACAATTGATTTCTCATAAGAAGCGATTGGAAAAATGGCCACCTCAGTCCTTTACGCAAGATTTTCAAAGGGAGCCACCATGTGACCACTTGCTCAATGTGTTCCCTTACGGCTATTCTTCAACATAAATGCGTAAAATGATGTCACAATGTTGTAGAATACGTAGGGGAATAACTTGGGGAATACGTAGAAAACGTAAGCTCATTCGTAGCTCATTCACAGCCATATAATGAGTCATTGGCATGAAGCGGTTTCAAAAAATGTGGCACTTCCTGATTGGATTTTTATCTGGGTTTCACCTGTAACATCAGTTCTGTTGCACTCACAGACAATATCTTTGCAGTTTTGGAAACGTCAGAGTGTTTTCTATCCAAAGCTGTCAATTATATGCATAGTCGAGCATCTTTTCGTGACAAAATATCTTGTTTAAAACGGGAACGTTTTTTATCCAAAAATTAAAATACTGCCCCCTAGTTGCAAGAAGTATTAATAAATGCTTCACAGAGTTCAAGTAACATACACATCTCAGCATCAACTGTTCAGAGGAGACAGTGTGAATCCGGCCTTCATGGTTGAGTTGCTTCAAAGAAACCACTACTAAAGGACACCAATAATACGAAGAGACTTGCTTGAGTCAAGAAACACATGCAAAGGACATTAGACCGGTGGAAATGTTTCCTTTGGTCTAGAGTTGTGAGACGTGGTGTGGGTGAACGGATGATCTCAGCATGTGTGTTTCCCACCATAAAGCATGGAGGAGGAGGTGTTATGGTTTTGGGGTGCTTTGCTGGTGACACTGTCTGTGATTTATTTGACTTGCCTAGTTAAATAAAGGTTAAATAAAAAAGTTAAACATTTCATTATTTAGAATACCAGGCACACTTAACCAGTATGGCTACCACAGCATTCTGTAGCGATACACCATCCCATCTGGTTTGGGCTTCGTGGGACTCATTTGTTTTTCAACTTGACAATGACCCAACACACCTCCAGGCTGTGTAAGGGCTATTTTACCAAGAAGGAGAGTGATGGAGTGCTGCATCCCCCGACCTCAACCAAATTGAGATGGTTTGGCATGAGTCAGACCGCAGAGTGAAGGAAAAGCAGCCAATAAGTGCTCAGCGTATGTGGGAGCTCTTACAAGACTGTTGGAAAAGCATTTCAGGTAAAGCTGGTTGAGAGCATGCCAAGCGTGTGCAAACCTGTCATTAAGGCAAAGGGTGGCTATTTGAAGAATCTCGAATATAAAATAGATAACACTTTTTGGTTGCTAAATGATTCCATATGTTTTGAATAGTACAAATAAAGTAAAACCATTGAATGAGTAGGTGTTCTAAAACCTTCGCCTAATAGGTAACATGTAGACTACTAATCAATCTACAGTATGAGGTGCACGGCTTTAGTGTTTACGAATAATCTCGACATGAATCTTCAAACAAGATTTAGCCTCTTTATATTACCCCTCAGTGTTTACTTTCACACAACAATATTATTTAGTACTTAGATACTAATCTCTTTCACTGTCGGTATATTGTACTCTGAAGCAACTGCCTTTCATTGCTTGGAAAAGAAAGTTATTGGATTGAATCTCCTAGTATATGAGAGTTTAACTCTAGGATATGAGAGACGTTTTCTCTTGCCTCAAACGGTGTACAATTGGAATGGATGATTAAAATTCTTCAAGCACTCTTATTTACCTTCAAGAACTGACTTCTTTACTACGGTGAAAGCATTTCATCACTAATATCCACACTACCTCAGGGTTTCTTCCTCAATGCAGGCAGACACAACAACAGCAGACAGTGTAACTCCTGCAGTACCTAACCCCCTCTCTGATAGCAGCAGTCTGAAATATTCCTTGACTATCTTCCATCAGCAAGCCAAAACCCCATTAGTTTCAGATGCCTTGGAAGGCGTTGTGATATTTCATAAACTGCTACTCCAACCTCTCTGCTGTGCTACTGAGGCAACTTCAATTATGTGTTGTCTTTTTCTCAGACTCTCCTTTGACTTGCAGCAGAGCCTCTGGCTCCCTCTGTCTAACTTTCCCTCAGAAGATTTTCTCCAGACCAGAACATAGACATAAACACCTAAAGACCAAACACCAGAAACAATTGTCTCAGTGGACAAGGGCTGATGAGGATGAAATGACTGAATTAAAAATAAGGAAAGAAGAGAAACGCCTATTGTAATGGTGGTGTAGCCAGGTTGAAACACTGTAATTGCATGCTAAGTATGAGTGCAGCATTCTTCCCCGCAGACATTCATGAATATGTATATGAAAGTAAAATTGATGCATAGCCTACATACAATACCACACAGCAGCTAGCTATCGCTTCAATTTAAACTTGACAAGCCACGCAGGCAGCATTCTGTGTCTGGGCTGTAATGAGGACTGCCACAGGAATGGAAGACCCAGAGAAGACTCAAACAATATAACGTGGCCCTTGGGATCCCCCTCGTGCTCGGAGGCCCATTCCACATCATATTCTCCTCTCCAATCAGTCATCGCCCCATTCAATTTCCCAACTCTCTTTTAATATCCTGTAGAAGATATCAGCACGCCCTCATGCAGTTTCTGTCTCTCTCGTTATTCTACTTTATATTCGTCGTGACCCCGACACTCAGGAAAGAACTGGAATGAAAAAATGTCTTATTGTAATTTCAATCGAAACTCTATTACTGGCAGAGCTGTACTACTCTCTGCCGACTATGCCACCAGGAGAAAATAGCCCTGAAGAGCTCTAAAATAATAATCTGTTCCCATTCGTCTTTCCTCACTCAAACTGTAAATTGCACCACACATCCGAAGGGAGTTACTGCTGAATTAGTGTGGACTTTGTTCAGTCTTCAGCCAGAAATAATTAGGTAATCACGGGAATACGGTAGCTATTCTTAGGCTCACGCGAACATGTACACACAATCAGTATGAAAAGGTAGCCTGTAATTACTACAATAAAAAGTGATGCATTTTCACTTTTGTTTTACACCTGCATTTTGAGCTCAAAGTCATTCATATTAGCAGCTAATATCATATCAGTCCAGAGTCCAGAGCAAGCAAAATCATACATCTGATTTTTTTACGGTAGTTGCAGGATTGGATAGAAGGGAAAGTATGTTCTGTCTGCACTGTGCCTGCCAACTTGACACACTGGAGTCAACATGGCTCAGCATCCCTGTGGTAAGCTTTCGAAACCTTTTAGAGTCCATGCCTCGACGAATTGGGGTTAGTCTGAGGGCAAAAGAGGGGGGGGGGGGGGACTCAATATCAAGAAGGTGTTCTTAATGTTTGGTAATACTCTGTGTATAGCCAGTAGGCACCCGAAACAGGCCTTTCTGAACTATGACATTTATCAATCAACTCCCCAGGTAGATGAATTAGTAGTAAACAGTATTTTATGCGGATGATAAACATAGGCCTACTCTATTTTTTATCAGGGGAAATGTAAGAAATTATAAAAGTAATTTTCTTGTCACAAATTTGGATATTCCACGCCTACCTTTGTGCTCCAATGCTGATGTCTGGTCATTGGTCAACAATCAAGACGCGCAACCTTTTGGTTCTGAAGCATAGATGAGAATTTAGAGATTACTTGCTGGCAGTGGGTTCAGAACAACAACAACAACAAAATCCTTTTTTGGGGTGGGGCAGGAAATTATACTACCACTGAAAATGGCAATTTGGAGACGGGAAGGGAAAAGGGGCATGTCTTCTGCACAGGTAGAGACCTATTTATGCACTTGTCTGTTAGCTAGTAGCTCATTTAGCTCATTTAGCTCATTCCCACTGCTAAATTATTCAAGCCTCCTGGATTCGGGGCACATCCACATGTTTTTGCATTCATCATATCTATTTGTTAGTTTTGGTTAAAATCAAATGTTAACTCGAAGTGAAGGTTAGAAAGTAGACAAACGATAAAATAATATAAATATGGTTTGAATAAATATTTTCTTTAAAGCATTGAAATGTTTTTGTAATTTGTGAGGTGCCCAAAGTTCAATGACCTTACAGTGCCTTGTGGAAGTATTCACCTTGTCACTATCCTTATAGTGAATGTCGGACCAAGGCGCAGCGTACGTTGAGTTCCACATAATTTATTAAAGAAATGAAGCTTTAGCAAAGATAAAACAATAAACTAACAAATAATGAACCGTGACTACAACACTAACTCAAAACATAAACAATATCCCATAACCCACAGGTGGAAAAAATGCTACTTAATTAAGTATGATCCCCAATTAGAGACAACGATAGCCAGCTGCCTCTAATTGGGAATCATACCAAAACCCCAACATAGAAAACACAACCTAGAACCCCACATAGAAAATATAGACTAGACTAACCCCCCAGTCACGCCCTGACCTACTCTACCATAGAAAATAAAGGCTTTCCATGGTCAGAACGTGACACACCCCCTTTGGCTTTTTTCCTATTTTGTTGCATTACAACCTGTAATTTAATTAAATTGATTTTTATTTGGATTTCATGTAATGGACATACACAAAATAGTCCAAAGTGGTGAAGTGAAAAGTAAAAAAAATTACCTGTTTCAAAAAACGCATTTAAAAAAAAACGTAAATGTGGTGCGTGCATATGTATTCACCCCATTTGCAATGAATCCCCTAAAAAAGATCTGGTGCAACCAATTACCTTCAGTTGTTGTCACGACTCTGACCGAAGGTGGCTCCCCTTCCCGTTCGGGTTGTGGTCGTCGTCGCCGGCCTACTAGCTGCCACTGATTCTTTTCTCCCCCTCCTTATGTGTTTATTGATTACACCTGTTTTGAGTTGGTTGTAATTAGTTGGGCATTATTAGTCAGCCGGCCCGCCCGTTTCGTGGTGCGGTATTGTTTATTGTAACCCTGGTGTGTGTTACAGACGAACGTGTTGGTGTATGTTCGTATATAGTGCTGGACTGTTTTCGTTCCCCGTGTCTGGGGCATTTTGGTTTTGAGCACCCAGTGTTTAGTGGGGTGGCCGTGGTTCACCGTGTGTGCATTAAAAGAGCACCTTATTGAACTCTTTGTTTTCCCTGCGCCTGACTTCATACTCACGACACCCAGTACGTTACAGAATCACGCACCCGTTAAATGGAGTCAGCAGGAGCAGCGGCCAACCCTCTCCCATTGGAGGAACGGGTTCTCCACCATACCACCGTTCTCCATCGGATCGGCTATGGATCAAGTGATGGAGAGAATGGACCGATGGGAGAGGAGTTGTCTCCTCTCTCCACCTTCGGCTCCCCCAGCCCAGAACTCCCCATCCCCCGGCTCCAGTGCTCTCCGTCTTACGCTCCCGAGGGATTATGATGGAGCGGCGGTGGGGTGCCAGGGGTTCTTACTCCATCTTGAACTATACCTGGCCACCGTAAGACCCACTCCCTCGGGACCGGAGAGGGGGAGTGTCCTCGTCTCCTGCCTCATGGGTCGTGCTCTGGAGTGGGCGAACGCAGTCTGGAATGGCCCAGACTCAGCGAAGGAGCACTACCCAGAGTTTGACCACCCTCCAGAGGGCTGAGCGGCGGGAGAACGACTATTCCATCTCAGGCAGGAGAAGAGGAGCGCCCAGGATTACGCGCTGGAGTTCCGGACCTTGGCAGCAGGATCTGGGAGTGAACGACAGGGCCCTTATCGACCACTACCAGTGGGTTATCGCATTTCCACCTCGGGGGTGGTAATGGAGGGTGACCGCATTAAGGCCATGCGTAATTGGCCGACTCTGACCACGGTAAAAGAGGTGAAGCGGATTTTGGGTTTTGCCAACTACTACCGGGGTTTTGGACAGGTAGTGGCTCCCATTACCTCACTGCTGAAGGGGGGCCCGGTGCGGTTGCGGTGGTCAGCAAAGGTGGACGGAGCTTTCAACAGGTTGAAGGCGCTGTTCCCGGATGAACCCGTGTTGGCGCATCCGGACCCCTCTCTAGCATTCATAGTGGAGGTGGACGCGCCCGATGCTGGGGTGGGTGCCATGCTATCACAGCGCTCGGGTACCCCACCAAAACTCCGCCCCTGCGCTTTCTTCTGAAGGAAGCTCAGCCCAGTGGAGCGTAACTATGATGTTGGGGACCGGGAGTTGTTAGCTCCATTAAATCCATTGTTAAAAAATTGAAAGAATATGGCACCACACAAACCTGCCAAGAGATGGCCGCCCACCAAAACTCACAGACCAGGCAAGGAGGGCATTCATCAGAGAGGCAACAAAGAGACCAAATATAACTCTGAAGGAGCCGCAAAGCTCTACAACGGAGATTGGTGTATCTGTCCATAGGACCACTTTAAGACGTACACTCCACAGAGCTGGGCTTTACGGAAGAGTGGCCAGAAAAAAGCCATTGCTTACAGAAAAAACTAAGCAAACACCTTTGGTGTTCAACAAAAGGCATGTGGGAGACTCCCCAAACATATAGAAAAGGTACTCTGGTCAGATGAGACTAAAATTGAGCTTTATAGTCATCAATGAAAACGCTATGTCTGGCGCAAACCCAACACCTCCCATCACCCCGAGTACATCATCCCTACAGTGAAGCACGTTGGTGGCACCATCATGCTGTGGGGATGTTTTTCATCGGCAGGGACTGGAAAACTGGTCAGAATTGAAGGAATGATGGATGGCACTAAATACAGGGAAATTCTTGAGGGAAACCTGTTTCAGTCTTCCAGAGATTTGAGACTGGGACGGAGGTTCACCTTCCAGCAGGACAATGACCCTAAGCATACTGCTAAAACAACACTGGAGTGGTTTAAGGGGAAACATTTAAATGTTTTGGAATGGCCTAGTCAAAGCCTTGACCTAAATCCAATTGAGAATCTGTGGTACGACTTAAAGATCGGTGCACACCAGCAGAAACCAATCCAATTTGAAGGAGCTGGAGTAGTTTTGCCGAAGAATGGGCAAAAATCCCAGTGGCTCGATGTGGCATGCTTGCAGATACATGTCCTAAGAGACTTGCAGCTGTAATTTCTGCAAAAGGTGCCTTTACAAAGTATTGACTTAGTAATGCATGCTCAAGTTTTCATTTTTTTTTGTCTTATTTCTTGTTTGTTTCACAATAAAACATATGTTTTATCTTCAAAGTGGTAGGCCTGTTGTGTAAATCAAATGATACAAACTCCCCAAAAAATCTATTTAAATTCCAGGTTGTAAATCAACAAAGTAGGAAAAATGCCCAGGGGGGTGAATACTTTCGCAAGACACTGGATTTAGTTTACATTGCCTTATGCTGGCAGCTTGACTTCAATTCAAGCATGTTACCAAGCAAAACTTACTCATACTGTAGTTATAGCCTCAGAACATTTACCATGACACAACACAGACCATGAAGAGCTCTTAGAAAGCCAAAATGTATTCAAGGCTTTTGGGTATTGTTGGTGTGTATAAAAGCTGATGTAAAACTAATTAAACCCTTAAAACCTCTCTGGGACAGGGGGCAGCATTTTCACTTTTGGATAAATAACGTGCCCAATTTCAACTTCCTGCTACTCATGCCAAGAATTTAACATATGCATATTGTTAGTAGCTTTTGATAGAAAACACTCTGACGTTTCTAAAATTGTTTGAATCATGTCTGTTAGTATAACAGAACTTATGTAGCAGGCAAAACCCCGAGGACTAACCATGCAGAATTTCTTTGTTTGAGGTCACTTGTCAATTCAATGAGTTTTCATTGGGGAACTAGATTTCTAAGGCACTTTGTAGTTCCTACCGCTTCCACTGGATGTTACCAGTCTTTGGAAATAGTTTGAGGTTATTCCTTTGTGAAATGAAGAAGTACGGCCATCTTGAATCAGGGTAACGTTATGTGTACTGTTTGAGAGTTGCACAAGACTAGGAAAGTAGCGTTAGTTTGTGATCCTCCTGTATTGAAAACAGATAGACCCGTCTTCAATTTGATCGATTATTAGCGTTTAAAAATACCTAAAGTTGTAGTACAAAAGTAGTTTGAAATGTTTTGGCAAACTTTACAGGTAACCTTTGAGATATTTTATGGATCAAACGCGCCAAACGCGCCAAATATATGGACATTTTGAATATATATCAACGGAATTAATCGAACAAAAGGACCATTTGTGATGTTTATGGGACATATTGGAGTGCCAACAAAAGAAGCTCGTCAAAGGTAAGGAATGGTTTATATTTTTTTTCTGCGTTTTGTGTGGTGCCTGCAGGGTTGAAATATGCTATTCTCTCTTTGTTTACTGTTGTGCTATAATCAGATAATAGCTTCTTATGCTTTCGCCGAAAAGCCTTTTTGAAATCTGACATTGGCTGGATTCACAACGAGTGTAGTTTTAATTTGGTATCTTACATGTGTGATTTAATGAAAGTTTTAATTTTTTAAATTTTGACCTAAAATGACATACCCAAATCTAACTGTCTGTAGCTCAGCTCCTGATGCAAGGAAATGCATATTCTTGGTACCATTTGAAAGGAAACACTTTGACGTTTGTGGAAATGTGAAAGGAATGTATTAGAATATAACACAATTGATCTGGTAAAAGATTATACAAAGAAAAAAAAACATTATTTGTACCATCTTTGAAATGCAAGAGAAAGGCCATAATGTATTATTCCAGCCCAGGTGCAATTTCGATTTCAGTGTATGTGCAAAGTTTTAGACTGGTCTAATGAACCATTGTATTTTCGTTCAAAATGTTGTATCAAGACTGCCCAAATGTGCCTAATTTGTTTATTAATAACTTTTCATGTTCAAAATTTTGCACTCTCCTCAAACAATAGCATTGCATTCTTTCACTGTAATAGCTACTGTAAATTGGATAGTGCAGTTAGATGAACAATCATTTAATCTTTCTGCCAATATCAGATATGTCTATGTCCTGGGAAATGTTCTTGTTACTTACAACCTCATGCTAATTGCATTAGCCTACGTTAGCCCAACTGTCCCGTGGAAGGGACACTGATCCTGAAGAAGTAAAAAGAAAAGTAGGAGCATCTTCTCTGAATTAAGTTTATTTTTATTCTGGGAAGCAGACCATCTATTCCACATTATAACACCGGTGTCTCAGTCTCTCCTGAACCTTTTTAAGGGTCATGTAACGGTCCCTCACTAGCAAACCGTCCTTTAATAAACTTTTTTCTGTTGGAAATGTGAAGGGAAAAAGGCCCCAGCTGGCTTTCTGAGCCTCCTGAAGAGAGTCAAATCAGTCCACAGATCACTAGCCCTGACCCTGAAAATCCCTCTATGGAAAGAGAGGGTTTGTGGGATACTGAGCTGATGGACTAAACCTGCGTCAGCATTGGACTCAGTAATACCTCGGTCTGACCCTGTGACTATTTTCTCACTGGCCGGCTGGATTCAGCAAAGGAACCCATGGTGTAGTTGAAGGTAGAGTATGCCCATTCAGCACATTTCCCAGGTACAGGGATATAGGCTAACCGATCCAAAGACACACAAGATACGTGGACAGGCAACAGATTTGCTGCAAGAGCTTTATCATCTCCCTTTTATGGTGATAGACTTGAGGATCTTGTAGTTTTCTCCACCCAAGTTAGGGAATTACATTGCAGTCGAAGCTAGTCACGAGATCCTATGATGTCCAGATGCCCTTGTTAGGGCCATGTTTTGTAGACAATCACTATTGACCTCTGGCTTCAACCGACCCACAATCCTCCTCACCTTATCTTTTATCTCATTATGGATGGATGAGCCCAACTCTCTACTGGATAACCTGGGACTTGTTTTTCACTCCTTGTATTCGAGTGGCCAAGCATAACATCTGCGTGTGTAGCATGAGAAAAACACGTAGAAAGTTCTCTGTCGAAATGAGGCAGTAATGACCCTTAAATCACCATGACAATATATTTGTGTATTTAATGCCTCAAGGTTGTTGTTTTTTTCTCCTACAAGGAAATAAATAGCCAGAATGACAATCGATTGTTTTCCACACAACAAGATTATGTTCATGTCACCGACTATATCCTCACGTGTTGTCTAAAGTAAAAAAGCCAGAGGCATGACTTTCTAAGAGCAGGTAATATATTTGAATGATGATGCTGACATTAAACTTCAAGCTTTTCAAGAAGACACTCTTATGCATGTTCAGCCTTATTCCAAGGTCTTCTGCACAGTTTGACTCATAACCACTGCAAATAATGAAGAGTCTACCATTCTAGATATATATATAATTAATAGACATTCTATTTCTATGGTTGTAACTTGATGTCCCAATTCACCGGAAATGAGTCTATTTGTACCTTCCCTACAGACTGCTCACTCACAGATAGACCTCAATTGATCTGGGATTGACAAGATTAATCTGCTGTGAGGCATCATCTCCTCCTCTCTTCCCTTTTTGTTTGCGGTCATCAGATGGCCCAAGCACCGTCCGAGCAGGCTTCAGTCCCTTCGACAACACAGCAATGACTATCCCACTTCTCGCATGACGATTAGCTCTATCGCTGGACTGTCGTTGGAGGTTATCCCTCTAGCCTGCATTGATCTAAGAGTGGTTACCAACCTCGTTCCTCTTTGTTCCCAGTAGATGCACTGGTGATCAATTGCCAAGTGGATGTGAAGCAAAATCTTAATTACCTTAATTATGTTATATTTGATGACGTGAAAGTTATTGACGATGATGTGAGCTGTAACGTAACCTCCCCTCGTGGAACTTAGTGCCTGTTAGAACTGATTCAGGAACAGATAGACAAGCCCATATGGATCCGCATAAACAATCTCCGAAGGAATTGTATTCAATCTACTGAGAGATGGGTTATGAGAACGGTTTTAGTCCAGTTATGGTATTTGTCCAATATATTTGTGTACATTTTGTAAGAGAGATTATGTGTGAATAGGGTTTATTGTTGAATATGTCACATGGCAAATAATATTTATCGTGCAGGAAGTTAAATCAGGTTGGTTTAAGATTAATCATCTTTGGCAGTTAATTAATACATTTCCAGACTTCTGCAATTCCTTTCATTCTCAACATTTGTATGTATGTGTATGTTCTGCCTTCCACTAAATGCAACAGTAATAGAGGGGATATACAGAGGACAGCTATACACACAGCTATACAACAAGCCCTCAATAGAGATATGTCTTAATATGAAGTGTATTACAGTAAATATAAAGGGAGCCTGGTTGAAAAGGACTCACCTAAATGATTATTAGAGAGCTGAGAAATGTTCAGTGTCTCCCTGTTCAGTGGTGAAGAAACATTGATCCACCCAGACCCTTCAAGGACCTCTAACATTTGTACTTTCCCCTCTAAGTGGTGAGACAGAGAGAAAGGGCCAAACAGAATAATCAAAAATGCAAGGTGAAACGCAATTTCCACTCAAAATAAATGTTGTCGCTTAATAGGACATTATAGAAAATGATTAGAACTGACCTTACAAACTATAAATTACATGTGATGGGGCCTTAGAACTTGGGATAAATAGAAGGGGCCCTTTGTTGTCCCTCAGTGAGGGTAATGAATGGCAAGGTCAGGCCAACAACAAAAAATGTATGGGAAAATAAAAGAAAACGGCACAGAATCCACAGTTTGTTTATTGACTCTTAATGAAACCAATGTATCTAACCAATGTCTCCTAGTTAAAGCTGGGGAAAGAGGGGTGGGGAGGATTCCTTGTTGAAGCTGGAGAAAGAGGGTGGGATAGATTCCTAGTTAAAGCTGGAGAAAGAGGGATGGGGAGGATTCCTAGTTAAAGCTGGGGAAAGAGGGTGGGATAGATTCCTAGTTAAAGCTGGGGAAAGAGGGTGGGAAAGATTCCTAGTTAAAGCTGGGGAAAGAGGGTGGGATAGATTCCTAGTTAAAGCTGGGGAAAGAGGGTGGGATAGATTCCTAGTTAAAGCTGGGGAAAGAGGGGTGGGAAAGATTCCTAGTTAAAGCTGGGGAAAGAGGGATGGGGAGGATTCCTAGTTAAAGCTGGGTAAAGAGGGATGGGGAGGATTCCTAGTTAAAGCTGGGGAAAGAGGGTGGGATAGATTCCTAGTTAAAGCTGGGGAAAGAGGGATGGGGAGGATTCCTAGTTAAAGCTGGGGAAAGAGGGATGGGGGGACTCCTAGTTAAAGCTGGGGAAAGAGGGATGGGGAGGATTCCTAGTTAAAGCTGGGGAAAGAGGGATGGGGAGGATTCCTAGTTAAAGCTGAGGAAAGAGGGTGGGATAGATTCCTAGTTAAAGCTGGGGAAAGAGGGATGGGGAGGATTCCTAGTTAAAGCTGGGGAAAGAGGGATGGGGAGGATTCCTAGTTAAAGCTGGGGAAAGAGGGATGGGGAGGATTCCTAGTTAAAGCTGGGGAAAGAGGGTGGGATAGATTCCTAGTTAAAGCTGGGGAAAGAGGGATGGGGAGGATTCCTAGTTAAAGCTGGGTAAAGAGGGATGGGGAGGATTCCTAGTTAAAGCTGGGGAAAGAGGGTGGGATAGATTCCTAGTTAAAGCTGGGGAAAGAGGGATGGGGAGGATTCCTAGTTAAAGCTGGGGAAAGAGGGTGGGATAGATTCCTAGTTAAAGCTGGGGAAAGAGGGATGGGGAGGATTCCTAGTTAAAGCTGGGTAAAGAGGGATGGGGAGGATTCCTAGTTAAAGCTGGGGAAAGAGGGTGGGGAGGATTCCTAGTTAAAGCTGGGGAAAGAGGGTGGGGAGGATTCCTAGTTAAAGCTGGGGAAAGAGGGTGGGGAGGATTCCTAGTTAAAGCTGGGGAAAGAGGGATGGGGAGGATTCCTAGTTAAAGCTGGGGAAAGAGGGGTGGGGAGGATTCCTAGTTAAAGCTGGGGAAAGAGGGATGGGGAGGATTCCTAGTTAAAGCTGGGGAAAGAGGGTGGGATAGATTCCTAGTTAAAGCTGGGGAAAGAGGGTGGGGAGGATTCCTAGTTAAAGCTGGGGAAAGAGGGTGGGATAGATTCCTAGTTAAAGCTGGGGAAAGAGGGTGGGATAGATTCCTAGTTAAAGCTGGGGAAAGAGGGATGGGGAGGATTCCTAGTTAAAGCTGGGGAAAGAGGGTGGGATAGATTCCTAGTTAAAGCTGGGGAAAGAGGGGTGGGGAGGATTCCTAGTTAAAGCTGGGGAAAGAGGGGTGGGGAGGATTCCTAGTTAAAGCTGGGGAAAGAGGGTGGGATAGATTCCTAGTTAAAGCTGGGGAAAGAGGGATGGGGAGGATTCCTAGTTAAAGCTGGGGAATGAGGGGTGGGGAGGATTCCTAGTTAAAGCTGGGGAAAGAGGGTGGGATAGATTCCTAGTTAAAGCTGGGGAAAGAGGGATGGGGAGGATTCCTAGTTAAAGCTGGGGAAAGAGGGTGGGATAGATTCCTAGTTAAAGCTGGGGAAAGAGGGATGGGGAGGATTCCTAGTTAAAGCTGGGGAAAGAGGGTGGGATAGATTCCTAGTTAAAGCTGGGGAAAGAGGGATGGGGAGGATTCCTAGTTAAAGCTGGGGAAAGAGGGATGGGGAGGATTCCTAGTTAAAGCTGGGGAAAGAGGGATGGGGAGGATTCCTAGTTAAAGCTGGGGAAAGAGGGTGGGATAGATTCCTAGTTAAAGCTGGGTAAAGAGGGGTGGGGAGGATTCCTAGTTAAAGCTGGGGAAAGAGGGATGGGGAGGATTCCTAGTTAAAGCTCGGGAAAGAGGGATGGAGAGGATTCCTAGTTAAAGCTGGGGAAAGAGGGGTGGGGAAGATTCCTAGTTAAAGCTGGGGAAAGAGGGTGGGATAGATTCCTAGTTAAAGCTGGGGAAAGAGGGATGGGGAGGATTCCTAGTTAAAGCTGGGGAAAGAGGGTGGGATAGATTCCTAGTTAAAGCTGGGGAAAGAGGGATGGGGAGGATTCCTAGTTAAAGCTGGGGAAAGAGGGTGGGAAAGATTCCTAGTTAAAGCTGGGGAAAGAGGGTGGGATAGATTCCTAGTTAAAGCTGGGGAAAGAGGGTGGGAAAGATTCCTTGTTAAAGCTGTGGAAAGAGGGGTGGGGAGGATTTTAGTTAAAGCTGGGGAAAGAGGGATGGGGAGGATTCCTAGTTAAAGCTGGGGAAAGAGGGTGGGATAGATTCCTAGTTAAAGCTGTGGAAAGAGGGTGGGATAGATTCCTAGTTAAAGCTGGGGAAAGAGGGATGGGGAGGATTCCTAGTTAAAGCTGGGGAAAGAGGGTGGGAAAGATTCCTTGTTAAAGCTGTGGAAAGAGGGGTGGGGAGGATTTTAGTTAAAGCTGGGGAAAGAGGGATGGGGAGGATTCCTAGTTAAAGCTGGGGAAAGAGGGATGGGGAGGTTTCCTAGTTAAAGCTGGTGAAAGAGGGTGGGAAAGATTCCTTGTTAAAGCTGGGGAAAGAGGGATGGGGAGGATTCCTAGTTAAAGCTGGGGAAAGAGGGTGGGATAGATTCCTAGTTAAAGCTGGGGAAAGAGGGATGGGGAGGATTCCTAGTTAAAGCTGGGGAAAGAGGGTGGGAAAGATTCCTAGTTAAAGCTGGGGAAAGAGGGTGGGATAGATTCCTAGTTAAAGCTGGGGAAAGAGGGTGGGATAGATTCCTAGTTAAAGCTGGGGAAAGAGGGGTGGGAAAGATTCCTAGTTAAAGCTGGGGAAAGAGGGTGGGAAAGATTCCTTGTTAAAGCTGGGGAAAGAGGGTGGGATAGATTCCTAGTTAAAGCTGGGGAAAGAGGGTGGGAAAGATTCCTAGTTAAAGCGGTGGAAAGAGGGGTGGGGAGGATTTTAGTTAAAGCTGGGGAAAGAGGGATGGGGAGGATTCCTAGTTAAAGCTGGGGAATGAGGGGTGGGGAGGATTCCTTGTTAAAGCTGTGGAAAGAGGGATGGGGAGGTTTCCTAGTTAAAGCTGGGGAAAGAGTGGTGGGGAGGATTCCTAGTTAAAGCTGGGGAAAGAGGGGTGGGGAGGATTTTAGTTAAAGCTGGGGAAAGAGGGATGGGGAGGATTCCTAGTTAAAGCTGGGGAAAGAGTGGTGGGGAGGATTCCTAGTTAAAGCTGGGGAAAGAGGGGTGGGGAGGATTCCTAGTTAAAGCTGGGGAAAGAGGGATGGGGAGGATTCCTAGTTAAAGCTGGAGAAAGAGGGTTGGGGAGGATTTTAGTTAAAGCTGGGGAAAGAGGGTGGGAAAGATTCCTAGTTAAAGCTGGGGAAAGAGGGATGGGGAGGATTTTAGTTAAAGCTGGGGAAAGAGGGTGGGAAAGATTCCTAGTTAAAGCTGGAGAAAGAGGGTTGGGGAGGATTTTAGTTAAAGCTGGGGAAAGAGGGGTGGGGAGGATTCCTAGTTAAAGCTGGGTAAAGAGGGATGGGGAGGATTCCTAGTTAAAGCTGGGGAAAGAGGGTTGGGGAGGATTCCTAGTTAAAGCTGGGGAAAGAGGGGTGGGGAGGATTCCTAGTTAAAGCTGGGTAAAGAGGGATGGGGAGGATTCCTAGTTAAAGCTGGGGAAAGAGGGTGGGATAGATTCCTAGTTAAAGCTGGGGAAAGAGGGACGGGAAAGATTCCTAGTTAAAGCTGGGGAAAGAGGGATGGGGGGGATTCCTAGTTAAAGCTGGGGAAAGAGGGATGGGGAGGATTCCTAGTTAAAGCTGGGGAAAGAGGGTTGGGGAGGATTCCTAGTTAAAGCTGGGGAAAGAGGGATGGGGGGGATTCCTAGTTAAAGCTGGGGAAAGAGGGATGGGGGGGATTCCTAGTTAAAGCTGGGGAAAGAGGGATGGAGAGGATTCCTAGTTAAAGCTGGGGAAAGAGGGTTGGGGAGGATTCCTAGTTAAAGCTGGGGAAAGAGGGTTGGGGAGGATTCCTAGTTAAAGCTGGGGAAAGAGGGTTGGGGAGGATTCCTTGTTACAGCTGGGGAAAGAGCGGTGGGGAGGATTCTTAGTTAAAACTGGGGAAAGAGGATGTTATTTTTGTCAGTGACAAATGCACTGCTGCTTTTTCCAATTCAAATATGTTTCAGTGAAAGAAAACAGTTGTTTGTGCTGTGACACTATCCAAGTCACGCTTTTCCCTTCTCCTTCTTCTCTCTGGGTTTAGTAGTTTATCGTCATGAAAGCCAGGTGTCAGGTTCATGTCTTATTGCATTACATCACAAAGAGAAAGTATATTTGAGCTATGTATGTCTTATTAATCAACATGTCTATGGATTACTTTGAGAAAATAGGCCCTGGTTCTTCATATTGGAAATTCTTTTTTAGGGATATTTCGATGTTTTAATTATGAACTTTAATGAAAATGTATTACTTCCCCCACAAATAAATCCTATTATACCAAGAAATACTGTAGATAGTCGACCAATAAGACTAACAAGGTCTTTTGTTACAATGTAGTATTATATATCATACAGGCTTCCAAACCAAGGGTGTCATCTTAATAACTCAGTTGTATCAACATTGGGTACTTTCACAGTGTCTTTGGTGTGATACCATGACCTTGTGCTCTAATTTACATAATTGTACTTAATACCTACATTTGTGTTCCTATTACGTTTAGAGTTTTACAGATCTTGCTCTGTTATTGCTTTCTTGAGAGTGAAATTCCTAATCAAATGTGCAGCAAAACACTAACATTTTCACTGAAAGTAGAGATTGTATTAATCCTAGCATGGAATTAGGATTCCTCCCACCATGGTAACATAGAGCATACCACAAAGACATGATTCGTAATTGCACAAATGTTTGTTCTTTCTTATCACAGATGTAGATATAGTAAAAAAAAAGCGTTGTCTGAACATGTAATCTTGGTAAACGAGTTGTGGCGTTCTCTCTTGCTACACAGGTGTGTTACAGAATACCATAGCACAACAGCCTATTGATCTACACTATATTCTTAAAACTTTATTCTGAAAACTTATCCTATTCTTTAACATAGCAACTTATTGTTGCAGTTGTGTTGTGGCCCCCTCATGGTTGACCTAAAGGTCCACAGGGCTATTCTGAACCACCTCTATCTCATTAAAGGGAATATATTTGGAAAGTGGTGCCTGGAAGCCAAAGTGCACCAAAGAGCAGACCTGCAAGAGCACTGGAAGAGGCCAAAAAACCATGGCAACAGAGGCGAGATGAAGGTGAAGGTGTTTGCGCTAGTGGCAGCTTGATGCATGCCAAGCAATAGACCTGGAGTGTTGACATGGTAACCCCTTCACTCTCTTTCTGACTCCTCTGTATCTACATTTCTCTCTTTATCTCTCTCCCTCTCCACCTTTCTCTCTCTAGCTCTTTCTCCTCTCTCTTTCTCTCTCTCTCTCTCTTTCTCTCTCTCTCGCTCTTTCTCTCTCTCTCTATCTCTCTCTCTCTCCTCTCTTTATCTCTCTCACTCTAGCTCTTTCTCCTCTCTCTCTCTCTCTCTAGCCCTTTCTCCTCTCTTTATCGCTCTCTTCTCTCTCTCTCTAGCTCTTTCTCCTCTCTCTTTATCTCCCTCTCTCTCTCTCTCTTTATCTCTCTCTCTCTCGCTCTCTCTCTCTAGCTCTTTCTCCTCTCTCTTTATCTCTCTCTCTCTCTCTCTCTCTAGCTCTTTCTCCTCTCTCTTTATCTCTCTCGCTCTTTCTCCTCTCTCTTTCTCTCTCCTCTTACCTGGCGACCCAGATGGCTATCACATAGGGAAGTCTGATTTAGGTGGAGGAGGGGGAAGACTGACACCTTGGGTTGCTAACTGACCCCAATATCAGTCATAACAATGACACCTGGACAGATCCAGAGGTTGTAATTTGTTGCTCTTTCGGTCTGTGATGGCCTTTGTTGGAGAATGTGGACTATATGAGTTTGTAACAAAAACGTTTTGACTGTTTAATGCGCACTATAGATGTTGGTGATTTTTGTTTACATTAAAAGGATGGGCCTTTGTGGACATGGCACTTTCTCGGAAGATGCCTTTATGGACATGGAACACTCTCAGACGAGGTGCGTATTGTTCTGATGAAATGATTAACTTAACATGGAATCCAATGGTGATTTGTAAATTAGATCATGTAGTATATCCCTTTGTCAGATCACTTTATTACTTGTCTTCAGTCTTTTTGTATTCAATGCAGGTCAATCTCTGTCTCTTTCCTCAATGTCTGGAGTAAACTGTTCTATTTCGAGTTCTAGAACTCTGGGTGACCTCTTGACTCTTATATCAGAACATGTGGGCAGTGTAAAGACGTGATTACTCAACACAATACAGACATTTATTTCTTCTTGTTCTTTTGTGTTCCTCTGGGTCTTTTCACCTGTTCAAGTCTCCTAATTGGCTTCAGTATTAGCGCTGCTTGTCTTATTGTCACACCCTGGCCTTAGTTATCTTTGTTTTCTTTATTATTTTGCTTAGGTCTGGGTGTGACATGGGGGATTTGTGTTTTTAGCTGGTCTAGGGGTTTTGTATGTTTATGGGGTGTTTTGTCCTTATCAACTGTTTATGTAAGTCTATGGTTGCCTAGATTGGTTCTCAATTAGAGGCAGCTGTCTATCCTTGTCCCTGATTGGGAACCATATTTAGGCAGCCATGTTCTTTGGGCATTTTGTGGGTGATTGTTTCCGTGTCTGTTTGTTTCACCACATGGTACTGTTCCAGTTGTTTCACTGTTCATTTATTGTTTTGTACTGTTTCGGTTTATTCATTAAATTCTACTATGGACACTTACCACGCTGCATTTTGGTCCGATCCCTGCTACAGACGACGAGGAGGAAATCAGCCGTTACACTTATAAATCTTTTGACAAGCTGATATGCTAGACAACGTCTGGCCCAGAGTTGTTTAGTGCAGTTCAGCTATTCATGTAAGACCCTCCCTGCCTTTGCTTCAAATCGAGAAAGCCAAAATATTTTTCTGAATGCATTTATAGTCAGATGTTTTTGGTTGGGGGGGGGGGGTTGGGAAGCTAGTGGTTAAAGTGTCAAGGGAGAAGTGAAGACAAACCTTTAAAAAAAACACAAGTCCCCTCGACTCAAGTTGTATTCCATTCTTAACATATTGTATCTCGGCTGAAATGTTAACTTGTTGGGTCCTAGGGTAGCAAAATTACAAGATTATGTTATGATACTGTTTTTGTACCGAATGGTTGTTTTCATGCAATAGTGTAGGGTTTCTCTCTCTCTCTCTCTCTCTCTCTCTCTCTCTCTCTCTCTCTCTCTCTCTCTCTCTCTCTCTCGAGGCTTGGGATGGCAACTGGATAAGTGATGGCTTGGTGATAAAGCACTTTACATCCGCATTCCAATCTATGATTAATGGTGTATGTGAGACACATGTCTTCGGTCTGACTGAGCCTGCAATCATAGATAAGACGTGGTGTCTGTGCCTCGAGATAGTAGCCTGAAGCAATAGAACATTTCATTGTTTATCATCCTTGTGTAACAGTATAGACTTTACGTCCGTCCCCTTGCAGAGCAAGGGGAACCACTACTTCAAGGTCTCAGCCAGTGACGTCACCGATTGAAACGCCACTAGCGCGCACCACCGCTAACTAGCTAGCCATTTCACATCGGCTATACTTGCATCTGGGAAATAACACCAGAGGCAGATGACCACAGGACGAACCCAAGGTGGCTTATGGGAGGTCCTATATAAGATCTGTTTTTTTCATTATCAGTTAGGCTGCTCGGCCCAATAATCAAGACTGTTGGGTGGACCAATCTCATTATTGCAATAATTAATCGATTTTGAATAAAGATGATTGTTTGTCATTTCTTCAGTCTCTCTCACTTGATTAGAATATTCCACAACAGACCTATTCAGTACACATTGAAATTAGTGTGGTCACTTAGGAATATGTGGTTTTGGTTCCATTATGTAGTTTCAGTGTATACAAGAGCAGACAATTCACTTCAGAAAAATCTGCTAGTGTAGATAAAATGACATTAGCACAGACATACATTAAACATTGATTGTACAAAAATATCCAGTTTATGTCCATTCATCTATTGCCAGTCTATCACAAAATCTAGCAATATCTAGCCACCTTAGCTCCCTTAGCACCAATCCTTTAATACAAGTGTTCTCTGTGTTTAATACCCTTATTCAGGTTCCTGGTGTTCTCATCAATTGGTTTTGGGTATGTCAAGAGGAGAACCCCAGGTGTCTGACATAACTTTGTTATCCCCAAATAATGTTCCTGTCAGCCCCCTGTAGTCTCCCACTCAGACGCACAATGTCAGATGAAGAACGTCAGTCTACCACATTCTGTACAACAATCAAACCATGCTGCTCTTAGATAACAACCTCTGAAAAAACTGAGCAAAAAACTTTACACTTCGGATGTATCAACAGAAACCAGTTACGTTTCTTTGCATAGTCGAACAAGCACACAGTCACTCCCCCCCCCCCCCCAAAAAAAAACACAACCAATGAGTTTGGTGTCAATCACCTGCATACACTATTTACAGCCTAGTCACCCAGCACCACAATTACATTGCAAGCAATCCAACACACTGCCTAAGCCCCGTTTAAAGTGAATGTCAAACAACTCAGTATGTGGTTATTTGTAATTCCTTCCACTGGGGGAAATAATCTGCATTGCCAGACAGCGCCGCTTGAATAAAGCATTTATCTCAGATTTTTGTGACTTCTCTGGTCTCTGTCTCACTTGGCCAAAAGTGCGTATGGGGATTTTAATGGCCCCTTGTCTGCATTAGGTTTGTTGCCTCTTACACGGAACCCAAACCGGCTGCGCGCGTGCGCCATCGTGCATAAATTGTGCGTGCGTGAGCATGGCAAAATAAATGTATAAATGTAAATTATTCAATTATTGCACCCACACTGCTTGCGTGCGCCAACCAGCGTCTGTATTACCAAGGGCTAAAAAAGAAGTCAGTTCTATCTGTGACGCAGATCGCGCTGCAAGTCCTGCCTCTCCCATCTCCTCATTGGTTTATAGAAGCAGGTACCCACGTGCCCTCTCCTCATTAGTTATACCCACGTGGGTGACTGAAAGACGAACGAGGTCAGTGGCGGTAATGCACCTAATTTATGAAAGTTGCCAATCGCAATATAAAGTCAAGAGAAGAAAAACGCCTGGAAGGAGGAGAGATGACTAGAAACGATTTGGTTAATCACTTTATGTGTGGATTCATTGGGGGAGTAGAGGACCTTGTGCATTTCAGTTAAAATAACAACTCAAAGTTTATATCCCAGGACAAATTAGCTAGCTAAAAAGGACAAATTAGCTAGCAAGTGCAAGCAAGCTAGCTAAATTGCCATAATAATTGCCATCCCCAAATTAATATAATTGATTCAGAGTTTGTTTTGATATTTTAACCTGCGTGTCTTGATCGCGTTTGTTGTGGGGGGACAAAATACATTTATATAGCCCTTCTTACATCAGCTGTACAGAAACCCAGCCTAAATGCAAAAACCCAGCAAGCAATGCAGGTGTAGAAGCACGGTGGCTAGGAAAAACCCTCAAGAAAGGCCAAAATCTAGGAAGAAACCTAGAGAGGAACCAGGCTATGAGGGGTGGTCAGTCCTCTTCTTGCTGTGCTGGGTGAAGATTATAACAGTACATGGCCAAGATGTTCAAATGTTCATAAATGACCAGCATGGTCAAATAATAATAATCACAGTGAACAGGTCAGGGTTCCATAACCACAGGGGGGGGGGGGGAGAGAGATACTTAAATTCACACAGGACACCGGATAAGACAGGAGAAATACTCCAGATATAACAGACTGACCCTAGCCCCCCGACACAAACTACTGCAGCATAAATACTAAATGCACGATGGCGCACGCTTGCAGCCTGTTTGGGTTCCGTGTTACAGATAGCAGGATTAGTGTCATTAGTCAAGTGGGGGAAGGATGGCTCAAAGCCCAATACAATATACTTTAACTAAATGGTGTTGTGTAGTGGGTTCTTCCTGTTGAGGATAAAGCTGAAGAAGTTGTTGTGGAGGGGGTTCTTCCAGCTGAGGAGAAAGCTGAAGAAGTTGTTGTGGAGGGGGTTCTTCCAGCTGAGGAGAAAGCTGGAGAAGGTGTTTTTTTGGAGGATGTATATGTAGCTTTAGGGATGCAATCACACAAACACACATGCCAAACTTAGACAGACAAGACTAAACTAGAAAACACAGGCCTGGTGGAACGCAAACTCAATAGGATGCATAGCGCTGCAGTTTTGGCAGGACTGGCACAATAAAGCAGAGAGAACAGAAGACTGAAATCAACGGGAAATGATGGATAGAGTGAGGAGAGATAGAGAGCACAAACAGAGGGGAGCTACTATATTAATGGAATAGCAGATATGCATTGTCACAACAGCAGATGGATAAAGGTGTGCTGTTAAATAGAGAGTGGAGTGAGCAGCCAATGTGCCAACAACAAGGAAACAGATTGTAGCGTGTGTAAGAAACACACCTTTTTGTCGTTGCTAGGCCTCTCTTACCATACAACTGTGTTCCTTTGGTGATATGGTGGAGGTGTGACATCCTTTGTTTTTCATCATATTGACCTCTTTATATTGAGTTTAAAGCCCCAGTTGATGGACTGCCACTTCAATTCAAATCCCAATGGGTTTTAAGTATGGAGACTGAGATGGCTATTGCAATTGACCATTTCTTTGAGGATTTTCATGTGTAGCTATCGTCATGCTGAAAGATCCACTTATGGCAAAGCTTCAGCCTCCTTGCAGCGGCAGCCGTGTTTTTGTCTAAAAGTTCCTGGTACTGGGTGAAGTTCATGATGCCGTTGTCATTAACAAGGACCCTAGGACCAGTGGATGCCAAATATCCCCATAACATCAACGATCCACCACCATATTTTACAGGTATGGGGTTCTTCTCTTCATATGCATCTTTCTTTAGACACCAAACCCACTACTTGTGTACGTGGCCAAAGAGCGATATTCTCTTGTCATCCAACACATGTAAATGCCTAGAGATTGCTAAATGGCATTGGCACCTGAATTGGATCCTGTGAAATGGTCAGATGACATAAAAATAGAGCTTTTTGGCCATGCACACCGCCCTTTTGTTGTTGTTGCATAGCTCAGTATTTGTATTATCTATTTTATGCTGTCTTTTTTGCTCATCTTCATCAAGGGTGCAAAATATTTTTGGAACTGACTGTATGTGGGCATGATATCCTTTGGGTTATGTCTTATGAGTAGCCCTCCTTGCTGTTGGTGAAGACCACACGTCCACAGGGTGTGTTTAGAACTCCTATCCAATCACCTGAAGGCTTTGATTTTTCAGAGGCGTCATAACCTTTATGTGGAGGAGCTGTCAGTTTATTGGTATTCAGCTGTCAAGTCATGTGGGTGGGATACGTAGTGTGTAGGGGAGGTGTGTATGTTGTGTGGGAAGGAAGGATGGTGTGTTTCTGTGTGTGTGTGTAACAGGCAGAGGGAGTGGGAGTGAGGATGATGAATTAAAGACTGGGGGAAAATGGAGATTGACTTTGATTCAAGGATGATTGAATTAATATTAAACAAACCATTTAATTCAGTTTGAGGTGTTTTTTAGTATTTGGTATTTTATTAGGATCCCCATTAGCTGTTGCAAAAGCAGCAGCTACTCTTCCTATGGTCCACACAAAACATGGAACATAATACAGAATGGCATAATAGAGAACATCAATAGACAAGAACAGCTCAAGGACATCACTACATACATTTTTTTAAAGGCACACGTAGCCTACATATCAATGCATACACACAAACTATCTAGGTCAAATAGGGGAGAGGCCTTGTGCCGTGAGGTGTTGCTTTATCTGTTTTGTGAAACCAGCTTTGCTGTTTATTTGAGCAATGTGAGATGGAAGGAAGTTCCATGCAATAATACTGTACACTTTCTTGAATTTGTTATGGATTTATGGACTGTGAAAAGATCCCTGGTGGCATGTCTGGTGGGATAAGCATGTGTGTTTGAGATGTGTGTAAGTTGACCATGCAAATAATTTGCAATTTGCATCTTCAAAGTGGTAGGCATGTTGTGTGAATAAAATCTATTTTTATTTCAGGTTATAGGGCAACAAAATATGAAAATTGCCAAGGGGGTGAATACTTTCGCAAGGCACTGTAGATAGCTCTGAATCCACAATATGGCAGAGGTTGAAAAGCCATTACAATATCAAAGGCTGCACTGCAATCTAACAGTACAACTCCCACAATCTTTATCAATTTATTTCAACCAATTGTCAGTGCAGTACATGTTGAGTGCCCTTCTCTATCAGCATGCTGAAACTCTGTTGTTAATTTGTTTACAGAGAAATAGCATTGTATTTGGTCAAACACTATTTTTCCCAACAGTTTGCTAAGAGCTGGCAGCAAGCTTATAGGTCTGCTGTTAGAACCAGTAAAGGCCGGTTTACCTCTCTTGGATAACGGAATTACTTTGGCTTCCCTCCAGGTCTGAGGACAAAGACTTCCCTCTAGGCTCAGATTAAAAATATGACAGATAGGAGTAGCAATAGAGTAAGCTACCATCCTCAGTAGCTTTCCATCTAAGTTGTCAATGCCAGGACGCTTGTCATTATTGATCGATAACAATAATTTGCCCACCTCTCCCACACGAACTTTACAACACTCAATTGCAATGCTTTTCTTTCATTATTTGTTTTTTTTTATGCATGAATACAATGGCTCACTGTTCGTTGTTGGCATTTCCTGCCTAAATTTGCCCACTTTGCCAATGAAATAATCATCAAAATCAAATGGTTTTGTAAAAAATAAGCCATCTGATTTGATGAAAGATGGAGTTGATAATGTCATTTAAAGTACTCAAGTTTTTTTCTTTATATCATTGATCTTGGCTTCATAATACACTTTATTCTTCTTTTTGTTGAGTTTGGTCACATCATTTCTCAATTTGCAGTAAGTAAACCAGTCAGATGTGCAGCCAGACTTATTAGCCCCATCTCTTTCAACCATACCGTTTTTCAATTCCTCATCAATCCATGGAGCCTTTAACAGTTCTAACAGTTAGTTTCTTAACAGGTGCATAGTTATCAATAATTGGAAGAAGCAATTTCATAAAGTCATCAAGTGCAGCGTCTGGATGCTCCTCATGAATCACATCAGACCAACAAATATTGTTTTATCATCCACATAAGAGTCACAGCAAAATCTTTTGTATGATCTCTTATACACTATTTTTAGACCCAGCTATTGTAAACGTGCCACAATATTGTGATCACTGCATCCCATGGGTACAGATAAGTTCTACAGTATTAGTAACAAATGTGATAGATACATGTGGATGATCTTGCTCCCGTCGTGTTTGTAAACAACCTGGTAGGTTGATTTAATAACCTAACCTTTTATTTGACTTCCTCTGTTATTTGTTGATTGCAGTGAATTCACGTATATCAGTTGATCAGCTTGTTCATGTTTTGAAACTGGGCTTCCAGAATATTCTCACCTCGATCTCTCAGTTTACACTCCAAACCCCCCAACTTTCTATCAAGGCACAAGGTGCAGATACAGGAGGCAGATGGTTGGAGTCTTACAATGTTTATTATTCCAAAGGGGTAGGCAAGAGAATGGTCGTGGACAGGAAAAAAGGTCAAAACTAGTGAAGAGTCAAGGAGGTACAGAGTGGCAGACAGGCTCATGGTCAAGGACGGCAGAATGGTCAGGCAGGCGGGTACAAAGTCCAGAAACAGGTAAGGGTCAACCAAGAGGACTAGAAAAAGGAGAATAGCAAAAAGCAGAACGGAAAAACCGCTGGTTGACTTGGAAACATACAAGACGAACTGGCAAAGAGAGAGACAGGAAACACAGGGAGAAATACACTGGGGAAAATAAGTGACACCTGGAGGGGGTGGAGACAATCACAGGAACAGGTGAAACAGATCAGGGCGTGACACTTTCTGAGATCTCCTTGACACTGTCAAAATCACTTATTTTCAATTAAACTTATTGGCCCATATTACAGTGACAGTGAGGGAGAAAACACACTTTTCATGGTTTTCATACATCCCTTCCCTGAGCTGGCACTGATGGTGATCTGACACTTTATTACACCTCTCCCACTCCCTCTCTTGTTTCTCCCTGTCCCTGCCTTTTGATTCCCCCTCTTCTCCTCTGCCGCAGACAGAAGTCAGTGTGTATCTCAGTATCTCGGCCAGGGACAAGGCTGACATTTACCTTTGCAAATAGGATCAGCTGGGTATCAGTGCCAGAGCTGCCAATCTTCCAAAATGGTTGACGTGATGGATTCTGCCTCTTGCTGAACCTCACCTCTTAACTAAAGTCCAACAGTCTCATTCTGTGGCTGGCTCCACTTTCATATGTCACTAACATGACCCGCTCTGCATTTTCTTTCTTGTTCATTAATATAATAAACAGTCTCCTTCTGAGGGAGAGCGATAGTGAAAGGGGTGGCCATTTTGAATCTTGTTTAAGGTCATTTGAAGCTGCCAGCCAGCCGTATTGGTTTCCTCATCATCTTTTTGAAATAGATGATTATCAAAGAAGCTTCCTCTTTCAGTGGAATGTTGATCTGGACTGGAGTTGGTCTATACTGGGGTTGGACTATACTGGGCTTGGACTTTACTTTGTTGATACAGGAGATAATAATAATAATAATAATAATAATAATAATAATAATACTATATACATTGTCGCAGTGGTGCAGCATGGGTCTGTGCTAAAACTTTCTATCAGATACTTAACCTGGGCGATTCTGCCTCATGTACTGTATTTGGACAGCAAGACAAATTGTACCCTCAAAGGTGTAATCTACATTATTGATATTACTTTTTCAGAGCATCAATTCCAGTATATCTAACCTGTAGTGTTATGCTACACACCAGGGAGTAATTATCTCCCTTTCCCGTGACATTAACAACCAAACACAATGAAAACGCCCGCAGAATGCTTTTTCATTAGCATTTTCATGCCTTCTCAGCTGCAATTCCTTTCCCACATATATATATACCACTTAGACATATATTCAGTGCCAGTTTTATTTGGACTTGGGGAACCTTTGATGCCCTTGAGGTTTAGAACATACAGTATTTGTTTAATGTGGTCCGGAGATTGGCTCTTTAGGGCAACATTAGTAATGTACTAATTGGAGTGTGAAATTAAATGGGGTTGTCATTGCACAAAATGCCATTACACAGGTAGTTTGGCGGGAGGGTTAAAGATCTATAGTTCAAAAGTGCTGCGTCCACCACTTTGATGTAATTTCCCGTCCACCACCCCCCATCTCTAGTCATCCACTCCCCCACATTTCCCCTAATGATCATAACTTGCCCAGGAGCCTATAAATCAGGAAGAGCAGTGAAACTAAGTGTCTCATCATTATGTGGTCTCTACCTATCCTCTCTCAGAGAAAATCTACCATATGTCCTGAGGAGTAGGGGCACAATCTTGTTTCCGTAAGCTTTTTATTTAAAAAAAATCATACATTTCGTCCTCGTGCCATTTTGTTGTCTTTGGCATAATTTGAATTAGTCAACCAGTTGACTAATGGTAATGGGTGACTGAAGTTGACAGGGCCCATTTTGGGTTGTGGTATAATGCTGTTGATGTTAGTTCATTCACTATGTGTTAGGAAACCCCATTAGAGGTCCATGTTAAGATGGTTGTTACATTAACCACTGCTTGTGCATTCATAACATGCATGCAGGGGTTTTAACATCGTGCCACGGAGACACCACGGAGACATAAACCAATATGTCTATATATAAAAAGACATAGTCCCAAGCTTATTGTAAAGCTGAACTCCCCATAAGTTGAAACAGTGCCATTTGTTATTGCTTTTGTTTAGTTGAAGTAACTGAGATGAACATCCAGAATTGTAGTAAAAACAAATCATGGTACATACTCTGCTGTTCTATTGTGCTTGCAATGACATCACAGAAAAACAAAACAGTATTCATTGTTTGAAGTAATTGCTTTGTTGTTGAAATATTGCAAACGGACATTGCAGTTTCACCATTAAGGATTCCAGCTTTAAATACAAACCTATTGTTTAGTAGTAATCTACCATACAAAATGGTATATAGCAACATCACCCTTTCAATATGGCATATTCCATGTACATTTGTTTGTATTGTATTGAGTATGAAACAAACATTGTAGATAATGTTGACAATATGTCACAGTCCAGCCTACTTTGTAGTATACTAGTTTGTGTGACGCAGGTAAAGGTTAGAAGGAAATAGCCTCTGAAACCCAACAGGATACAACATGTTGTTCAACGGTGCCGTACACTTACTTAGAGAGCAAGGTGACATGGAAGTATAAGAATCGTGATTTTAAGAAACAGCAGGGAACATTTTGGATGGGGGGGCAAATTAAAGTAATGGGGGCTGAATAATGAAAGAGGGAACAGCCTGAAATGTACCTTGTACCTTTTCTCTCATCCTGAGTAGAGTGATAGATGGACTTCTAATCTCCCCATCCCCCCTCCTCCTATCATCCTCTTTCTGTTATTCAGATAAAGTCATGAACAGGAGTTGAGTGCAGCCCAGAGCAAACCATACACTTCAAGGGCATGTGAAAATGTCAGGGGGATAGTTTGGTGTCTCTGGGTTTTACAGGGATCATACTGAACAGCAGCGGCCCACATCTGGACAAACCCATCATCAGTCTGTCAGGGTCTTAGGAGGTATTATCAGTCTGGAGAGAGAGACAGGCTGGGAAATGATAAAATAACAATGACTGTCGAAGGAATGTAGGCACAACTATTGTGGCAGAACTAAGTTGTATAAGTGGAGAAGACTCCGAGGTAAAATTTTGCTAATCACAAAGGTGTTATATCATCAAAACAACATATGTGGTCATTCTCTTGACAGTTTCTAACTCATTAACCTTGTCGATTAGGCTTCTCCAACATCTGTTGCTTGCCATTGTTTTTTGCTTTTCAAAATACTCAGGCCACAAATACATGTGTCCGAATGTTGGCTGGTGGCGCTTAGCTTGTGTGAGGACGTTGGTAACATGGACAAATGCAGGACACAGTTCTGAGTAATCATCCAAAATGTACTCCAAAATAAGTAAGATTCCAACAAGGAACAAATACAATAATCCCAAGCACAAACAACGAGAACCCACATGACAAACAATAACGCACAAAACAGAGAGGGAAATCAGAGGGTCAAATAAGGAACATAATTAATGGAATAGAAACCAGGTGTGTATGACAAAACAAAAGGAAAATGAAACAGATCGGTGGTGTGGAGAAAGGCGGTGACGTCGACTGCAGAACACCTGCCCGGAGAAGGAGAGGGACCAACTTCGGCCGAAGACGTGACAGTTTGCCAGCAGAATGGATGGATTTTCTCCAATCTTTTCTCCCAGCTGGGCAGCTACCAAAAAACAAATCAGGCAATGGTAGGAATCATATTGCCGCTAAACGTTAGCCCAAATTTAACGGGGGTGTCAGAGTCGTGTGTATAGGTGGCAGGGAAGTCAGGCGCAGGAGAGTCAAACGGAGTGTAAAATGGAGTCTTTTAATGAGTGTCCACGTAACATGCTCCATAACACTAATAAGTACAGAATATAAACAGACATGGGTACGAGGACCCGTCGCGCACCTATACAACACTGACAAACAATCTCTGACAAAGACATGAGGGGAAACAGAGGGTTAAATACACAACAGATAATGAATGGGATTGAAAACAGGTGTGTGGGAACACCGGTGACGTCGACCGCCGAGCACCGCCCGAACAAGAAGAGGCAACTACTTCCCTACCCCGGCCTCGGAGACAACCCGGAGGGCAAGGTGGAGACGGTGGAATTATTTTAACATGAAAGGATCTAACATGTCCTCCACCGGAACCCAGCATCTCTCCTCCGGCCCGTACCCCTCCCAGTCCACGAGGTACTGAAGGCCCCTCGCCCGACGTCTCAAATCCAAAATGGATCGAACAGAGTACGCTGGGACCCCCTCAATGTCTAGAGGAGGCGGAGGAACATCACGTACTTCAGCCTCCTGGAGCGGGCCAGCCACCACCGGCCTGAGGAGAGACACATGGAACGAGGGGTTAATACGGTAATTAGTGGGCATACCTCGTTCACTCTCCTCAGGACTTTAAACGGCCCCACAAACCGCGGACCCAGCTTCCGGCAGAGCAGGTGGAGGGGCAGGAGAGCCAGACCCTGTCACCTGGTACAAACACCGGGGCCTCACTGCGGCGACGGTCTGCGCCAATTTTCTGGCGCCTCATGGCGCAGGTTTCCTCAGCGCGCCGAAACCAATTGTCCACTGCAGGAGCCTCGGTCTGACTCTGATGCCAAGGAGCCAGAACCGTCTGATACCCCAATACACATTGAAAGGGAGTAAGGTTAGTGGAGTTCTGGGCCATCTCTGCCCAGGGCACGAACTTCGCCCACTCCCCGGGCCGGTCCTGGCAATGAGACCGCAGAAACCTACCCACATCCTGGTTAACTCTCTCCACCTGCCCATTACTCTCAGGGTGAAAACCTGAGGTAAGACTAACCGAGATCCCCAGACGTTCCATGAACGCCTTCCAGACCCTAAAAAAATGCTGCACATCCTTTACCGTGGTTGGAGTCGGCCAATTACACACGGCTGCAATGCGGTCGCTCTCCATCTCCACTCCTGAAGTGGAAATCCGATGCCCTAGGAAGGAGATGGATTGTTGGTAGAACAAGCATTTCTCATCCTTGACATATAGATCATGCTCCAACAGGCGACCAAGCACCCTGCGCACCAGGGACACATGCTCGGCGCGTGCAGCGGAGTATATCAGAATATCATCGATATACACCACTACACCCTGCCCGTGCAGGTCCCTGAAGATCACATCTACAAATGATTGGAAGACTGATGGAGCATTCATCAACCCATATGGCATGACAAGGTACTCATAATGACCTGAGGTGGTGCTAAATGCCGTCTTCCACTCATCACCCCTCCGAATACGCACCAGATTGTACGCACTCCTGAGATCCAATTTTGTGAAGAAGTGTGCCCCGTGCACTGACTCAGTAACCGGATTTATCAGAGGTTGCGGGTAACTATTTCACCGTGATTTTATTTAGACCTCGATAATCAATGCTCGGGCGTAAACCGCCATCCTTCTTTTTCACAAAAAAGAAACTCGAAGAGACGGGTGAAATGGATGGCTGAAATTACCCCTGACGCAAGGATTCAGAGATATTTGTATCCATAGCCACCATCTCTGCTTGCGTCAGGGGATACACGTGACTCCTGGGATATGCAGCGTCTACCAGGAGATCTATCGCACAATCCCCCAGTCGATGGGATGGTAATTGAGTCGCCTTCTTAAAAAAAAGGCGAGAGTCGAATCGGCATATTTGGGGGGAATGCGCACGGTGGAGACCTGGTCTGGACTTTCCACTGTAGTAGCACCAACAGAAACGCCTAAACAACTACCTGAGCACTCTCGCGACCACCCCGTGAGAGCCCTCTGTGGCCAAGAAACAGTGGGGTTATGACAAGCTAACCAGGGTAGGCCTTGCACCACAGAATACGTAGGAGAATCAATAAGGAAAATACTAATCTTCTCCTTGTGACCCTCCTCTATTCTCTATTCCCAGAGGAACCAACCCGGCACCGACCAGCAGTGTGCTCTCTGTGACCATAGATGGTGCTCGAGCGGGAACCCCCCTCCGGTCTCCCTGCGCACCATCCCTCCCAATTCCATAGGTTCGGGCGAGAGGGCTCAGGTGGATGGAACAACCAGACCCCGATCTAGACATCCATGAGTAGCCAGCATGTTGTCCAGCCTGATGGACATATCCACCAGCTGGTCGAAGGTGAGGGTGGTGTCTCTACAGGCCAGCTCCTGACGGACGTCCTCGTGTAGACTACAACGGTAATGGTCGATCAGGGCCCTGTCGCTCAATCCAGTGCCGGCAGCCAAGGTGCTAAACTCCAAAGCAAACTCCTGTGCACTCCTTGTCTCCTGCCTCAGAGGATAGAGGCGCTCACCCGCCGCTTTGCCTTCGGGTGGGTGGTCGAATACTACCCGGATATGGCTGGTGAACTCCTCAAAATGGTCCAACTCCGCATCCTCCTCTCTACACACAGCTCTGGCCCACTCCAGGGCTTTCCGGGTGAGGCATGAGACGAGGGCGCAACTCTTCTCAAGGTCCGATGGTACTGGGGAGACCGTGGCCAGATACAAGTTCAGTTTAAGGAGGAACCTCTGGCAGCCGGCAGTATCTCCGTTGTATCCCGTAGGTAGGGATAAATGGATCTTGTTCGGTTCAGGAGGGGGGAAAGCGTTCAAGGGAGATCCCGGTTGTGGTGGTAGAGGCACTGGAGAAACTCCCTGTCTCTCCCAGCGGTGCATATTCTGGACAATTCGATCCATGACTGCGTTAAAACAGTCAATCTCCTCCGCTTGTTCCCGGACACGTTCCTCCACCTCCATGAGTGTAGTGTCCTCTCCTGCTGACTTCATATTTTTAGGTCAGAGATTCTGTCAGAGTCGTGTGTGTATAGGTGGCCAGGAAGTCAGGCGCAGGAGAGTCAAATGGAGTGTAAAATGGAGTCTTTTAATGAGTGTCCACGTAACATGCTCTCTAACACTAATAAGAACAGAATATAAACAGACATGGGTACGAGGACCCGTCACGCACCTATACAACAAACACAACATTGACAATAAACAATCTCTGACAAAGGCATGAGCGGAAACAGAGGGTTAAATACACAACAGGTAATGAATGGGATTGAAAACAGGTGTGTGGGAAGACAAGACAAAACCAATGGAAAATGGAAAAATGGATCAATGATGGCTAGAAGACCGGTGACGTCGACCGGACAAGGAGAGGCAACGACTTCGGCAGAAGTCGTGACAGGGGGACATCGGTCTCAATAAAGTAGGCGAGAAAATAAGGCAGAAAAAATATATTATTCAGGATTTTAGTTTTTTTCGTCTTCATTTGCATTAAATTAAATGTATTAGCATTTCCAATTCTGTGGTAATAATAGTCATATGTGGGATATTGCCTTTTTGTGGATGGGTTTCAGCTCTTGTCGTTGGAGGAGTCTCCTTCAGATAAGCTGGTTTAAATCAAACCTTGTCAGTGAATTTATAAATCCCACAGTGCTTTCGCTTACAGGATCTCTTTTCATTGTAATCCGTGGCTGACACCTCTGCTGCTCAATACTGATTCTTCATTCTAAAACCTCCCATTTCTGACATCGACAAGACTTAAATAAATGTACTGTAATACAGAGAGAGCAGTGAACCATTTTTCTGATAAAGGACATTGTGTTGTGTTAGCAGAAGCAACATCTGCCCCTTATGTGTGTTCCCAGACTTGTAGCCAGGTAGTAAACCTTTAGTATCCACCTGTGGTTGCATTATTTTATGTGGTGCAAACCCTGCAATGGTACACACTTCATGACAAAATGGCTTCCTCATGTCAGCAGTTTCACTCCTCCGCATAAACTGATCATCGAAGGTGGTGTTGATCTTGAGTCAAAATGGCCTCCCCAGTATCCACCACTGCCGTGCATAGTTCCACTTTGTCATGACACAACCAGCAAGGTACTGTGGAGTTAGACCCCAAATTTGTTCCTCCACAATATAAACACACTTGTGTCCATTAATGTACCCACATTACGTGCTGATCTACATCCAAAAAGGCCTCCACCACCACCGCAGTGCCTTCCCTCCCGCACCCACCTTAGATCTGGATGCGGCCCTTCAAAGTGTTGCTGAGCCAGAGACAAAATGGCTGCTCCTTCTCCTCTTCTGCTGTGGTGCATTTCTAAGCTCAATGCCTCTCCAGATGGCAGGTATCTTTAGTGCTCAGCCCACTTGTCAGCTGAAGCTGCAACAGGTCGGCTCCCCTTGCGGTTCACTGGACCTAGCAGGTCCTCTCAGGACACCTTTAAGAACTTCCTATGGCTGCAGGGGCAGTATTGAGTAGCTTGGATGAATAAGGTGCCCAGAGGTGCCCAGAGTAAACGGCCTGCTCCTCAGTCCCAGTTGCTAATATATGTATATTATTTGTTATTTGGATAGAAAAAACTCTGAAGTTTCTACAACTGTTTGAATGATGTCTGTGAGTAAAACAGAACTCATAGGGCATGAAAACAATCCAAACAGGAAGTGGGAAATCTGAGGTTTGTAGTTTTTGAACTCAGCCCTATCGAATACACAGTGGGATATGGTTCAAGTTGGGCTACCACTAGATGTCATCCATCTTTAGCAAAGGACCTGGCTCTCTGCCAGACCACTGACTCAAAGAGCTCTCATCCAGCCCCACATCACAGTAGAAGCCTCAGCCAGGTCCTTGTCACGCACATTTCACATGAGAGCGACCTGCATTCCATGGCTTTTCTACAGACAATGGATTTCTCCAGTTGGAACCTTATTGAATATTTATGAATTAAACATCATAAAGATTGATTCTATACTTAGTTTGAAATGCTTCTACGACGTGTAATATAACTTTTTGAACTTTTCGTCCGACGTTCGGCTGGACCTGCACGAGCGTTTGGATTTGTGTACTAAATGCCCTAACAAAAGTAGCTACCTGGACATAAATAATGGACATTATCGAACAATTCAAACATTTATTGTGGAACTAGGATTTCTAGGAGGTCAATCTGATGAAGATCATCAAAGGTAATGGAATATTTATAATGTTATTTCTGATTTCTGTTGACTCCATGGCAGATGAAAAAAAAAAAATCTGAGCGCCGTTCTCAGATTATTGCATGGTTTGCTTTTTCTGTAAAGATTTTTTGAAATCTGGCACAGCGGTTGCATTAAGAAGAGGTATATCTATAATTCCATGTGTAACACTTGTATTTTCATCAAAATTTATGATGCAAAATCACTGGATGTTTTTGGAATTACTAAACTTAACGCGCCAATGTAAACTCAAGTTTTTCTTATAGAAATATGAACTGTATCAAACAAAACATACATGTATTGTGTAACATGAAGTCCCAAGAGTGTCATCTGATGAAGATCATCAAAGGTTAGTGATTCATTTGATCTCTATTTGTGCTTTTTTGACTCCTATCTTTGGCTGGAAAAATGTCTGTGTTTATTCTGTGGCTTGGTGGTGACCTAACATAATAATTTGTGGTGCTTTTGCTGTAAAGCCTATTTGAAATCTGACACTGTGGTGGGATTAACAACAAGATTACCTTTAAAACGGAATAAAATACATGAATGTTTGAGGAATTTTAATTATGAGATTTCTGTTGTTTTGAATTTGGCGCCCTGCACTTTCACAGGCTGTTGTCATATCGATCCCGTTGACGGGATTGCAGCCTTAAGATGTTTTTAATGGCCTTTAATTTGAAACCCACTGTCATGACAATGACAATGCAGACAATACATATTGCCTTTAGCAGTGAACTAATAGTGTCATTTTCTCTGCGTTTCCCTCATAGCACTTCACAGAGCAGTTATGCATAATTGGTTAACAATGCAGACATACCCAGCCTAAGTACTTAGTCGGTGCTATTAATTTGCATTGTGAATCACCATGTTTTTTCACAGTCTAAACATGTAGAAGAAAAATACTTACTTACACATTCAAACATAACATGAACCTTTTAAAAACTCTTTACACCCCACTAAACTACACCTATAAAAGGTGGCTGGGTCTAGGAAGAGTTGTTGTTGACTAGTTTGCAGAGCGTATCCAACCGAGCGGAATAGATGACTGAGCTCAGCAGCCATCACTTCTCCCCACTAGAGATTACACATTTGGTGACATTGTGAACCAAAGCAGTTGCAGGGCCGTTTGAACGGCTGCTATCATTTGTTATTTAACTGCGGTAGTGCAGATGTCTGCCCCGTTAAGATCCATTGAGGGACGGTGGTGGGTAATACGTCACCGCAATGCGAGAGGGAATTGGTATTGGTTTATAGGAAAGTGGGCTCCATTAGCGTGTGGAGTTCATCTCATGAGATAATTGTTTTATTTGGCAAGTGCATACTACTAGCAACATGAGATTTTCCGCTTGTTTAGCGATATGGTATGCTGTATGGGAATACATGCTGTTGCCATTGCAGCGTGTTTCATTTTTACATGTGTCATCAAACTCTGAAGATTATTAACTTCTAGATTCATAGTTGAGTGTTGATGTAATGCAACTCCTGCGTTGCGTTCTCCTGGCTCCATAAATTCCAGAAAAAAGACACTATCAACCAGTACGGTTTGATTCAGAGTACTGTACATAAATGCTTAAGGAATTCATAGGAGGCTTAATTAGGTGTTGTAAAAGTGAGTTATAGTATTTGTTCAGGACACAGGGTCTATAATATTCCATTATCATTTCCGTAGCTCCACATGTCCTATTTCCGTTGGGAGAAGATTCTGCCCTGGGCTACTATATATATATATAGTAGCCCACAATATTAGGTTGGAATACTACTGAAAATGATGATAATGCCCTTTTAATGTTTCAATAGACTGCCTGAAACTTCAGCCTGTTGTGGTGGAATGGATGTTTTGCCGTCCTGGTGACATTGAGATAAAAACGACTATTTTGGACCTTTTAATGAATGAGGTTGTTTTGGTGGCGAAAGAGAAGCCAGTTGTGATATCTAGCTTCCAGGGTTCAGATGAAGAAGGAAGCAGGATAATATGAAGAACCTTAGATAACCTTTCTGTGACTGCAGGCTTATTTTTCCTACATATCTTTGACCACAGGGGCAAGAATACTAGCGAAAAAAGATTCAAGTTGAGTATCTGAATGAAACCCGGAAACAACTCAAGTATGTAGCCTGAAGTACGGCACCAACAAATTGAACAATCTCTGATACTACTGGCTAGAAATCCCATTTTAAATCCTTCTATACTTGATCTGCTACAGTAGGAAGTTAATAAAATAAGTGGAGTTGATTTCTGCCCTGTAGCACACTGTAAATGAAGCCTCCCGTTACTAATTGGAAGCACAAGTCAAACACATTCTGCCATTTGCCTTGCAAATGACTGCGACTTTAGCCTAGGGCTCATAAATGGTTCACAGTAGGCTAAACATCCACAAGACCCAGACTGTTGTCATAAGATGCCACCCGGTTTCCTCTGTCAATCCGGATCCAGACATGAGGGACAGAATGACAGTCACCTTAGTCATCACATCATATCCACTACCATAACGAATAAGTAGTGATAGTGCAGTGTTCACAAGCATGTGTTGGTGATATCATGTACTGTATCTATGTACAGCTACTAAAAGAGATCATGTTGAAGGGATGGCTGTCTAGACTGACCACATACTGTATAGTACAGCTTCTATTACAGGTCCACTCTGGCCAAGACACTGTCAGACTCTTTGTGCTAAGGAGTAATGAACTTTGCCTTGTGGAGACATGACTGACAGCTTGTGACGTATATGTCACAGTAATATGCTCACATTCACTTATAAAAAAGCACCTCCAGATATGAAATCCAATAGTCCCATCTAACTGATATCAGTCATAGGGCCAATGTTAAAATAAAATCAATTTATTCCCTCCGTTAAAGACCAAGTCATAGCTGTAAACGTGCTGACTGCAGACAATATAAAAGCTGTTGTCTGGTAAAAGAGGCCTGTGTGAGATCTTGCAGCCTTGACCGTGATTCAGACTGCCGGATGCCCACTCTTTGGGGCTGCAACGCACCATATGCTTAAGCGGTAATGTTTGTGCTCTTATAATGTTATGCGTTTTCCCTGAAACCACATTAGAATAAATTATTCTTTAGATGAAGACGTGACACATGCTGTGCAATGTCCTCCCTGCCCTCATGCGGCGCGATGTTTTTGTTCTTGTACATAAGATGTTTTCTTAGTTCGCTTGACATATTCTCAAATGCTTACATTTTTAACCTTTAATTTTAAAATTCTGCAGTTGGTGTCAGTGTTTTGCGTTCTGAAGTACACAGCTAAACCTCAGAAAGCCTCAGAAAACAATAACGTACATACCGCCTTATAGATTTAAATGTAAATCCTACATCGACCTGAATAGATGAGTGTAACCAAAAACTGTTATCCTCAGTCCTTCAACCACCATTTAGAGAAGTTTCCCTGGCAGCTCTCACTCTCTCAGTCTCTTGGCTGTCGCCGGGCAGGACTCATCAGTGGCTCTTCATCTGGTGGGTGATTTGATTTATCGACGCGAGTAGGAAACTATGAAGCTCACTTTCTGACAGCTCTGAGCTTCAGACTTTAAAATGTCATTGGCCTGATGAATTAGTGCAGCTTCAGCTCACACAGTGGCATTATGTCACTATCCAGAGTGATGAGAGACTAGCCTGGCCTAACTTCCTGCTCCACCTGGCTGCCACCATAGACTCCTACTGGGAGGAACATGGCTCCGCCTGCCTGCCACATGCAGGATCCTATGAGGTGGAAGATGGCTTGGGACCTCTATTTAATTACTGAGGTTGTAGCTACAGGATCAGATCTGGTACCAAGCCAGCGATAAATAACATGATGATTATGATGATGACAGTTTAGTTATTGTTGTGTGTGTGCATAACAAGTTGTTTGCATAGAGCGCTTATGGCAAGGTGCATCTGGTGTTTGATGATTGTTGACCTTTGTGATAGTTCGGCCTTCTGTGTGTCTATACTAATATGTTTGTAGCACCTATGTTAAGGTGCATCTGGTATTTCATGATTGTTATCCTATGAGCCAACACTGATAAAAGACACTGCCAACAACAAACACTATGGATCCAGTTTAGCTAAGCATGATAATATAGTAGCTAGTAACTCTGCTCTGAGTTACTGTATGTATGGGTTTTCTATTTAGCAAACAATGTAAGAAATTTTGCAGCTGTTTACTTTAATTACTATCTTCTCTGTGAAGTTGACAATTACATTTGCACCTTAATTGAGGAGGACGGCTGGTGGTAATGGCTGGGGCGGAATCAGTGGAATGGTATCAAATACAACCAACACATGGTTTCCATTTACTCCGTTCCAGCCATTATTATGAGCCGTCCTCCCCTCAGCAGCCTCCACTGAGAAATGTGTGTCCTTTTATTGGAGTTAAATGGCAGATTTCCACTCTGATAAAAGTAGAACATTAGCAATGAGTTTGACTGGGGCCACCAGCTCTGTCTGTAGGACTAAAATAACAACTAAAACAACAACAGCCAGCAGGATGCAACATCAGTAGCATCAATCAGTGTAATGGAACAAAATGCTCCCTGTCATTATGCACCCAGGAAATAGGAAATGTAATTAGACCAATGAAATTAGGCCATGGGCACTACTATACCTGATTGTCAACAGGGCAATACATTTATTTTTGGACACTTATATCTATAATTTAACGTATCATTCTGAATTTGTATTCTTCCTCAGATATATAGGGGTTGGTTTCCATTTGTTTGATGCATCATTTGATATATAAGCACTCCACTTCATTTGGTCACCAGGAATCCACCAAAGGTCTTTGTAACGGCGTTCTTCGTTTGTTGAATGAGAGTCGGACCGAAATGCAGCGTGGTGGTTACTCATGTCTTTAATGAAGAAAAAACGGAAATTTACATGAAATAACTAATAAATACAAAAACAACAAACGGAACGTGAAACCTATTACAGCCTATCTGGTGAACACTACACAGAGACAGGAACAATCACCCACGAAATACACAGTGAAACCCAGGCTACCTAAATACGGTTCCCTATCAGAGACAACAAGAATCACCTGACTCTGATTGAGAACCGCCTCAGGCAGCCAAACCTAAACTAAACACACCCCTAATCAACCACAATCCCAATGCCTACAAAAACCCCAATACGACAACACAATAACATAAACCCATGTCACACCCTGGCCTGACAAACTAATTAACTAAAACACAAAATACTAAGACCAAGGCGTGACAGTCTTGCTGTTCCAGGAAAAGCAAACAATAATGTCAAACCTATCTTTCACCGAACGTATTGGACTTGAAGTGCTTTATTTATACCTTGTGCTAATTTACATTTATTTGCAAATGTACATTTGGAAAATAAAACAGGGTAACACTTGTTAGATTCTGAACGAGCAGAGTAAAAACTCACGGACAACTAGAAAAAGCTCAAACCAAGTTTATTCGCCCGCCGGGTCATACAGCTGCAAAGACAAAGACATGTTTATATAAGCACATATATTTATAACCTTCTAATAGGCGTGGTCAACTCCTTACATATCTAGACAACCATACATCTCTGTTGCTAGGCAGGAATTTAACTGGTTCCTCTCACTGGGGTCGTCACAGCCCTGCCTGTTACTAAAACCTTTGTGGGTGTGAAAGTGTGTGAGTGAGATTGGACTGCAAAAGGAGAGACGTTGTGGTCCCTCCCAGAGATTTCTTCTTCTTTCCATATTCCTAGTTCTTACCATTCATTGACACCGTCATATTCATTCCTTATACATGTAAAGTTATCAATGAGTTCTAGTCTGGTAAACATGAATCAGTACATTTCAAGCTAGAATCTAACACACTTCACTCAGTTATGACACGGTCATAACCATGTCATATGCCATAACGTGGTTATGACGCTTGGTGCCTAGTTAACTGTTACCGGGAAACAGGATAGGGGCTATCTGTATTTTGGGAGCCTATATGTTAACATGAATGGCCTGAGTTATAATGATGACGGTGGTTTAAAGCTATGTCAGCCAATCTAGAGTTTATTGCTTTATTGCCCCGGGAAACGCTCTGACATTGTCCTGCCATGACTCGAGCCCACTATCACATTACTTCCTGTCTTGTGATAGATAGAGAACATATCAGTCTACTTATCTATTCTTTCTCTTTGTATGTTATTTTTTTGTATGTTATTTTTCACAGTTGTACGCATCCCTGGACTTTGGGAGAAAATGGCAGCTGGTTCATGAGCATGTGAAGAGGTTCTACTGGTGAGTCATACGCTTGTCTTCTTTCTTTCTTCTTCTCGTCCTCTCTGTTGTCCTGATCTTTTCCTTTGTTTACTCAGACTCTCCTCACAATCTGTTTTGGAGCATCACTAGAAGTGTGTGGAACAACGTGTTTTTTGCTTTCTGCAATGGAAGAGTCTGTGAAGTACATTGATAATACGTTTCACCACATTATCTGAATGACTGAGTGTTGCTGGTGGGAAGTGTTGTGTACCATCCTGCTCATTTCCACTGTTGATATGATTGGACTGAGATGAATCTACATCCACAGTGTCACCATTTCACATTATGCCTCGCAGATATTACTTTCGGATTCATTTCTCAGATATCATGGCAATTGCACCTATCTAAACAATCATTACTTTTTCATTGGGGGTTATCCAAGCATACTGTATATACATAAAATAGGAAGATGCAGTATAACAAGTCATGCCCGGTGGCATGAGTAACAGATCACCCAGGAAGTTCCTGTTGCCTCTCATCTAATCACCTCAGCCCTCATCCCCGCCAACAGCCAACCGCAGTAGCCTTCCCCATTCTGAGAAAATGCACACTCATCACAAATGTCGCTCTGAATTTATTTTGCCTCATTGCTTTCCTACTTAGAGATGTAGAGGTAGCTGTGTGTGTGTGTGTGTGTGTGTGTGTGTGTGTGTGTGTGTGTGTGTGTGTGTGTGTGTGTGTGTGTGTGTGTGTGTGTGTGTGTGTGTGTGTGTGTGTGTGTGTGTGTGTGTGTGTGTGTGTGTGTGGAGCTCCCACCAGCTTTATCCAGAGCAACATGCATACATTCAGTGTCACATATCCTATATAATTTACTCGATCCATCCTTGATCCAACCCCTTCAAGGACTTTAAACTCTAACCCTCAAGACATGCTTACAGACAATGAGTTTGTAAGTCTTACTCCACCAGGAATGACATACATCACACTATAGGATTTCCATATCGGTCCACAGTACCCAATGAAATTATATAGTACGTTGATTTACATTACATTGACTTGAATTATGTGGCACATATACCATATTTAGGTTGCGGCGTATTTACACTTGTGACAGATACCACTTTTTGGTAGAATAACAAACCCACGGTGTCTGGCTGTTGCTGTGGGGGTTGCTTATCTCTGGAGAGAACGTCCTCACATGGAAAGGCATTGGTATTTTATGCCATCATTATTAAGACAACGCTGAAATGAGACGTCTATGTCTGGAGTGGAATACACTTGCTGAGTCTCATCTCCCTCTGTTTATTGTCTTCTTTCCTCTTTATCTTCCCTCCTCCTCTCCTCTGCTTCCCTGCTTCTCTCCTCTTCTTCCTGTCTCCTCTTCCTCTCCTTCTCTCCTCTCCTTCTCTTCCCTCCTCCCCTCTTCTTCCTGTCTCCTCTTCCTCTCCTTCTCTCCTCTCCTCCCCTCTTCTTCCCTCATCCTATCCTCCTCTCCTCTTCTTCCCTCCTTCTCTTCCCTCCTCCTCCCCTGTTTTCCCTCCTCCTCTTCTCCTGTCCTCTTCTTCAATCTTCTCCCATTCTGTTCTTCCCTTCTCTCCTCTTCTTCTCATTGCTTCGCCCCTCCTCCTCTTCATCCTTCCTTCTCTTCTCCACTTATTTAATACAGACCTGTAACAGGTCTACACAATAAGTCAGATCTGGTTCATATGGAGGCACACCCCCCTAATGGACGTGAGTAGCACTACACACACACACATACCCATGCACACACACACCTCTCTTTTTTTGTCTCTCTCTGTCACACACACAGCAGAAAAAGGCCCCCACATTTGCAGTCCAATTATCAGCCCTCTAACGATAGAAGAAAGGGAGAGTCTGTCAAGGAATAAAATCTACCCTGGGTTTAGAGCATCGTGTCCCAGGAGAGTGACAGTGGATTACCCTACTTATAAATGCAGTGCACGATACTTGATTAATATGGCCTTTTCCTCTAATCTCTCTCACCCTGGGAGTGTCAGCTCCATAACTCGCCAAGGCAACGCCACCCAGGGTCATCCATAGGTGGTATTGTGAGATTGTTTATTCTAGCTTTCTGCTGCTGCTGTTGTTAGAGCCCCGGGATCAGAGACAGTTTAGTTTTCTGTACACAGAGAATGATCATAGTTGATCATGTTGAATAGTGACAAACCTACAACTTTACATACTGTATTGTATGAAACAATCACCATTATAGAATGGAAACCACAACATGCTGGTCAAATTACATATATATACATACATATACACAGTTGAAGTCGGAAGTTTACATACACTTACGTTGGAGTCATTAACATTCATTTTTCAACCACACATTTCTTGTTAACAAACTATAGTTTTGGCAATTCAGTTAGGACATCTACTTTGTGCATGACACAAGTAATTTTTCCAACAATTGTTCACAGAGATTATTTCACTTAAATTTCACCGTATCACAATTCCAGTGGGTCAGAAGTTTACATACACTAAGTTGACTGCGTCTTTAAAAAGCTTGGAAAATTCCAGAAAATGATGTCATGGCTTTAGAAGCTTCTGCTGACATCATTTGAGTCAATTGGAGGGGTATCTGTGGATATATTTCAAGGCCTACCTTTAAACCCAGTGCCTCTTTGCTTGACATCATGGGAAAATTGAAAGAAATCAGCCAAAACCACAGAAAAAATGGTAGACATCCACAAGTCTGGTTCATCCTTGGGAGCAATTTCCAAACACCTGAAGGTACCACGTTCATCTGTACAAACAATAGTACGCAAGTATAAACACCTTGGGACCACGCAGCCATCATACCGCTCAGGAAGGAGACGTGTTGTGTCTCATATAGATGAACGCACTTTGGTGAAAAAGGTGCAAATCATTCCCAGAACAACAGCAAAGTACTATGTGATGATGCTGGAGGAAACAGGAACAGAAGTATCTATAACCATGGTGAAACGAGTCCTAAATCGACTTAACCTGAAAGGCCGCTCAGCAAGGAAGGAGCCACTGCTCCAAAACCATCATAAAAAAGCCAGACTACGATTTGCAACTGAACATGGGGACAAAGATCAAACCTTTTGGAGAAATGTCCTTTGGTCTGATGTTTGGCCATAATGACCATCATTATGTTTGGAGGAAAAAGAGTGAGGCTTGCATGCCAAAGAACACCATCCCAACCATGAAGCATGGGGTGGCAGCATCATGTTGTGGGGGTGCTTTGCTGCAGGAGGGACTGGTGCACTTCACAAAATAGATGGCTTCATGAGGCGGGAAAATTGTGGATGTATTGAAGCTACATCAAGACATGAGTCAGGAAGTTAAAGCTTGGTCGCAAATGAGTCTTCCAAATGGACAATGACCCCAAGCATACTTCCAAAGTTGTGGTAAAATGGCTTAAGGACAACAATGTCAAGGTGGCCATCACAAAGCCCTGACCATAATCCCATAGAGAATTTGCAAAAAAACAAACATGTGAGAGCAAGGAGGCCTACAAACCTGACTCAGTTACACCAGCTCTGTCAGGAGTAATGAGCCAAATTCACCCAAATTATTGTGGGAAGCTTGTGGATGGCTTGGATTGACCCAAGTTAAACAATTTAAAGGAAATGCTACCAAATACTAATTGAGTGTATGTAAACTTCTGACCCACCGGGATTGTGATGAAAGAAATAAGAGCGGAAATATATAATTCTCTCTATTATTATTCTGACATTTCACATTCTTAAAATAAATTGATGATCCTAAATGACATAAAACAGGGATTTCTTTACTGGAATTAACTGAGTTTAAATGTATTTGGCTAAGGTGTATGCAAACTTCTGACTTCAACTGTACACACACACACACACACACACACACACACACACACACACACACACACACACACACACACACACAGTATGTATACTGTCACAAGTGTAACGCTATGTCCTCTATTGCATGTCAATCACAAACCATACATAAATTCCCTCAAGTTCAATTCATACAGACCTATAGCCTCGGTTTCCAGGCATCCTCACAGTCCCAGGAATAAGAGGCATGATCCATAGCTGGTTTAATCCAGATATCCAGTAATCTCTATCTCCTCATCTTGCAGGTATTTTTTTTATTTGTCTTCTATTTAACTAGGCAAGTCAGTTAACTTCTTGCGTCGAGCAATCTCGGATCCGGGATCCTATTTATAGCCTCAAGCTCATTAGCATAACGCAACGTTAACTATTCATGAAAATCGCAAATGAAATGAAATAAATATATTTGCTCTCAAGCTTAGACTTTTGTTAACAACACTGTCATCTCAGATTTTCAAAATATGCTTTTCAACCATAGCTAAACAAGCATTTGTGTAAGAGTATTGATAGCTAGCATATCTATAAGCCTAGAATTCAGCCAGCAACATTTTCACAAAAACATGAAAACCTTTCAAATAAAATAATTTACCTTTGAAGAACTTCAGATGTTTTCAATGAGGAGACTCTCAGTTAGATAGCAAATGTTCACTTTTTCAAAAAATATTATTTGTGTAGGACAAATCGCTCCGTTTTGTTCACGTTTGGCTATGAAAAAAACCTGTATCCAGTTATAGCTCCAAGCTCATTAGCATAACGTAACGTTAACTATTTATGAAAATCGCAAATGAAATGAAATGAATGTGCTAGCTCTCAAGCTTAGCCTTTTCTTAACAACACTGTCATCTCAGATTTTCAAAATATGCTTTTGAAACATAGCAAAACAAGCATTTGTGTAAGAGTATTGATAGCTAGCGTAGCATTTAGCGTAGCATTTAGCGGGCAACATTTGCACAAAAAACAGAAAAGGATTCAAATAAAATCATTTACCTTTGAAGAACTTCGGATGTTTTCAATGAGGAGACTCTCAGTTACATAGCAAATGTTCAGTTTTTCTTGAAAGATTCTTTGTGTAGGAGAAATCGCTCCGTTTTGTACATCACGTTTGGGTACCAAAAAAAGAAAATTCAGTCATCAAAACGGCGAACTGTTTTCCAAATTAACTCCATAATATCGACTGAAACACGGCAAACGCTGTTTAAAATCAATCCTCAAGGTGTTTTTCACATATCTCTTAATTGATATATCGTTCGTGGATGTCTACTTTCTCCTCTGAATCGCTTGGAAAAAGACGTGCAGCTGAAGATGACGCACCAATTTCGACGGAGGACACCGGGTGGACACCTGGCAAATGTAGTCTCTTATGGTCAATCTTCCAATGATCTGCCTACAAATACGTCACAATGCTGCAGACACCTTGAGGAAACGATAGATCGGGCAGGCTCATTCCTTGCGCATTCACAGCCATATAAGGAGACAATAAAAAACAGAGCCTCAAAAATCCTGCTCATTTCCTGTTTGAAGTTTCATCTTGGTTTCGCCTGTAGCATCAGTTCTGGGGCACTCACAGACAATATATTTGCAGTTTTTGAAACGTCAGAGTGTTTTCTTTCCAAAGCTGTCAATTATATGCATAGTCAAGCATCTTTTTGTGACAAAATATTGCGCTTAAAACGGGCACGTTTTTTTATCCAATAATGAAATAGATGTATAGGTGTAAGAGGTTATTAAGAACAAATTGTTAATTACAATGACGGCCTACCAAAAGTCAACAGACCTCGGGGACGGGGGCTGGGATAAATATATATATATAAATATATATAAATATATATAACATATAAATATAGGACAAAACACACATCACGACAAGAGAGACAACATACCACTACATTAAGAGAGACCTAATACAACAACATAGCAAGGCAGCAACACATGACAACCTAGCATGGTAGCAACATGGTAGCAGCACAAAACATGGTACAAACATTATTGGGCACAGACAACAGCAGAAAGGGCAAGAAGGTAGAGACAACAACACATCATGCAAAGCAGCCACAACTGTCAGTAAGAGTGTCCATGATTGAGTCTTTAAATGAACATACTGAGATAAAACTGTCCAGTTTGAGTGTTTGTTGCAGCTCGTTCCAGTCGCTAGCTGCAGCGATGTGTGCGCTTCGGGCAGGATGAGGGCTGCAGTAGATGTCTCAGATAGGGGGGAGTGTGGCCTAAGAGGGTTTTATAAATAAGCATCAACCATTGGGTCTTGCGACGGGTATACAGAGATGACCAGTTTACAGAGGAGTACAGAGTTCAGTGATGTGTCCTATAAGGAGCATTGGTGGCAAATCTGATGGCCGAATGGTAAAGAACATCTAGCTGCTTGAGAGCACTCTTACCTGCTGATCTATAAATTATGTCTCCGTAATCTAGCATGGGTGGGATAGTCATCTGAATCAGGGTTAGTTTGGCAGCTGGGGTGAAAGAGGAGCGATTACGATAAAGGACACCAAGTCTAGATTTAACTTTAGCCTGCAGCTTTGAGTTGTGCTGAGAGAAGGACAGTGTACTGTCTGGCCATACTCCCAAAAACCCTCAGAGGCAGTAATCACACCTGTGGGGAGAGAGACATTCTTCTAACCAAACCACATGACCTTTGTTTTGAGGTGTTCAGAACAAGGTTAAGGGTAGAGAAAGCTTGTTGGACACTAAGAGAGCTTTGTTGTAGAGCATTTAACACAACATCCAGGGAGGGGCCAGCTGAGTATAAATCTGTATAATCTGCACATAAATGGATGAAAGAGCTTCCTACTGCCTGAGCTATGTTGTAAATTGAGAAGAGCGTGGGGCCTAGGATTGAGCCTTGGGGTACTCCCTTGGTGATAGGCAGTGTCTGAGACAGCAGATTTTCTGACTTCAAACACTGCACTCTTTGCCAAAGACCAAAGACCCCTCAGAGACACCAATACTCCTTAGCCGGTCCACAAGAATGGAATGGTCTACCGTATCAAAAGCTTTGGCCAAGTCAATAAAAATAGCAGCACAACATTGCTTAGAATCAAGGGCAATGGTGACATCATTGAGGACCTTTAAGGTTGCAGTGACACATAACATGAGCGGAAACCAGATTGCATACCAGAGAGAATACTATAGACATCAAGAAATCCCGTCAGTTAATTATTGACAAGTTTTTCAAACATTTTTGATAAACAGGGCAAACAGAAATAGGCCTATAACAGTTGGTTAAGGATCAGATTGATCTCCACTTTAAATAAAGGACGAACTGTGGCTGCCTTCCAAGCAATGGGAACCTCCCCAGAAAGGAGAGACAGAATAAAAAGTTTGTAGACAGGCTTGGCGATGATAGGGGCAGCAACCTTTTAAAGAAGAAATGGTCTAAACCATCTGACCCAGATGTTTTTTTGGGGTGAAGTTTCATGTCAGTAATAACCACCTCATCAACTTTAAGGGACATGGGCAGCTGTGAGGAGGAGGGTTTTTCTCCAGGTCTTTAACCGTTTTCCAGAATTTCTTGGGGTTAGACCCACAGAGAGAGAACTGATCCTTAAAATAACTAACTTTGGCCTTCGAGATAGCCTGAGTGCACTTATTTCTAATTTGCCTGAAAGAGAGCCAGTCACCCTGAGTATGCTTGAGCCGAGCATTTCGCCAATTGCAATTTTTGAGGTGGAGTAACTCTGCAAGATCACGGTCGAACCAGGGGCTGAACCTGTTTTTAATTCTCATTTTCTTTATGGGGGCTTGGTTGTTAACAATACCACTGAAAATATAAAAAAAGAAGGTCCAATCGTCTTCGACAGAGGGGATCAAGCTGATTGTATACCATTTTACAGAGGTCAGTTCATGAAGGAAGGCTTGCTCATGAAAGTTTTTTTAGAAAGTGTCTATGACAAATCAGGAAAGGTCGTTTTTATAAAAAAATAAAAAAATAAACTTTTTTTAGCCAGGTAGGCCAGTTGAGAATAATTTCTCATTTACAACTGCGACCTGGCCAAGATACAGCAAAGCAGTACACCAAAATCAGCAACACAGAGTTACACAAAAAAAAGTACAGTTAATAACAGAATTGAAAAAAAAGATGAAAAATCTGTGTACAGTGTGTGCAAATATAGAAGAGTAGGGAGGTAGGCAATAAATAGACCATAGATGTGAAATAATTACAATTTAGCATTAACACTGGAGTGATAGATGTGCAGATGATGATGTGCAAGTAGAGATCCTGGGGTGCAAAAGAGCAAGAGGGTAAGTAATAATATGGGGATGAGGTAGTTGGGTGTGCTATTTACAGATTGGCTGTGTACAGGCAAAGTGATCGGTAAGCTGCTCAGACAGCTGATGCTTAAAGTTAGAGGGAGATATAAGACTTCAGCTTCAGTGATTTTTGCAATTCGTTCCAGTCATTGGCAGCAGAGAACTGGAAGGAAAGGCAGCCAAAAGAAGTGTTGGCTTTGGGGATGGCCAGTGAAATATACCTGCTGGAGAACGTGACAAAACGGATGGCACTGTGATAGACTACATCCAGTTTGCTGAGTAGAGTGTTGGGGGATATTTTGTAAATGACATTGCCGAAGTCAAGGATTGGTAGGATAGTCAGTTTTACGAGGGTATGTTTGGCATCATGAGTGAAGGAGGCTTAGTTGTGAAATAGGAAGCCAATTCTAGATTTAATTTTGGATTGGAGATGCTTAATTTGAGTCTTGAAGGAGAGCTTACAGTCTAACCAGACACCTAGGTATTTTTAGTTGTCCACATATTCTAGGTCAAAACCGTCCAGAGTGGTGATGCTAGTCGGATGGGACTGTGCGGGCAGCAATCGGTTGAAGAGCATGCACTTAGTTTAACTAGCATTTAAAAGCAGTTGAAGGCCATGGAAGGAGTGTTGTATGGCATTGAAGCTCGTTTGGAGGTTTGTTAGCACAGTGTCCAAAGAAGGGCCAGATGTATACAGAATGTTGTCTGCGTAGAGGTGGATCAAGGGACCTCATCTGCTCATGACATCTCTCTCTCTCTCATCATATACAGTATGTAACGGGCTCTAACATGCTCAGAGCACAACAGAAACTATCCCTTCCCTGAATACATCGACATCAGCTCACTGGCTGTCCAAGATGACTATGTTTATTCAGGTAAGGCTCTGAGAAGAATATATTGTACCATATTATATGTAGACCATGATGCATTGCATAGGATGTGCATTGTTAGCCTTAAATGATATCTGCATGTGTTCTGTATTACGCACAACTTGGTTTGGCTTGGACTGGGAGGGGATTTGCATATTTTACAGCACCACATGCAACAACTAGTTGATCCTCAGGTGTAAGGAAAATAATTAATAAAATGTGAATATTGATGATGTATTGTTATGTTGACACATTGTATTAACGGCAGTATGTTCTTGATTAGAATAGATAAACGTTTTTTAATTGTTAGTTTCCAATCTGAATATGGACAGTGTATGTTCTCGCCTTCAAAACCTTTACCAGTTGTTATGCTGCATGGATATTTGATTTTATTTCCATCATTTCTATTGTACAAAAAACAATAGACACATTCTGTATAAAGAAAATATGTAAAATATGCAAACCTTTTGTTTGAACCTTCATTCAAGAGTCTGCATTTGCACACTATTCTGATTCAGATGTGAAACCTAGGGAGTTTTATATTCTTCCACACTAGTCTCCAATATGTCATGTTATTCGCCATTTGTGCGAGAGAGAGGAATCTGAAATGGTAATGTGCTGAATTCTAAGCAATGCTGGTGCAGTTTTGGGGTCATGTTTTAAGTTCCCTCCCACCGCCTGAATATTATTTACTTTGACATTGTGCAAATGAGGATGCATGAATTTAAAAGTAAACAGTTAAATAGGAATAATTATCCTGACAATCCACTCCATTATAAATAACTTTTCCATCCATATTGAACTCCAAAGGACTACCTAGTTGTTTGAAGTATTTGAAGGGGAGAGTTTTGGATGTATTTCTATTAGAACATGAATTAGGCCCACCAGTTTTTCCAAGTCAGGTCACATGGTCAAGTAAAGCTCCTGGTCCGACCTATTTAAATTAGAGCCTTGAGTTCTTTCTTGAACAAGTGGCTTCACCAGGAAAACTCTAGACTCTAGTAGCCTATGTCTGGGGTTCAGGAAGAATTCCTAGCACTACACGTGATGCCTTGAAAAAACTCTGGAATGTAGTTCTAGCCAACTCAGGGCCAAGAATTCTTCATAGTCAGGTCACATTTTCAGGAAAACTCCAGGCCCTACACGATTGGCTTCTTTCTGCCAGAATAATGGTCTGACAATATAGATCTGTGGTCTACCAGATCCCTCAACTATGTTTGACCACACACACGTCTCCCTAGCTAAACCCACATCCACTCAACCTAAACCTCCGACTGCATCTTCAATTCAGGAAACTTACAATGTTTTTTTGCGTTAAGTCACAGCCGAACGGATTCTGTGAAAGGTGGTAATAAAAATCCCAATTTCTGTTTCAGTTCAAAACCGCCCCTGGTTACTCTCCATCAACTTTGACCTTCTTTACTCTGTTGCATGTGGGACTATTTCTGGCGAGCGATCACTGTGCCCACTATTCTTTCCTCACCAAATCTTTATTTATCTTTCTTTCATGCTTTCTCTATCCCTCGTGCCCTCCTCTCTCTTTCTCCCTCACCTCCCTCCCTCCAATTGACCAGTACACTTAGAAGCGCACAAAGAGGCCTAATTGGTTCTGTCATAAAATAATGAGCCTATTTCACCTCTCCCTTTTCCTACCCAGAAAGCCAGCAGCTTTTTTTGTGGATGATTTCTCGATTAATGACATTCCGAAAGAGGAGGTGAATTAAATTAATTGCTACCTAGTGCTGAGGCTAGGACAATCACACTTTTGTTGCTGAAAATTGTTCTCCTATCCTTATAGCCTCCGAAGCCTGTGCTCTAATTACAGGTTTGTAACACCTTCTTCCCTGCTTGCAGTGTTTTACTGCATAGGCTAACAGCAGCTGACAGCTCGAGTGTTTGCTTGCCGAGGCACTGGTATCATTAAGGTTGACTTTCCTTAGACAGGCCACTGAGCATTGCTTGGGAGAGTTAAAGATTTCTCTTGACAGAGAATAATGAGGCTATTGATTGTCCCTAAGAGATATTTACCCAAGTCTACCTCCAAAACCACAAAGGGCATCGACAACAGGAGAAGACTGAGAGGAGCAATTTCCGCTGTATGCTAGCTAGGAGAGTTTATTGTTATTTTCTCAATAGTAAAGTCCGGAAATAGCCATTTAAATTTCTTATGCATCAATGTTCCTCTCTGACAATGAAGTGTACATCTTTACATCATAAACAATGTCATCCATGTTCACTTGGGTGAAGGTTGCAAGATAGGTAATGATTGATACATTTCTGAAGGTTTTAGATTAATCCAAGTAGTTCATTCATGTTGAAAACAATGAGTCACAGATGTGCAGCATGGAGAAATGTTACAAGTGAACACAAAGGGAATAGTCAGTGTCTTGGCTCAATGTGTTCCAGGTTACTACAGCAGGACAGGCCAGCTACTATCTGTCCTAGCAGAGGGATCCATTCCTCAAACTCAAACTGCCCAAATATTCTCTGCCTAAGGTTAGCAACATTCATGTTACAGGGATAAACACATGCCTCCGGTGATATATTCAAGAGATCAATTATTCCGATAGAATATATGTATTTTAGTTTGCACATTTTTCTTACTTTTTAACTCTGCATTGTTTGGAAAGGGCTCGTAAGTAAGCATTTCAAGTCTACACCTGTTGTATACGGCTTATGTGCCAAATAAAATGTATTTGATTTGAGGTAAGCAACAACATCGCCAAGGATTTAGCTCCAGAAATGTCTGTAGCATTAATACATTTTACAACTACATTTTTGTCATTTAGCAGATGCTCTTATCCAGAGCGACTTACAGTTAGTGCATTCATCTAAAGATAGCTAGGTGAGACAACCACATATCACAGGCATAGAAAGTATTTTTTCCTCTATAACATAGCTGTCAGTAGAGTCAGAACTAGAATGGGGGGGGGGGTGAAGTGCAAGTGCTGGTTATGTGTTTTTTTTAGGTGAGGAGGAGGATTATTTAAGGTACTGTTTGAAAAGGTAGGGTTTCAGATGTTTTTGGAAGATGGGCAGGGACTCAGCTGTCTTGGCTTCAGGGGAAACTGGTTCCACCATTGGGGTGCCAGGACAGAGAAGAGCTTGGACTGGGCTGTGTGGGAGGGCGAAGAGACCTGAGGTGGCAGAACGGAGTGCTCGGTTTGGGGTGTAGGGTTTGAGCATAGCCTGAAGGTAGGGAAGGACAGTTTCTCTTGCTGTTCCATAGGTAAGCACCGTGGTCCTGTAGTGGATGTGAGCTTCAGCTGGAAGCCAGTGGAGTGTGCGGTGGAGCGGGGTGACATAAGAGAACTTGAAGGTTGAAAACCAGACGGGCTGCTGCATTCTGGATAAGTTTCAGGGGTTTGTTGGCACAAGCGGGGAGCACAGCCAACAGCGAGTTGCGGTAGTCAAGACAGGAGATTAGGTCGTACTCTACAGATGTTGTAGAGCATGAATCTGCAGGAGAGGGTCACTGCTTTGATGTTTGCAGTGAACAACAGCATGTTGTCCAGGGACAATGGCAAGGTTCTTTGCACTCTGGGAGGGGTCTTTGAGCAGGCAGGTCTTCCCGGGGAGGAAGAGCACGTCCATCTTGTCGAGGTTGAGCTTGGTGGCCTGACATCCAATTTTTAGATATCTGCCAGGCACACAGAAATACGTGTCGCTAACCTGGATGTCAGAAGGGTGAAGGAGAAAAATAGTTGAGTGTTATCTGCATAGCACTGATAGGAGAGACCATGGGATGATATGGCGGAGTGAATGACTTGGTGTATGGAGAGAATAGGAGAAGTATGTGGTGCAGACACAGATCCTCTCCTCGTCATCTGGTAGGAGGTATGTAGGATGCAATCCAAAGGTGTGCATAGCCTGAGACGCCCAGCCCTGAGAGGGTGAAGAGGATGATCTGATGGTTCATTGTGTCAAAGGCAGCAGATAGATCTAGGAGGATGAGAACAGAGAGAGAGTCAGCTTTGACACTGCGGAGAGCATCCATGACACAGAGAAGAGCAGGCTCGGTTGAGTGAACCGTCTTGAAGCCTGGCTGGTTAGGGTCAAGAAGTTCATTCTGAGAGAGATAATGAGAAAGTTGATCAGAGAAAGCACGCACAAGTGTTTTGTAAAGGAAAGAATGAAGGGATACATGTCTGTAGTTTTTGATGTCAGATGAGTCGAGTGTTGGTTTCTTGAGGAGGAAAGCAACTCGGGACATTTCGAAGTCAGAGGGAATGCAACAAGTGGTCAAGGATGAGATGGGGGATTAAGGAGGGTGGAGAAGGTGGAAAATAGTTTCATTGGGTTAGAAGCAGAAGCTTGACATTTAGAGGTAGAAAGTGTCTTTAGCAGCAGATACAGAGGAAGAGAAGGTAGAGAGGAGGGAGTGAAAGGATGATTGGTCCTCCAGAAGTTTAGTTTTCCTCCATTGTTGCTCAGCTAACTGCAGCCCTGTTCTGTAAGCTCGCAATGAGTCACTCAGCCACGGAACAAGAGAGGAGGCCCGAGCTGGCCAGGAGGAAAGGGGACCGTGTGAGTCATAGGATGCTGAAAGGGGGGAGTGTAGGGTCAAAGAGGCAGAATCAGGAGATAGAAGGGAGAAGGATTTAGCAGAAGGGAGAGATGATAGGATATAAGAGGAGAGAGTATTGGTAGAGAGAGAGTGTGACCATCTGAGTAAGGGCTGAGTGGTTAGATTTGGAGGAAAGGTAGACAGAAAAGGAACAAAGTAGTGATCAGAGACCTGGATGTGGGTTGCAGTGAAATTAGTAGGCAACCAGCAGATGAGGTCAAGCGTATTGCGCTTGGAGGGGAATAAAAAAGGGTGAGGTCAAAAGAGGCAAGAAGGAGAAAGAGAGTTGGAAAGAAATGAATCAATATCAGACATCGGGAGGTTGCAGTCGCCAAGTACTAAGAGCGATGAGCCATTGTCAGGAAATTAGCTTATCAAAGTGTCAAGCTCATTGAGGAACACTCCGAGGGCACCTGCTGGGCGATAGATGACAATAATGTTAAGCTCGAGTGGACAAGTGACAGTGACTGCATGAAATTCAAATGAGGAGATGGACAGGTAAGAAAGGAAAAAAATCTCCACTGAGGAGAAATGAGTAGACCTGTGACACCACTGCGACGACCAGATGCTCTTGGACTATGAGAGAAATATAGTCAGATGATGAAAGAGCAGCTGGAGTAGCAGTGTTCTCTGGTGTAATCCATGTCTCCATTAGGGCCAAAAAGTCAAGGGACTGAGGGGTAGCATAGGCTGAGATTAACTCAGTGGACTTGACCGCAAATAGGCAGTTCCAAATGCTGCCAGAGACCCGGGTACACTAAATTAGAAAGGTTGCGGCCAAAGGGGTGGGGAGCATCTGTAAAGCCTACAGGGAAGAGGTGATAACAGGTATAGAAAACACATACATAGTTGACAAAGCTACAAAACAGCAAAGTGAGAGAGAAGCCCTCCTATCTTTCCTTGAATTTCTCCGAACAACAACTTGGCAGAACCGTCTTACAGCTTGGTGTGTAGTCTCATACTATGTAGTTTCACTTGTGTAGTCTCACTCTTCTATTGCAGTTGTTGAAAGACACTATATGGTGTGTAGAGTACATCGGCAGCTATAGTGTTAAGGATCAGATTTAAAAAAAACAACATTTTAGCAGAAAATGACATACCCAAATCTAACTGCCCGTAGCTCAGGTGATGAAGCAAGGATATGCATATTCTTGATCCCATTTGAAAGCAAACACTTTGAAGTTTGTGGAAATGTGAAATTAATGTAGGAGAATATAACACATTACATCTGGTAAAAGATAATACAAAGAAAAAACATGCATTTTTTTCTACCATCATCTTTGTAATGCAAGAGAAAGGCAATAATGTAATAATGTATTATTCCAGCCTAGGTGCAATTTAGATTTTGACCACCAGATGGCAGCAGTGTATGTGTATTTTTTTTTGACTGATCCAATGAACCATTGCATATCTGCTCAAAATGTTCTATCAAAACTGCCCGAAAGTGCCTAATTGGTTTATTAATACATTTTGAAGTTCATAATTGTGCACTCTCAGAAAACAGCATGGCATTCTTTCCATGTAATGGCTAGGCGGGGGGGGGGTTGCACATAGGTTAAGAAATCATTTACTAAATAAATTAAAGTTAAAAAAATGAATAAAAAGTAACACAATGAAATAACAATAACAACGATATATACAGGTTGTACGGGCACCAAGTTGATCTGCAGGGGTATAGGTCAGTTGAGGTCATTTGTACAGGCCAAAAATATCAGCAAGGACAACAACCACCCGAGCCGCTGCCTGTTCACCCCACTATCATCCAGAAGACGATATCATTTGATTTTATCTAGGTAGGGGTAAAGTACTACTGCTGCTCCTTCTAACCGAGGTGTTAACGGTTTACAAAAACGGGCTTTGTATTCAAATTGATGGTCACAGCCAGTGGGTAAAACTGGTTGAAGTTACAACAATCCAGTTTTCCATTCAGTATGATGTTGTGTTAACTAGTTTAACCCTTTTGGTATGCATGCATGTGCTAATCACAAACTATTGTAAACTGAAGTTATGCTCTATGTATCGCTGTAAAGTTTCACTTTAATCTTTTTTAAAACTGTAAGAGACAGACTACTCATCTGAGTTCCTCTGAAAAATACTGTAGATATAACTCTGACCAAAGTACTTTGTCGGAGTCCCATGGATTGTTGTCACATACCCTGGAATGTTGGGCTTCAGAAGCCCTGTGGCCTAAAAGACTCAGAGAGGAATAATTCACGAAGTACTTTGAGCTCAACAGGGAACAAAGAGACTGAGTGAAAGCAACAGTCTTTTACTGTTCTCCCTGCTCTCGTTAAATAATTCCTTGCTTCTCGTCAGTATTCTCTCACTTTCTTTTTCTCACTCCTCTATTTTTCTCTCTCAAATCAACGTTATACTGTTCTAAAAAAATCCTGCTTCCCACTTTAGCCTGATGGGAGTAATTTGAGTGTCAGTTGGATTCAATCTGGACAATCTTTCCTTCAATCAAAACCTTTTTCTCTGACTCCTATTCGAGTTCAACTTCGGTTTTTGATTCAATCCATCTCCCAGCATTATAAACTTCAACACTGAAAACCTAACACAGTCAATACTCAGAGTGGTAGACCAACAAATCAACGACAATCCAATGTTGAAACTACCTGATTCCCTACTTTCTCAGAGCTATAAATAGATTTTGAATGAGTGAGTGGTAGTAGGGAGTAAGGAAGAGACAGACGGATGGAGGGTCAGCTAGATGATTTAGGTAATGTAATAGTCATGATGATGATGATATGATACTCCTTTCTGTTAGCATAGCTGTGTGTGTGTGTGTGTGTGTGTGTGTGTGTGTGTGTGTGTGTGTGTGTGTGTGTGTGTGTGTGTGTGCGTGTGCGTGTGTGTGTGTGTGTATTAGCTCTCTGCCAAAACTCTTAACCCCACCCCCCCATTCGGAGCCTCAGATTCCCTGATTCAGCAGTGGATCCATATTTCTAATAGATTGCAGAAAGCTTCATTAATGTATATTGAAAGATTGTAAAAGGCTGTCTACAGGGAGACAGAGTGCATGTACTGAGGGAAGTCTGGTTTCTCAGTGGTCGTTTATCATACTAGTGCTACTGTGCTGAAAGTTGCTGTGTTGTTTGTTTTGCATATGTAGATGGTTCCACATGCATACATCAGTCTAGCACGCACACAGGTAACTGCCAAAATAAAGGAAACACCAACATAAAGTGTCTTAATAGGGCATTGGGGCACCACGAGCCAGAACAGCTTCAATGCGCCTTAGCATAGATTCTACAAGTGTCTGGAACTCTATTGGACACCATTATTTCACAATAAATTCCATAATTTGGTGTTTTGTTGAGGGTGCTGGAAAACACTGTCTCAGGCACCGCTCCAGAATGTCCCATAAAGTGTTCAATTGCGTTGAGATCTGGTGACTGAGATGGCCATGACATAAGGTTTACATCATGTTCATGCTCATCAAACCATTCAGAGACCACTCATGTCCTGTGGACGGGGGCATTGATATCCTGGAAGAGACCACTCCCACCGGGATAGATCTGCTTCACCATAGGTTGAAGTTTATCCCTCAGAATGGCTGTGTATTTATTGGGATTTACCTTGCACTCTAAGGGGTTGAGTGGACCTAACCCATGCCATGAAAAATCACCCAACACCCTAACAGAGCCACCAGAACCCTCATTTACTCAAGAGTTTCCTTTATTTTGTTACCTGTAGGTCCATATATAATATTACCAGATGACAGCCACACATAGGTCTACACAAATGACTAGATGTCACTCTCAAAGTCAATGAGACGTTAATGCCAACAATCATCATAGGAAGAGGCGATAGAGGAATGGGTGTGGGGGATGATAAATAATTACCGGAGGTGCCCTTCTCCCGCCTCATTAGCCGTGTCCATACTTTTTTATTATTATTTTTTCATTCAGATTTTTCAGGGGGTGCTGCAGCACCCTCAGCACCCCTACTTGCTTTGGCTATGTCTGTCAGGGGTATTTTTGGTACTGTTTAGTGCTTGAAAAAGACAAATGAAAAAAAAACACCATGTCATCTGTTTTGGTGGTTGGATTGGCTAGTTTTAGCGTCTGTTTCAGAATTTGTTCTCTATTTCGTCCTAGGTAGCAGGTACTGTACCAAAGGCATGCTGATCACTAAACAGGAGGCTGGACAACCAGGTGAAGACCTAAATCACCTACAACAAGGGTCGTGATTGGAGGTTACTGCAATCCACAGCGACAGACCTGGCTGGCAACGATATCCACTATATACTAGCAAGTTCTACTGATGCTAACAGGGAAGGCTCACCGCTGTGGTAATCAAACATGATCTAAGACTGCCTGAACTCTTTGAGGGGCTTTCCCATGACCCAGATTAAGCCTAATCCAGGAGACAGATAAGCATACTCAATAGACAATCTCCATTGAAAGTTTATTTTAATCCAGGAATATGTGTTCAGTTCCCTATATACATAAATGTTAACAGTTGTGTTACATCACACACTCAAGGGAGTGGTTGGGGAATTACTTTACGTAATCACATTTAAGATATGATATGTGTACCATCTCCTTGTTACTTACAGTTGTTATTAATTTATGTGGCCTATCTTTCTTTTTATCCCACGTGAGGCGACTGTAAAGGATGACTGTGTAGAGAAATATCTTTGAGACATAAGCAATAAGAGTTCATACTGTGGGATACGGGTTGAATACGATTGTGCATTCATGTAACATTATAATTACATATTATTTTTTGATTACCCTGTCACGTCCCATTGTAATTGGTGCCCTTACAGCAATGTCACGCGAACAGATATAATTGTCCTTTGCTGTCGGCTCGCCTCTGAGATTTGACTTAATGATTTTATTTTAAAATCCTCTTTCAGTCTCTGTATTAATGACTGATAACGACAATTACAAGTTTAATTCATTTTTGTTTAGTTGACCAAATTTAGTTTGCTTTATAGTTAACTGCCTATGTTAGCATTTGGTGTTGTAACGGTCGTCGTATGAAGGAGGAGAGGAGGACCAATGCGCAGCGTGGTAAGTGTCCATATTTAATAGAACAAACTGAACACGACTAAATACAAAAATAACAAAGTGAAATAATAAACCGAAACAGTTCCGTGTGGAACACACAGACACAGGAAACAATCACCCACAACTCAAAAGTGAAACCAGGCTACCTAAGTATGGTTCTCAATCAGGGACAACGATTGACAACTGCCACTGATTGAGAACCATACCAGGCCAAACACAGAATCCCAAATTATAGAAAAAGGAACATAGACTGCCCACCCCAACTCATGCCCTGACCATACTAAATCAAAGACAAAACAAAGGAACTAAGGTCAGAACGTGACAGGTGTAAATGTAAGTCACTAGAAGACTTCATATTCAAAAGGATTCTATTAGGCTGTATCTTCAGGTTTTCTGATATGAAGACAGCATAGCAGCTTTTCTTTTCCTTATCTTAAGGACCTTCTCTTGAAATAAAAAGCATATGCTTTGTGCACCTTTAAAGATCAACCCTATAGTGTTCTATGTACCATTGGTGATTTGATTGACCAGTGTATAATGGCTTTGTCAAATATAATGGGCAGACTGTCATTGCTCAGGCTGTATGTTCACTCCATCTCCAACTGCAGACGTATGAAAACCTCTACCTGTCAGGCAGCATATCAACCAAGGCCTCAGCACCGGGAATCATAGTGGCCACAGGTTATAGAATACAGAATGAAAATTGAATAGATAAAATTAGATTACTTTATTGTCCACTTATGTGGAAATTAATTTGGCTCAAGAGAAAGATGTCGATTCAATTTGGGTAATGGTACAAAATGAGAATAGCTCTCTATCATTTCCAGGTCAGTTCTGAAATTCCATTTCATTGTGAATATTATTGTCACGACTCCCGCCGAAGTCGGTCCCTCTCCTTGTTCGGGCGGCGATCGGCGGTCGACGTCACCGGTCTTCTAGCCATTGCCGCTCCACCTTTCATTTTCCATTTGTTTGTCCGCACACCTGGTTTACATCCCCTCATTACTCTACGTGTAGATTATCCTCTGTTCCCCCAATGTCTGTGTGTGGTTTTGTTAGTTCGTTACGTGTGTGACGCTACAGGTTGGTTTTGCGCCGGGTATTGTGTTTACCCATTGGTTTGGTTATATGTACCTATTTGTGTAATTTGTGCACCTGCTTTTTCCTTGGGCTGGAGTGTTGAGACGCAGTTGCGTCTGGCTGTTTTCTTCTGCCTGAATAAAGTGTGCCTGTTCACTCTTCTCTGCTCTCCTGCACCTGACTTCCTTCGACTAGTTGCGCACACTGTGACAATTATGATGATTATCCAATCGCTAACATTACTGATAGGGATCAGAAAATCCTGCTATAAACAACTCATCTTCAACTGTGTGGGAAAATATTGTATCTTAGCAGCAACAACAACTATAATGACCTACATCCATGAATCTGCTTTCTTGATCTCTGTCCTCAAACAATATTTGTTCTGTCACCAAAACAATAGTTTGTCCCCTCCTCCTATCCTCTAATCCCCTACTGGATATGTGAGATCACTAAGCCACTGTGAGCCTGTATAAATGTACTGAATCTGTCCAGAGACACACTATAACACTTCTGATGTTGTCCTTACTCACAGACGCTTTGGTGATGCAAAGTCACTCGGTTTATTTAAGAGGGCCAGTGCAGACTGAGACAACATGACACAACAGATTATGTTTGTGTGCGAGTGTGTGTTCGGGTAGCTCTACACAACCCTTTGCCCAGTGAATCACTCCGCCCTCACACACACAGACATTCACATACACAAGTCAGCTGGTGCATAGATCAGTTGGTGAACCAGACTAACATGATGCAGATGCATGCTTTGTTCTATTTTTACCACAGGGAATATTGAGTCTGAGCTGTCGTACAATAATGTTGGAATCTCATCTGATGCTGGTAACACCTGGAGACAGGTGCGTTTAGACTGAACCTGGGGATTAAATCTAATAATCAAGGAAAACATTGAATATTGTAGTCTGGAGATAAGTATTTTGGACATGTACTGCTGTCTATGCCCTTTGATCATGAGGTGTTTTGAAACTCTCAGTATTCAGCTGTAAACTGATGTAGTTTCTTACCTCCAGAGATAGATGTGTACAGTACAGTAGGTATGTGGTAAAAAACTATGTAAATATTATATTTTATTGAATTGCATGTGTGTCCTCTTTCATGTATTAGAGGAGGAGCACAACGTCTGGTTTCTGGGTAAAAGAGGGGCCCTAGTCACTGTAAAACAACCAACCGTCCCCACCAGACATTTACAGTAGGTTTAAACCTGTCAGTGTTTGTATCTCTGTTATTTGGTTGCTATAATATGTTAGTACTTCTATTGATGTCAAGAAAACTTTTTTAACCTCTTGAATCTCCCCATCCCGGATCCGGGATCGTGACTAAAGCCTCAGGCTCATTAGCATAACGCAACGTTAACGATTTCTGAAAATCGCAAATAAAATGAAAATAATGCGCCTGCTCTCAACCTTAGCCTTTTCTTAACAACACTGTCATCTCAGATTTTCAAAATATGCTTTTGAACCATAGCAATTGACTAATTTGTGTAAGAGTATGCTAAGCTAGCTTAGCATTTTGAGTAGCATTTAGCACGCAACATTTTCACAAAAACCAGATAACCAAATAAATAAAATCATTTACCTTTGAAGAGCTTCGGATGTTTTCAATGAGGAGACTCTCAGTTACATACCAAATGCGCAGTTTTTCCTGAAAGCGTCTGTGTGTAGGAGAAATCGCTCCGTTTTGTACATCAAATTTGGCTACCGAAACGAACCGAAAATTCAGTCACCTACAACGTCAAACTTTTTCAGAATTAACTCCATAATATCGACCCGAAACATGGCAAATGTTGTTTGGAATCAATCCTCAAGGTGTTTTTTCACATATCTCTTCATTGATATATCGTTCGTGGAAGCCTGTATTCTTCTCTAAATTCCATGGAAAAATACTTGCAGCTGACTTTTGCGCACCAATTTCGGCGCAGGACAACGGGCGGACACCTGGTAAATGTGGTCTCTTATGGTCAATCTTCCAATGATATGCCTACAAATACGTCACAATGCTGCAGACACCTTGGGGAAATGACAGAAAGGGCAGACTTACTCCTCTCGCATTCACAGCCATATAAGGAGACAATGGAAAACAGAGCCTCAAAAATCCTGCTCATTTCATGGATGCCGTCTCATCTTGGTTTTGCCTGAAGCTCACGTTCTAGGGCACGCACAGATAATATCTTTGCAGTTCTGGACACGTCAGAGTGTTTTCTTTCGAAAGCTATCAATTATATGCATAGTCGAGCATCTTTTTGTGACAAAATATCTTGTTTAAAACGGGAACGTTTTTCATCCAAAAATGAAATTGCGCCCCTAGAGTTTCAACAGGTTAATTTCACTTCATCTGTTGATTAGAGGCAGTTTAAGGTTGGAACAACTTGCAAATCACAAATGTATGCAATAAAGATACTACAGGTGCAATTCAATTTGGGGGGGAAGGGTTCTTCACGTAGTCCCCCTTTTAGTACTTTAACACTGACTATCCTATTCTAAATTGGAGTGCCTCCGTTTTGCCTCAGTGAAGACCAACTCAACTGAAACCACATCTCTCTTCTTCTTATGTCACTTTAGGAAAACATTTAGAAATGACTTTTAGCACCAGTCAAGTGTGGAGGATTCCTTCTTTCCTGTTTGTGTCTCCTAGATGATTTAAGTGCACTAGAGGAGGAAAGGAACACTGTTGAAATCTACATAGCAGACTAGGGTTAAAATAGTATTTGTTTTCTTTCAGCATTTAATTGTGCCATTTAATTGTCTCGAGTGTCAGGTGGCTGTTGTTTGCAATTTTGGACAGATTCCATTGGATCCATTAGGCCAGGCAAGCTCAATAATGAGCAGCTAAAGTATAACAAATACTATTTGAACCCAGGAAAACGCTGTAGGAATTCTCTCTCTCTCTCTCTCTCTCTCTCTCTCTCTCTCTCCTAGTGTAATAGTAAATATTTCCTGACCCTGGTATCCTCCTAATAGATTCATATCAATACTTTGTCTGTTGTCTGAGTTAATAGCCAGATGAAGGCATGCAGGCTGACAGATGTTTGGATGGAAGCTGCAACAAGGGGCATTGTTGAGTATTGTTCCCAACCTTGTCACACACAGTACTCCAGTGTTCTCACAACTGAAGTTATGTTGATGAGATGTCAGAATAATTAGAGAACAGGCCCGGAGAATGAAAGTTGCCCATTCTCTTTGTGATTACATTTACCTTTCCGCCCCTGTTTTGTAGGCGTTACAACATGAAACAGTTCTATTCTGTGTTGTTTTGAGTGTTGTGTTTTTCTTATTCACCACATCGCTGTACTGTAAGTAAACCCAAGACCTATGACGTTGTTGTTTTCTCTTTGTTGTTATGCTTCCACGCTTTGATAATCGAACACAGTTCTGTTATTTCATTCTTAATCTTTTCAGCGGAATGTGTATTAACTATAGTTAATTATATAGTTAATTGACTGTCTATGGAGACTATTCACTCCACTGATCTTCCATGAACCCAGTTGACTCACTGTAATTGAGAGCATCTGGGCTCGTATTCAGCATAGGAATGCTGATCTAGATCCCTCTGGTCCGTATACCCTAATTCATTATGAACTGAAAGCCACTCAGAATTACACTATATATACAAAAGTATGTAGAAACCCCTTCAAAATAGCGAATTTGACTATTCCAACCACACCAGTTGCTGACAGGTGTATTCAATTGAGCACACAGTCATGCAATCTCCATAGACAAACATTGGCAGTAGAATGTCCTTACTGAAGAGCTCAGTGACTTTCAACATTATTATTTCACATTTATTTAACAAGGTTAGCCAGTTGAGAACAATTATTCATTTACAACTGCGACCTGGCAAAGATAAAGCAAAGCAGTCCGACAAAACAACAACAGAGTTACACATGGGATAAACAAACGTACAGTCAATAACACAATAGAAAAAGTCTGTGTGTGCAAATGTCATAAGGAGGTAAGGCAATAAATAGGCCATAGTGCAGTAATTACAATTTATCAAATAAACACTGGAGTGATAAATGTGCAGATGATGAGCAAGTAGAAATACTGGTGTGCAAAAGAGAAAAAAAGTTAATAAAAATAATATGGGGATGAGGTAGTTAGTTGGAATGGCTATTTACAGATGGGCTGTGTACAGCAGCAGCGATCGTTAAGCTGCTCAGATAGCTTATGCTTAAAGTTAGTGAGGGAGATAAAAGTCTACAACTTCACCGATTGTCACAATTCGTTCCAGTCATTGGCAGCAGAGAACTGTAAGGAAAGGCGGCCACTTCCCTTGAAAAATAGTTTGCCCTACAGCCAATTCTGTTGAATCAGAAGAATTTGCAAAAAACAATCCGATTTCGACAGAAATATGGCTCAGACGCAGGAGAGGGGCTACAAGAATGATCAGATGAATATTGCCATTGAGAAAATTCTAAACAAAATGAGACATGACCTTTTTCAAGGTCAGTGTCGCAAAAAGACGCATTATTGCGTTCTAACAACCTGCTATTCAAAGTGCTCTTAACAAACTAAGGGAATTGTTCACAAACATTGGCACATCCTAAAATCCGATGATAGTCTCGGTAATGTGTTTTCGGACGTTCCCTTGGTCGTATTCTCGCGGGGCAGAAATCTCAGAGACCAATTGGTAAATGTACCACCCCAAGATATTCCTGAACAACGTCTATTTGCGCACCTCCTGGATGGAAATTACAAATGTAATGGCTGTGCTCAATGCAATGGCACTTATAAATGTAGATCCTTCAAACACCCACAAACAGGGAAATCGATCCCAATAAAAGGTGTTATTACGTGCTCCACTAAGGCAGTTATTTATCTTATAACTTAACCTTGTGGTAAAAATGATGTAGGTAAAACAAAGCGCAAATTAAAAGTACGTATCTCAGAGCATCGTAGCACCATTAGGTGTTAAAACTTTACTTATCCAGTTGCGGCCCACTTCTTGGAGGCAGGCCACTCGATTTAGTCTCTGCGTTATATTGGCATCGAACATGACACCCTCCCTAGGAGAGGGGGTGACCTTGATAATTTATTGATAAAACGAGAGGCTGCCTGGATCTTTAATTTAAAGACCCTTGCGCCCTTCGGTCTCAATGTAGACTTTGATCTGAAGCCATTCTTGTGATTATTGTGACTTTACCATTGTAATTGTTCGAAAAACTTGTGTAGTCAAATTAATCTATGATCGTATGCTATCCATTTGTTGTTTGTATGCTGTTCTTTGCATGACATTTTAATATTTGATTATTAACCTGTCTGGCCCACCCGGGACGCAACCGCACCCCCTGCCAACAATAAATGCAAATGCGCTACGCCAAATGCTAATAGCACTCGTTAAAACTCAAACGTTCATTAAAATTCACATGCAGGGTAGTCAATTCAAGCTACACTCGTTGTGAATCTAGCCAACGAGTCAGATTTGTAAAATGCTTTTCGGCGACAGCATGAGTAGGTATTATCTGATAGCAGGCAACACGCCGAAATACCAGAAGGGGACGTAAACAAAGGAATTAGCGTAGCCGGCGCTACACAAAACGCAGAAATAAAATATAAAACATTCATTACCTTTGACGAGATTCTTTGTTGGCACTCCTATATGTCCCATAAACATCACAATTGGGTCTTTTTTTCGATTAAATCGGTCCTTGTGTACCCAAAATGTCAATTTATGAAGACCGTCAGATCCAGTAAAAACACATTTTTTAAACGTGACGTTATTTTTTAAAATTAAAAAAGTTGCCTATAAACTTTGACAAAACACTTCAAACTACTTCTGTAATCCAACTTTAGGTATTACTAAACGTTAATAAACCATCAAATTGATCACGGAGCGATCTGTATTCAATAGGCAGAAGTTTGGGAAACGTAGTAAACTTTTCCGGTTCCATTGTTTACAGCTGTGGACTTGACAACCGGATGTGGCTATTACTCAGATGACCAACGATTTAGTTGAATCGAAATCACAACACTGGCAACATCGTGTGGAAGCTATAGGTACTATATTCTCAGCCTTAAGTATTTTTCCTTCCAATAGACAATACATGGACTGGCGGATTGATTTTTTCTCCGGCGATTTAGTGACCAGGTTTTCTGGCGATTTTGACCACGGAACACGTTCTGTTATAGTCACAGACACCATTGAACCAGTTCAAGACACTTCAGAGTGTTTTCTATGCACACATACTAATCATATGCATATACTATATTCCTGGCATGAGTAGCAGGACGTTGAAATGTTGCACGATTTTTAACAGAATGTTGAAAAAAGTAGCCCGATCTCTAAGAGGTTTTAACCAATGATATTAGGCCACTCTTGGACATGATTACAGACACCTGTGTCTTTTGACACTATATAAACGAGTCATCCCGCAGTGTTTGTGATTATACCCTGATGAAGAAAGCTTGGCTGTCGAAACGTTTTTTTTTTTTTTGCATCTGAGCTCCTAGAGTGTGTGGCTATCTTTTAGTTTCATGATATTGTTTGATACCTTGAGCAGGCTGAGGTGCACCTGTGACCAGCTCAGAAACCAGATTGCACAGCGGAGAAGGTACGGTGTGATTCAAAATGGTCAGTGATCTGTTTGTTAACTTGGCTTTCGAAGACTTTAGAAAGGCAGGGCAGGATGGATATACGTAGGTCTGTAACAGTTTGGGTCTAGAGTGTTACCACTTTTGAAGAGGGGGATGACCGAGGCAGCTTTCCAATCTTTAGCAATCTTGGATGATACAAACGAGAGTTTGAACAGACTGCTAATAGGTGTTGCAACAATGGCAGCAGATCATTTTAGAAAGAGGGTCCAGATTGTCTAGCCCAGCTGATTTGTACAGTTCCAGCTTTTTCAGCTCTTTCAGAACATCTGCTATCTGGATTTGGGTGAAGGAGAAGCTGGGGAGTCTTGGTCAAGTAGCTGCAGGGAGTGCGGAGCTGTTGGCCGTAGCCAGGAGGAAAGCATGTCCAGCAGTAGAGAAATGCTTATTGAAATTCGATTTTAGTGGATTTATCGGTGGCGACAGTGTTTCCCAGCCTCAGTGCAGTGGGCAACTGGGAGGAGGTGCTCTAATTCTCCATGGACTTTAGTGTCGCAAAACTTTTTGGAGTTAAAGCTATAGGATGCAAATTTCTGTTTGAAAAAGCTAGACTTTGCTTTCCTGACTGACTGTGTGTGCATTGGTTCCTGACTTCCCTGAAAAGTTGCATATATTGGGGTCTATTTGATCCTTGCGCAGTCCGCCACAGGATGTTTTTGTGCTGGTCGAGGACAGTCAGGTCTGGAGTGAACCAACGGCTATATCTGTTCTTAGTTCTACATATTTTGAAAGGGTCACGCTTATTTAAGATGGTGAGGAAATTACTTTTAAAGAACGACCAGGCATCCTCTACTGACACGATACCCGGGCCAGGTCGATTAGAAAGGCCTGCTCGCTGAAGTGTTTTAGGGAGCATTTGACAGTGATGGGGAGTGGTCATTTGACCGCGGACCCATAGCGGATGCAGGCAATGAGGCAGTGATCGCTGAGATCCTGATTCAAAACAGCAGAGTTGTATTTGGAGGGCAGGGGGGGGTCAGGATAATATCTATGACGGTGCCCATTTTTTACGGATTTGGGGTTGTACCTGGTGGGTTCCTTGATAATTTGTGTGAGATTGAGGGCATCTAGCTTAGATTATAGGACTGCCGGGGTGTTAAGCATATCCCAGTTAAGGTCACCTGACAGAACGAACTCTGAAGATAGATGGGGGGCTATCAATTCACATATGGTGTCTAGGGCACATCTGGTAACTGAGGGGGATCTATAACAGGTGGTAACAGTGAGAGACTTATTTCTGGAGAGATGAATTAAAAAAATTAGAAGCTTGAGCTGTTTGGGCATAGACCTTGAATGTATGACAGAACTTTGCAGGCTGTCTCTGCATTAGATTGCAACTCTTCCCCCTTTGGCAGTTCTAGCTTGAAGGAAAATGTTGTAATTGGGGATGGAAATCTCAGTATTTTTGGTGGTCTTCCTAAGCCAGGATTCAGACACAGCAAGGACATCAGGGTTGGCGGAGTGTGCCAAAGCTGTGAGTAAAGCAAACTTAGGGAGGAGGCTTCTGATGTTAACATACATGAATCCAAGGCTTTTACGGTTACAGAAGTCAACAAATGAGAGCGCCTGGGGACACGCAGGGCCTGGGTTAACCTCCACATCACCCGATGAACAGAGGAGTAGTAGGATGAGGGTACAGCTAAAGGCTATCAAAACTGGTCGTCTAGATGTATCTGAGGTATGTTGAGTGGGACTAGGGGCTCCGCAGTAAACTAAAACAATGATAACTTTCCTAAACCACAGTATACAAGGCATATTGACATGAGAGAGAGACATAAAGCGAGGCAGAGAGCAATCACAGGTGTTGATTGAAAGAGCTAGCTAAGACAACAACTGGTAAGACAACAACAGCTAATCAGCTAAGACAACAACAACAGGTAAAATGGTGATGAATGGGCAGAGGGTCAATTAACTACACACAGGGCCTGAGTTTGAGGCTGGGGCCGACAGATAAACAAAATGGAGTATCGCGATTAATGAACAGTCCAGCAGGCATCAGCCATGTAGCCAAGTGATCATAGTGTCCAGTGAAGAGCAATAGATGAAACAGGGAAGCCGCTATGTAGTCATTATTACACTAGCAAGCGGAAGACATGGCGTTAAAAAAAAACAGTTATCAGGCCGGGGCTAGTAGAAGCGGCTGCATTGACATCCTGCAAAGGCTGGTTGAGGGCACAATGAAAGGAATTACGTTGGCAGATCAGTTGTGATGGAACAGCGGGGCTCCGTGTCAACAAAGGTTCCAGGCCAGTTGACAAAAGAGGTATTGCAGCTGGATTAATTTTGTTTGCTAGCCAGGAGATGCACATGGCTCGAGGCTAAATGGTGCTAGCTTCGGTACAAGGGCCTTAGCCACTATAGCCACTCGGTAGCAGCAAGCTAGCAGCGATGATCTGATGCAAAGATCCAGAGCTTACGGCAAGAATCTGATGGTGTTGTGGATTCTCGTCGTGTTAGTGAAGAGTCCGGGAAGCATCAGCTGTGTAGCCGAGTGATCATAGGGTCCACTGAGCAGGCCGGGAGTTGGTCCTGGCTCAAGGCTAGCTTTGGGGCTGGGCCACTCGGTAGCAGCTAGCTAGCTGCGATGAGAAATCCAGTGTTGTAGTGGACAAAAACAGTCCGGTAAGCTCAGGGTTGATAACGTGCTGTGCAGACTGGCAAGTATTATCCAGGCTAAAAGAGGCTGGTGTCTGTGCTAAAGGTAAAGGCCGCTAGCACTGGCTAACAGTGACTAAATAGCTAGTAGCTAATTGGTTAGTTTCTGATGGCTAGCTTCTGATGGAGGTTCTGGCTATAAGGTCTAAAAATAGCAGATCCGTATCACATTGGGTGAGGAAGGTTTATTTAACTTAAAAATAGAAAAATATATTGAAAATATATTGAAATATATACAAAAAGACATTTGCACGGGAGAACGACAAACAACGTCTGCACTGATAAGCCATCTTGGATTTAGCAATGACACCGTCATAGGATGCCAACTTTCCAGCGAGTCAGTTCTTCAAATTTCTATGCTGCTAGAGCTACCTGTCACGATGTACCAAGGTGGGTGGAATCAGGCACAGAGAGCAGGTTTCAGTGATTTGACAGTTTATTCTCTGATGCACAAAAGACGACGGTCAACCCAACACACAGGGTGAATAATCCAACACAGGATCATAATAGACCGGAGAATAAAACACAAGTACTCCACCAAATGACATGAAGACAAAAACAATCCCGCACAAAACAAGGGCGGGACAACCTACTACATATAAGGACACTAATGAACTAAAATACACACAGGTGAAACCAATCAGACAAAACAAACAGACAAACGAAAAAGGGATCGGTAGTGGCTCGTAGGACGGTGACGACGACCGCCGAGCACCGCCCGAACAGGCAGGAGAGCCAACCTCGGCGGAAGTCGTGACAGTACCCCCCCCTGACGCGCGGCCCACGCAGTGCGCCGCCACCGTCCTTGAGGACGACCCGGAGGACGAGGTGCTGAGCGATCCGGGTGGAGGCGGTGGAAATCTATCAGGAGAGAAGGGTCCAAAATGTCCCCCACCGGAACCCAGCATCTCTCCTCCGGACCGTACCCCTCCCAGTCCACGAGGTACTGTAGGCCCCCCACCCGGCGTCTCGAATCCAGGATGCCCTGAACTCTGTACGCCGGGGACCCCTTGATGTCCAGAGGGGGCGGAGGGACCTCAGGCACCTCACCTTGCAGGGGACCAGCCACCACCGGTACTGAGTCCCCACTGGACAGTTTGGGGGGGCCGGCTCTGACCGTGAGGCCTCCTCTATCTCCGCGTCCACCTCCCATACCACCGGTGCCACGAGACATGACGGTGAAATGATGGGATTTGGCTCAACGGACCGCTCCTCGGTATCATAGAGGCGGGACAGAGCGTCGACTTTGGTGTTTTGGGAGCCTGGCCGGTATGAGAGGGTAAACCGGAACCTGGTAAAAAACATGGCCCATCTAGCCTGATGTGGATTTAGTCTCCTAGCTGCCCGGATATACTCGAGATTACGATGGTCAGTCCAAATGAGAAAAGGGTGTTTAGCCCCCTCAAGCCCAATGTCTCCACACCTTCAGAGTCCTGACTACAGCTAACAACTCCCGGTCCCCCACATCATAGTTTTGCTCCGCTGGGCTGAGCTTGCTCGAAAAGAAGGCACACGGACGGAGCTTGGGTGGCACGCCCGAGCGCTGGGAGAGCACGGCTCCAAGCCCAGCCTCGGACGCATCCACCTCCACTATGAACGCTAAAGAGGGGTCCGGATGCGCCAACACGGGCGCATTGGTGAACAGCTCCTTCAAACGACTGAAAGCTCTGCCTGCCTCTGCTGACCAACGCAAGCGCACCGGTCCTCCCTTCAGCAGTGAGGTGATGGGAGCAGCCACCTGACCAAAACCCCGGATAAACCTCCTGTAGTAATTGGCAAACCCTAAAAACCGCTGCACTTCTTTCACCGTGGTCGGAGTCGGCCAATTACGCACGGCTGTAACGCGATCATCCTCCATCACCACCCCGGAGGTGGAAATACGATACCCCAGGAAGGAAATGGACTGTTTGAAAAACTCACATTTCTCCGCCTTGCAATACAGGTCATGCTCCAGCAGTCGCCCAAATACCTTACGCACCAGAGACACATGCGCCACGCGTGTGGCAGAATAGATCAAGATGTCATCGATATACACTACCACTCCCTGCCCGAGCAGGTCTCGGAGAATCTCATCTACTAAGGATTGGAAGATGGCTGGAGCATTCTTCAACCCGTATGGCATGACGCGGTACTCATAATGACCCGATGTAGTACTAAATGCTGTTTTCCACTCATCTCCTCTCCGGATACGCACCAGATTATACGCGCTCTTCAGGTCCAGTTTTGTGAAGAAGCGCGTCCCGTGAAATGATTCCATCGCCGTAGCGATGAGAGGTAGTGGGTAACTAAACCCCACTGTGATGGAATTTAGACCTCTATAAATCAACGCACGGACGCAGACCTCCATCCTTTTTCTTCACAAAAAAGAAGCTCGAGGAGACGGGTGATGCGGATGGCCGAATGTACCCCTGTCCCAGCGATTCAGCAACATATGTATCCATCGCTACCGTCTCCTCCTGGGACAATGGATACACGTGACTCCTAGGAAGTGCAGCATTCTCTAGAAGGTTTATCACGCAGTCCTCTCGACGATGGGGTGGTAATTGGGTCGCCCTCTTTTTACTGAAGAGGCCAAATATAGCCAAATCTGCATATTCAGAGGGAATGCGCACGGTGGAAACTTGGTCTGGACTCTCCACCGTAGTCGCACCAACGGCAACTCCTATACACCTACCTGAACACTCCTCTGACCACCCCCTAAGAGCCCCCTGTCGCCAGGAAATCACCGGGTTGTGTTTAGCTAACCAGGGAACCCCCAACACCACTGGAAATGCAGGTGAATCTATAAGGAACAGACTAATCTGCTCCTTATGATCCCCCTGCGTTACCATGTCCAGCGGCACCGTAGCCTCCCTAATTACTCCTGACCCTAATGGTCGGCTATCTAAGGAGTGCACGGGGAAAGGTAGGTCTAACGACACCAAGGGAATCCCTAGCCTTAACGCAAGCCCACGATCCATGAAATTCCCAGCTGCGCCTGAATCGACTAGCGCCTTATGCTGTAGAGAGGGAAAAAACCCAGGGAAAGAAGTCAACACATACACATGACCGACAGGAAGCTCTGGGTGAGTCTGGTGCCTACTCACCTGGGGTGATCAAACAGTGCTCCACCTGCCCTCCCGACTCCCAGAAGAGTTCCTCCAGCACCGGTCGGACGTGTGCCCTCGTCGACCACAACTGGTGCAGGAGGACACTCCTCCTCCGGTCCTCCTCGAAGCCGCTCCTCCTAAATCCATAGGGATAGGGGCAGGAGGGCTGGGAAGTGGAAACGACAGGGCCTGATCCGGACGCCCGCGGGCAGCCAGCAGGTTGTCGAGACGGATAGCCAAGTCAATGAGTTCCTCCAGTGTGAATGTGGTGTCCCGACATGCCAGCTCCCTGCGGATGTCCTCCCTGAAACTGCATCTGAAATGGTCGATCAAGGCCCTGACGTTCCATCCTGCTTCTGCGACCAAGGTCCTGAACTCCAGAGCAGTCCTGTACGCTCCTCGTCTCCTGACGCAGGTGGAACAGCCGTTCACCCACCGCCCGACCCTCTGGTGGATGGTCAAAAACAGCTCGGAATTGGTGGGTGAACTCTAGGTAATTATCCCTCGCCGAGTCCGGACCATTCCACACTGCGTTGGCCCACTCGAGGGCTCGCCCAGTCAAGCAGGAGACGAGGGCGCTCACGCTCTCCTCTCCGGAGGGAGCAGGACGCACGGTAGCCAGGTATAGTTCTAGTTGAAGGAGGAAACCCTGGCACCCAGCCGCCGTTCCGTCATACTCCCGTGGGAGCGTCAGCCGAAGAGCCCCGGAGCCAGATGTGGTCGCAGGAACAGGAGGTGCTGAAAAAGGGTTTGCTGGAGATGAGGTGGGAAGGCCACTCCTCTCCCATCGATCCATCCTCTCCATCATTTGGTCCATGGCAGAACCAATCCTGTGAATCATGCTGGTGTGATGGAGGACCCACTCTTCCATCGATGGGAGAGGAGACGCGGCTGCTCCTGCTGATTCCATGGTGGTGCGGGATTCTGTCATGATGTACCAAGGTGGGTGGAATCAGGCGCAGAGAGCAGGTTTCAGTGATTTGACAGTTTATTCTCCGATCCACAAAAGACGACGGTCAACCCAACACACAAGGTGAATAATCCAACACAGGATCATAATAGACCGGAGAATAAAACACAAGTACTCCACCAAATGACATGAAGACAAAAACAATCCCGCACAAAACAAGGGCGGGACAACCTACTACATATAAGGACACTAATTAACTAAAATACACACAGGTGAAACCAATCAGACAAAACAAACAGACAAACGAAAAAGGGATCGGTAGTGGCTAGTAGGACGGTGACGACGACCGCCGAGCACCGCCCGAACAGGCAGGAGAGCCAACCTCGGCGAAAGTCGTGACACTACCTTGGTCAACTGTAAGTGGAAACGCTTTCTCTGGACTGAAGAATTACACTTCACCATCTGGCAGTCTGACGGACTAATCTGTGTTTGGCGGACGTTGCATAATGCCAACTGTTACATTTGGTGGAGTAGGAAAAATGGTCTGGGGCTGTTTTTCATGGTCCGGTCTAGTTCCCTTAGTTCCAGTGAAGGGAAATCCTTTGTTTACAGTGAAGTGAAATTTTAACTCAGCATACATTCTCGACAATTTTGTGACAACAGTTTGGGAAAGGCCCTTCCCTGTTTCAGCATGAAAATGCTCCCGTGCACAAAGCGAAGTCCATACAGAAATGCTTTGCCGAGATCGGTGTGGAAGAACTAGACTGGCCTGCACAAAGCCCTGACCTCAACCCCATCTAATTCCGTTGGGATGAATTGGAACGCCGACAGCGAGCCAGGCCAAATAGCCCAACATCAATGCCTGACCTCACGAATGCTCATGTGGCTGAATGGAAGTCCCCGCAGCAATGTTCCAATATTTTGTGGAAAGCCCAGAAGATTGGATTGGGACCATTGGTGGAAAGGGAGGGATGATGTTATATGTCTCTCCTTCTTGTTCTCTTGGGAACCCTGTTCCTCTTGGAGAGAAGATATAATGGGATGGGAGGAAAGAATATAGGGGGTGGGAGAGAGGAATTTCAATGAAACTAATGATGTGTCGTCTATATTACCAGACGTCTAAATGGGAGATCATAAGGTTTGTCAGTATGTTAGTTTCGGACTGAATGCCCCATTTGATAGACATTTGATTTAACGAGGAAGGTTCCATTACTCATAGACTTAAGGTAATTGGTGAAAACTTGTAGAGCTGACAACACTTGTTGAGTTATATTAACTTGTGTATCCATCTACTTGCCATTGTTTTTTGTTATGAAGGAACAGTGAGGTTATCTTACTTTGGTTTCTCAATGTTTTTCGGACACTTCAGCCATAGTTCCAAGTGGCAGCTTATCAAGATAGACTACAAGTCCATCTTCAACAGCAAATGTACAGAAGGAGACTATCAGACGTTGCACCTTCACCACAAACTAAGACCTCTTGAAAAGGAAATCATTCCAACTTATTAATGTGTCCCAATTGACCTAATACCTATGTATTTACATGGTAGTTAGGGACTGTATGTTATTCATAATGGGCGATACCTGGAGAAAATTGGACCTCTGAAATTAAAATGAATGGCTCTCCCTGAACGCAAAAAAAGTACCGAAAATAATAATTAAACATATACTAGGTCAAGCTCAGAGGGGACATACAATAGTTACAGACACATTCCCATAAGAAGACAAGCCTCCATTCTGTCCTCCCCTTCTGATATCCTTCATAGCATCACATGGTATAACAGATACATTGACATATGAAGACAAGCCTGACCTCTCCCCTCTCTGGGCCCCAAGTGACTTTACCCACATCTTAATTATCAATGTTACCTAACTAATTCTGATTCAGCCACGACACGCAACACGCTTGGCACACCTGTATTTGGGGAGTTTCTCCCATTATTCCCTGCAGATCCTCTCAAGGGCTCCCGAGTGGTGCCGTGGTCTAAGACACTGCATCTCAGTACAAGTCACTGCAGTACTTGGTTTTAACACAGGCTGAATCACATCCGGCTGTGATTGGGAGTCCCATAGGGAGGCGCACAATTGGCCCAGTAGTCATTGTAAATAAGAATTTGTTCTTAGTTAAATCACTTCTTAGTTAAATAAATAAAGGTTAAATGTCAAATAAATTATAATAATACTCTCAAGCTCTTTCAGGTTGGATGAGGAGCGTTGCTGCACAGCTATTTTATGGTGTCCAGAGATTTCGATTGGGTTCAAGTCCGGGTCCGGCTGGGTCCCTCAAGGACTTCAAAGAATTGTCCCGAAGCCACTCCTGCGTTGTCTTGTCTGTGAGCTTAGGGTTGTTGTCCTATTTCAAGGAGAAACTTCGCCCCAGTCTGAGGTCCTAAGCACTCTGGAGCAGGATTTCATCAATAATCTCTCTGTACTTTGCTCTGTTCATCTTTTCCTCGATCCCAACTAGTCTCCCTGTCTCTGCCGCTGAAAAACATCCCCAGATCATGGTGCTGCCACCACCATGCTTCACTCTAGGGATGGTTCCAGGTTTCCTCCAGACCAAAGAGTTCAATCTTGGTTTCTTCAGACCAGATAATCTTGTTTCTCATGGTCTGAGAGTATTTCGGTATCTTTTGGCAAACTGCAAGTGGGCTGACATGTGCCTTTTTTAAACTTCTTCCTTTTAAGAATGATGGAAGTCACTGTGTTCTTGTGAATCTTTAAAAAAAATATTTTTTATTTATTGATATATTTTCTCCCCAAATTCGCGGTATCCAATTGGTAGTTACAGTCTTGTCTCATCGCTGCATCTCCCGTATAGACTCGGGAGAGGCGAAGGTCGAGAGCCGTGCGTCCTCTGTAACACAACCCAACCAATCCGCACTGCTTTTTGACACAATGCCCACTTTACCCGGAAGCCTGCCACACCAATGTGTCGGAGCAAATACCGTACACTTGGGGACGGTGTCTGCATGCACTGCGCTCGGCCTGCCGCAGGAGTCGCTAGTGCGCGATAGGTCAAGGACATCCCTGCCAGGCAAATCCTCCCCTAACCCAGACGACGCTGGGCCAATTGTGTGCTGGCCCATGAGTCTCCCGGTCACGGCCGGCTGTGACAGAGCTTGGGCTCGCTTGTGAATCTTCAATGCTGCAGACATTTTTTGCTACCCTTCCACAGATCTGTGTCTAGTCACAATCCTGTCTCAGAGCTCTAAGGACAATTCCTTTGACCTCAAGGCTTGGTTTTTGCTCTGACATGCATTGTCAACTGTGGGACCTTATATAGACAGGTGTGTGCCTTTCCAAATCATGTCCAATTAATTGAATTTACCACAGGTGGACTCCAAACAAGTTGTAGAAACTCTCAATGATGATCCATGGGAACAGGATGCACGCGAGCTCAATTTCGAGTCTCATGGCAAAGGGTCTGAATGCTTATGTAAATAAGTTATTTATATTTTATACATTTGCTAAAATTTCTAAAATCTTGTTTTCACTTTGTCATTATGGGGTATTGTGTGCAGATTGCTGTGAAAATAAATAAATATTCAATCCATTTTAGAATAAGGCTGTAACGTAACAAAATGCGGAAGGGGTCTGAATACTTTCCAATGCCGCTGTAGTATAGGTTATGGATCATTTTATTGAGGTCACACTAGGCGCACTTGATATTACGTGCCCAGCAGAGAATCAGTGATGAGGGGCATCATCGGGCACACACCGAGATAATATAACAAACAACTCATTCTCAAACCCTGAGCAATTTGCCATTTAAATGACTACAAAATTCCTGACCCTCCGCTGGACTAAAAAATAAAAAATACTAAACCCTCCCCCTGACTGAAATGTTTTTACATGGTAGATAAATTATACTTACAGTGTTTGTGTAGTTCAAATAAGCTCAATAGGTTAACATAAGAATGGTTTGACTTGCTGTTCTATGCTAATTTGACATTTGAAAATGACATACTGTATTCCCATGTGCGTTCACTATATGGATTCATACCCTGTATGTGTTTCACAGGGCGAGCCGTGTGTGATGGGCCAGAAACAGATCTATATGAAATGCAGACTAGGAAACTATGCATGCTGGGAAAAGACTACGCCCAAGTCCGCTTTGCTGATTCTGGCCCACAACATTGAATGGTAATTATAGTGTACTAGTATAATAACTCACAATTGCAGTAAAATAGAACACATCAAATCAAATCAAATGTTATTTGTCACATACACATGGTTAGCAGATGTTAATGTGAGTGTAGCGAAATTCGTGTGCTTCTAGTTCCAACAATGCCGCAGTAACCAACGAGTTATCTAACCTAACATTTCCACAACTACTACCTTATACACACGCAAGTGTAAAGGGATAAAGAATATGTACATAAAGATATATGAATGAGTGATGGTACAGAACGGCATAGGCAAGATGCAGTAGATGGTATCGAGTACAGTATATACATACACATGAACACATGTTCTTTAATCTCAAATCTAAACATACATCAACAGAAGTTTCATGGTCCATAAAAGAGAGAGACATTTGGTATGATGCTTTGTGTATATTTAAGCCAATTTTGGAGTTAATACACTATTTCAGGATCCATTTCATTTGGCTCATTTTCAGTGTCAGCGCTCCAATTATCAAACATGTTTGGGGATCATTTTATGCAATTTGCTCCTAACGTCTGTCGCTCTGCTTAGCTCAATTTGTAAGGAGTGACGCCGGACAGGAGAAGCAGGTACGGGGCGTCAAACATTTAATAGGGAACACGACAGGAACAGCATCAACACACGGGTAAACAAGGACATATGACAAACATCAGTCCCGAAGCAGGGAACAGAGCTAGGGAAAAGACAGTTATAGGGAAGGTAATAACACAAGTAAGAGTTCAGCTGAGTCCAATGAGCGCAGATGCTCGTAACGGGGAAAGGCAAGTGTGCGTACTGATGGTGGATTGATTGCGTAATCCTGGAGAGCCTGGCGCCCTCGAGCTCCACGGGGAGGAAGAGCGGGAACAGGCATGACAGTACACCCCCCCCCCCCTCCCCACCCCCCTCTAGGGTCACCATCCGGCGTCTCCCCTGGGCGCTGGGCAATCAGGCTGGGAGAGGGGGAGGAAGAGCGGGAGCAGGCGTGACATAATAAGGCGTGACGTTATAATAACGTAGAGACAAGGAAGGGTGTTAATAGGACTGTAGGTTTTATCTTCTAAAGGCAGGGAAGAAAAAAGCAATGACACATGTTTATATAAATACCAGCGGTCAGACTGTATGAGTTTTAATTTGAATTAAGTAGTCTCCTGTGATAGTTGTTTTTAATTATTTTGGGACTGAAATTATTATATGATACCTTTCACAAACTTCCTGACTGTAACGGATGTCGTCGGGAGAAAGAGAGGAGGACCAAAGCGCAGCCTGGTTAGTGTTAATATTTTTAATAAGAAACTGAACACATCAAAAATACAAAACAACACTGACCATATTCTTTCTTTCTCTCTCTATATATATAGACAGTGAAATGCAAAAATAAAAATCTCTGAGAAACTTCAACGTTCAGAGTGACGAATAATAATAAAACTTTTAATTGATTTTGAAGTGTTCACCAAAGTCAAGGACTGAAATGTTATTAACTGATTGCGTATGGCGTAACAGGGTGACAATTCACCGGCCTGTTCTGTGAACAAAAGGTCCAGGAGTTGATTCCAAAGCGGGATATTGCCTAGACTGAACAAAAATATAAACGCAATATGCGTAACAGTTCATATGAGGAAATCAGTCAATTGAAATAAATAAATGAGTTTGTTGTCTAGCTTATGCCTGCCCATATCATAACCCCACAGCCACCATGGGGCACTCTGTTCACAACGTTGACATCAGCAAACCTCTTGTCCACACAACGACATGCACGTGGTCTGCGGTTGTGAAGCTGGTTGGACGTACTACTAAATTCTCTAAAACAACATTGGAGGTGGGTAGAGAAATTAACATTCAATTCTCTGGCAACTGCTCTGCTGGACATTCTTGCAGTGAGCATGCCAATTGTACGCTCCCTCAAAACTTGAGACAGTTGTGGCATTGTGTTGTGTGACAAAACTGCACATTTTAGTGGCCTTTTGTTGTCCACATCACAAGGTGCACCTGTGTAATGATTATGCTATTTAATCAGCTTCTTGATATGCCACAGCTGTAAGGTGGATGGATTATCTTGGCAAAGGAGAAATGCTCACTAACAGGGATGTAAACAACTTTGTGCACATTTGAGCGAAATAGTTTGTGCATATGGAACATTTCTGGGATCTTTTATTTCAGCTTATGAAACATGGGACCAACACTTTACATGTTGTGTTTATATTTTTGTTCAGTGTATATACATAGATATAACACTTGATATATCATATTTATAACAAGTGAGGAGAGATTAGTATTCATATGTAACCAAAATACCCTGGTTGTCTGTTTGACTATAATGTACTAAACTGGACACCATACTTTTGTTAGACTTACTGGAAAGAAATTGAATCAATAAATTACCAAAGCTGTGATACAGTGGTGCTGTTATGTCCTTAACTGGACACTGTACCCTCATTGGAATCACTTTGTCCCTTATAACTATTATCCCAACCAACCAAAACACCATAACTTCACTTGACAGCCTGTCAGTAAATTGGGGGAGGTTCCTAATCACACTGAGGCCAGACCAGACCATAGTGAGTCCTAGAGGGATCTCAGGCTTTGTTGCGTCCTGTTAGTTCAGGCTAGGTAATTCATTGATAAATCATTGACAGCGTCATTATTATAATGGGCACTTGCCTAACCTACTTTGCCCAATGTAAATCCCTTTGTGATTGGGACGTAGCTAACGTCAGCCGGTGGAAGTCAGCCAACCCTGACCTGGCTGCCTGTGTTGACATGGAGTTCCTACCTCTGCTCATCTGGAGCATTTGTCAACCGCAGCCCAATCAATATATAAAAACAGTGCAAAAAATATCTATTATATGTATCGTGCTGAGGGGATAGGAAAGAGAAGCTGTAATGTAAAACACAGTAATACTGTATGTCCTTTGGATCAAAATCAAATACATTTGTATTTATCACATTCGTAAACAGCAGGTGTAGACTAACAGTGAAATGCTTACTTACAAGGCCCTATCCTAATGCAGAGAGAAAAATATAGAAAAGTAATAATAAATACATAGAGCAACAATAACTTGGCTATATACACGGGTACCAGTACTGAGTTGACCTGCAGATGTATGAGGTAATTGAGGTAGATATGTACATATACAGTAGGTACAGGTAAAGTGTTGATATTGATCACATTCTGTATGTGATTTGTTATAGTGATTATGGTTATGAACGGCGTAGAGAAGGAAACTGTCTCCCAGCGTTCTGGTTCAACCCAGCTGTTGTATCAAGGAGCTGCAGCCAAGGACAGAAGTACCCCAACAGCACAGGGTGAGTTGCACATAGGGACACTATTTTGTAGTGTTTCTAAGTCGTCTATTCTGTGAAGGCAACCCTTCTGTATATTTTTGCACAACGAAAGGACAAATATTTTTCCATTTCATTTTGGAAAGCATTATGTTAGTCATAATGTGGCCTGAATAGGTATCACACACTTCAAAAGAAAAGTACAACAACACATAAAACGTACAGTGGCTACAGTATCTCTCTGTATAGGTTGGCCAATGCTTCGTCATCTTCCCATCTTCCCACTGTAATGAAACACTGTCAGGGTGTCACACCCTCTGGCACGGCTCCTAGTGTGAATAGTGATATTGGCTATTTAGGCCTGAGTCATTCACCAGACAGTAGATCTATACTGAGTGACATAGTGTACTACTGAGAGCTACAAAGCACAGTCAGGAGTCCTAGGACACAGATTAGGATGCCTCAGGATGGCTAAGGTCTAAGGAGAACGGTACATCCTTCATTTATGCCTATGCTTCCCCAGGGTTAAAAGTCAAGTTTTGTCCAGGAGTTCCCTGTTATGTTGTCCCATATACACCAACCGCTGAAAGTTTAATAGCAACTTGCAACACAACATCACCCACACACATCTACAGGACTCAAGCCCCGAGCTGAGAGACAGAGTAAGAGCTAAAGATCTTAAAGAGAGATGCAACCCTAGAGGCCCTGATATCGAATGATAGACTCAGAGTAGCCTCCTTCTAGGGCCAGGGCCTTGCCTCGCTCCCCTCACTCCCTAGACACTGTTCAATCACCTCACATTAAATGCAGGTGGAAGAGGTGCGGAGGTGCTCTGCTCGGTGTGGTGGTGCTTTCCCCCTGCACTGCAGATAAGAAGTGTCGCTACCACGAGGTCTCTCCCGGGCCCAGCTGTCATATTACAGTGTGATGAGTTGAGGAAATTAGGATGTATTTCTTTCATTAAGAGAGGCCTCTTCTGATAAGACAGACATATGCCATGTGGTCAAAAAGTTTGTGAAATGTATCTTATAATCAATTCAGTCCCAAAATAATTAAAAACAACTATCACAGGAGACTATTGGAGGTGAAGAATTTTTATGGCATTGGGTCTCATGCATTCGGAAAATCCTTCAGTCCCATTGAATTCAGACTTTAATTTATATTCATGAAGCCCAAGATGGCAGTATTTCTTGGGGAGAGCAAATGGGCCTAAATATTTAATGTGTGGTACTGCTAAGTAGTAAACATGGCGGTTCAGAAAAAGAAAAAGTAAAATAAATGAGAGAGGGTGGAAGAAAGTTTGATGTTTTGAGAGAGGGATGAGATGTGCAGTGTCCTACATCAAAATTTCAATATCACAAAGTGACCTTATAGAATGTCTTGTGTACTCCAACCAGATTTACTGTACATTAGCTACATTATAGCATGTCATGTGTACACCAACCAGATTTACTCTACATTAGCTACATTATAGCATGTCATGTGTACACCAACCAGATTTACTCTACATTAGCTACATTATAGCATGTCATGTGTACACCAACCAGATTTACTCTACATTAGCTACATTATAGCATGTCATGTGTACACCAACCAGATTTACTCTACATTAGCTACATTATAGCATGTCATGTGTACACCAACCAGATTTACTCTACATTAGCTACATTATAGCATGTCATGTGTACACCAACCAGAACCAATGGAATAGTCCCAGAAGTTAAAATCCGTCCATCTAGCTCTCCAGTTATGCTCAATCAAATACTCAAAGCATTTTAAAGAAAGCAAAAACGATTTGAACCCAGGTATGACACACCATCAGCACGACAGCACTGACATCACACCATTTATACCATCCTTTGTGTGTTGACATTCACCTGAACAAGAGTACATTACACAGTCCTACTGTGTCTGGACCTGAACTAACAAAACCCCTCATTGTCAACCAGCACTGTTGTCCAGACCATGATACTTACCCTATTATGCATTTTGGATTTTGAGGCCCTCTGAGTCACACACAGAGCCATGGACACAAAGCTTGACATTTAGCCGGCATGCCAGCATCAGTCTCCTGCAGATTAGCTACTGAACCCAGGACACCTCAATAGAGAACTAGAAATGTCCAGAGAGTATGAACAACGGACACCAACAAAATCCTGAGTGACATCGATGCCACTGAAAACCTAAGTGCCATTCTGAGTGACATTTTGGCAAAGGATTGTGGGCCATTACAGTTCCACACAATAGCTGCCAACATTATCCCTTGTCTTCCATTCTATTCTGCCTTTCTTTATTCAGCTTAGTCATAGTTTATAATTTTCGGTGTACAATGGCGTGAAATATACCCCCAGAAGCTTTCCCCCACACATAGCAACCCTCCCATGTTTTCACACTCAGCTGCGCTTGAAAGGAAGCAAAGCAGAGCGAGAGAAAGAGGGAATAAAGTGTTTTGCATTTTGCTATTGCTATTGTTGTGTTTGTTTCTGGACCAGAGCCCCCTTGTGCTAATGCAGTGTAACAAATGAAGATCCCAATTGCATTGCATTACAATGTGCTGCGGTGAGGCTGGGAGTTAGTTGTGCTTGCTTGCAGGGTATGGGAGGGATAAGTGGGAGGGTTTGGTCGCAGCAGCAGCTGGAGCAACAAACAACATGTGTATACAGTTGAAGTCGGAAATTTACATACGCCTTAGCCGAATACATTTAAACTCAGATTTTCACAATTCCTGATATTTAATCCTCGTCAAAATTCCCTGTCTTAGTTCAGTTAGGATCACCACTTTATTTTAAGAATGTGAAATGTCAGAATAATAGTAGAGAGAATGATTTTATTTATTTCATCACATTCCCAGTGCATCAGAAGTTTGCATACACTCAATTAGTATTTGGTAGTATTGCCTTTAAATTGTTTAACTTGGGTCAACTGTTTTGGGCAGCCTTCCACAAGCATCCCACAATAAGTTGGGCGAATTTTTTTCCCATTCCTCCTGGCAGCTGGTGTAACTGAGTCAGGTTTGTAGGCCTCCTTGCCTCCTTTTTCAGTTCTGCCCACAAATTCTCTATAGGATTGAGGTCTGACTTTGTTGTCCTTACGCCATTTTGCCACAACTTTGTAAGTATGCTTGGGGTCATTGTCCATTTGGAAGACCCATTTGTGACCAGGCTGTAACTTCGTGACTGATGTCTTGAGATGTTGCTTCAATATACCCACACACTTTTTTTTCCTACCTCATGATGCCATCTCTTTTGTGAAGTGCACCAATCCCTCCTGCAGCAAAGCACCCCAACAACATGATGCTGCCACCTCCATGCTTCACGGTTGGGATGGTGTTCTTTGGCTTACAAACCTCCCCCTTTTCCTCCAAACATAACGATGGTCATTATGGCCAAACAGTTCTATTTTTGTTTCATCAGACCAGAGGACATTTCTCCAAAAAATAATATCTTTGTCCCCATGTGCAGTTGCAAACTGTAGTCTGGGTTTTTTATGGCGGTTTTGGAGCAGTGGCTTCTTTCTTGCTGAGCAGCATTTCAGGTTATGTTGATATAGGACTTGTTTTACTGTGTATATAGATACCTGTTTCCTCTAGCATCTTCACAAGGTCCTTTGCTGTTGTTCTGGGATTGATTTTCACATTTCGCACCAAAGTACATTCATCTCTAGGAGACAGAGCACGTCTCCTTCCTGAGCGGTATGACGGCTGCGTGGTCCCATGGTGTTTATACTTGTATACTATTGTTTGTACAGATGAACGTGGTACCTTCAGGCATTTGGAAATTGCTCCCAAGGATGAACCAGACTTGTGGAATACAATTTTTTTCTTGGTCTTGGCTGATTTCTTTTGATTTTCACATGATGTCAAGCAAAGAAGCACTGCGTTTAAAGGTAGGCCTTGAAATCCATCCACAGGTACACCTCCAATTGACTCAAAGGAGGTCAATTAGCCTATCAGAAGCTTCTAAAGCCATGACATCGTTTTCTGGAATTTTCCAAGCTGTTTAGAGGCACAGTCAACTTAGTGCATGTTAACTTCTGACCCACTGGAATTGTGATACAGTGAATTCGAAGTGAAAAAATCTGTCTGTCAACATTTCTTGGAAAAATGACTTATGTCATGCAGAAAGTAGATGTCCTAACCGACTTGCGAAAACTATAGTTTGTTAACAAGACATTTGTAGAGTGGGTGAGAATCGAGTTTTAATGACTCCAACATTAGTGTATGTAAATTCTGACTTCAACTGTATGTGCTGATCCTAGGGAAGTGACAGATGTAACCACCCTGAGTAGACTCGCTGCAGATACTATAGTGACAGAGCAGGAGGGTCCAGCACACACATTAGTCACTCTCACACACACTCTCACACACACACACACACACACACACACACACACACACACACACACACACACACACACACACACACACACACACACACACACACACACACACACACACACACACACACACACACACACACACACGGTGGGGCAGAATATGATGCAACCCTAATGTTTGGGCTAGTGCTGACTGTTTGTGTCTGTGTTTGAATGTAGCCCAGCAGTCTGTTGTTGACTAGTGTACCTGCCACCCTACTGTCTCTTGATTACTACACTGCCTTGACCTCCCTGTGGTTCTCTCTCTCTACATCACACGCACATATACACACAAACACACACACTCACACCACAGGAGCAAGACACTCCCAGTGGTGTTATGTAACATGTCAGAATCAGGATGCACGCTAATGTAGACTTGTCACAACACCAGCTGTTGGAATTTTGACAAAAACAAAGAATGATGCCCTGCCTGTGCCCATGCATGCTGAGTGCTGATTACCTAGTGGTACAGTGGTTTTAGGGCATTGTATTAAACCCCATTTCAACAATGATATGTATTTAAGTCTAGAATAAACACAAGTACAAGCATCTGTCTGGGCTCTCAAATAGAATGGAATAAAAAAAAATATGTAATAATGTTTGGGACTTTTTTGTCTCGTTCTTTCTTGCCATCTTTCTTTCTTCATCTGTAGAACTTGAGGCTGAACTTGTTTTCCAGGGGGACTCAATGAGAACCAACATCCATCTGGATTTCGGAAATGGCACGGCTGTAATGGTCCTGTGTGTAGCTGGTGTAGAGAGTCAGGCGCAGGACAGCAGATATGAGTAATCAACGTACTTTACTCAAAAATAAAAAGCAACATAGCGAGCCCACAAAAACTTACCGATGTACAATAAACAATCCCTCACAAACAAAACATGGGGAACAGAGGGTTAAATAATAAACAAGTAATTGGTTGACTGAAGCCAGGTGTGAAGGACAAAGACAGAACAAATGGAAAATGAAAAGTGGATCGGCGGTGGCTAGAAGGCCAGTGACGTTGAACGCCGCCCGAACAAGGAGATGGACCGACTTCGGCGGAAGTCGTGAAACGGCAGTCTCCTACTCCAACCTGAGCTGGATCGAAGAGAGGATCAGACACGTTTACAAGACGGCTGGGATATTCCGTGTCTAGGCCTTGGCGGAGAACACCCTGGGATTTCATACTACCACCTTGTAAATGCATGTTACGTTACCTCTATACATTCACCTATTGTGTCAGGGCTATTCAATTCCCGCCACCGAGGACTGAAGTACTTCTGTTTTTGTTTTTTACTGTACCTGGTAGATAATTGGTCATTGATTGGTCAGAGTGGTCGTTCACCTGGTTACCCAGGTCTGAATCAGTCCCTGATTGGAGGGAAAGGATAGAAAACAATCGTGCTGTGATTCTCAAGGATCATAATCGAATATCTCTGCCTCATACAGTGCCTTGCGAAAGTATTCGGCCCCCTTGAACTTTGTGACCTTTTGCCACATTTCAGGCTTCAAACATAAAGATATAAAACTGTATTTTTTTGTGAAGAATCAACAACAAGTGGGACACAATCATGAAGTGGAACGACATTTATTGGATATTTCAAACTTTTTTAACAAATCAAAAACTGAAAAAATGGGCGCGCAAAATTATAATAATAATATATAATAATAATCAATCAAATTTAAGACGAGAAACTGCGTTCAATACCGGAGGAAAACAATGTGTAGCAAACTCTCAGGTCACGCACCTCTAACAAAGTGTACACTTCTCTCTACCCTCGTTCTGAACAGTGCTACTTCTTCATTTCTCAAAGGAAAAACCTCAACCAATTTCTAAAGACTGTAGACATCCAGTGGAAGCGATAGAAACTGCAAGCAAGTCCCTTAGAAATCTGGATTCCCAATGAAAACCCATTGAAAAGTTTGTGACTTCAAAAAAATACTTCTGAATGGTTTGTCCTCAGGATTTTGCCTGCCAAATAAGTTATGCTATACTCACAGACATCATTCAAACAGTTTTAGAAACGTCAGAGTATTTCTATCTAAATCCACTAATAATATGCATATCTTAGCTTCTGAGCCTGAGTAGCAGGCAGTTTACTTTGGACACGCTTTTCATCTGGACGTGAAAATACTGCCCCCTATCCTAAAGAAGATTTACTCATGATGTCTATGGTATTACATACATTGACCTCTTCTATTAATGAAGACGACTATGATAGAGGCGGAGCAGTCTCTGATCTTATATTTTGTTCTGACATCTTATCAGTCTTTCATAAGTTATGACCTTACCTGCATTGGTTCTAGGTCTTATGCGGAGGATGTTTCTTCTAGGGTTTTACTCAAGTCAAGTTCCAATTACTCTTAGTGAGAAGTTGAAGGAGAAGTTATGATCATCTGGAATGGATTTCTTTCATGTTCTGGGGCTTTATGTAAGTGTTTTAGGTGGAGGGATTATGTCTAGATCAAAGTGTTATCATCCATTTTGGCCGTGTTCCCTCTTCCTCCAGCCGGTGATCAGCTTAGATGGGAGAATCTCATACACCTTCACCAGCGAGGGAATGAACACTGTTACGGTCCAGGTGTCTTCAGCCAACACCATACTGCAAGACACCAAGACGATAGCAGTCCAAGGTAAGGATCAGTACTACCTCTCTCTCTCTCAGGTCTCCCTAATCAAATGATCCTACTAATTAGCACATATAGCAGCCATCTGAATTGGTATGCTACGTTTCAGGATACATTACATTTGAATATGTCAGGATATGTGCGAAAGGGGACATTTCCCCACTTATCTAAGAAATCACGTGCGATCAATCATCTCCCCTTGAGCACACTAACACGCACACACCAACATCTCTGTCAGCTTTCCCACCCATCAGAAGACAGTTAGAGGAGGGACACAACCAGAACAAAGGACAGTGGGGAATGAGGAGGATACCTTGAGAATAATGCACCTAGATCAGGGGCTGAATTAACGGTCTGTTTCTGTTTCTCCCCTGGGTCTCTCTCTCTGTCTCTCTCTCTCTCTCTTTCTGACAGAGTTCTTCAAATCTCTGCTTTTATCTTTCTCCCCTAATCTGGATGAGTACAAGCCTGACATCCCCGAGTGGAGACAGGATGTGGGTAGAGTCATTAAGAAGGCTCTGCTCCAAGTAAGTGTGAATTCCTTCTCTTTTTTCTCCCTCTCTCTCGTCTCTTACTATCCGCTGAGATGCTTCGGCGTTCGCCCTCGGGCTGTCCTGTGATTCATTATCACACAGGTGCGAGAGACTCGGCTTCTTCTCACGCGAGGCAGCTTGATGAGCACTAATAGCTTAAGTCGGCGCAATGAAGTGCGTTCTTCGGAATTCATCTGGAATGTACTTAAGTAAAAATACTTTAAAGTACTCCATAAGTCGTTTGAGTATCTGTACTTAATTTACTATTTGTATTTGAGAACTTTTACTTCACGACATTCCTAAAGATAATTATGTACTTTCTACTCCATACATTTTCCCTGACACCCAGAACTACTTGCATTTTCAATGCTTAGCAGCACAGGAAAGTGGTCCAATTCACACACCTGGTCATCCCTACTGCCTCTGATTTGGCGGACTCACTCAACACAAATGCTTTCTTTGTAAATTATGTCTGAGTGTCCGAGTGTGCAGCTGGCTATCATTAAATAAATACAAGTATGTTAAAAAAACATGGTGTCATCTGGTTGGCTTAATATTAGGAATAAGAAAATATTTATACTGTTACTTGTAATTTTACGGCTGCTGTACCTGTACAGGAACCAAATCAGCGGAAATTCCAGAGCGCCAACTAATAGTACTCGATACAACTCAAACTTTCATTAAAACTCACATGCAAGATACTCAATTAAAGCCACACTCGTTGTGAATCTAGCCAACATGTCAGATTTGTAAAATGCTTTTCGGCGAAAGCATGAGAAGCTATTATCTGTTGGCATGCAGCCCCCAGAAACACACGAAGGGGACGTAAACAAAGAAATTAGCGTAGCCGGCGCTACCCAAAACGCAGAAATAAAATATAAAACATTCATTACCTTTGACGAGCTTCTTTGTTGGCACTCCTATATGTCCCATAAACATCACAATTGGGTATTTTTTTCGATTAAATCGGTCCATATATACTCAAAATGTCCATTTATGAACACCGTGAAATCCAGGAAAAAAGTCACGTTTCCCAACGCAACGTCATTTTTTTTTATTAAAAAAGTTGCCTATAAACTTTGACAAAACACTTCAAACTACCTCTGTAACCCAACTTTAGGTATTAGTAAACGTTAATAAACGATCAAATTGATCACGGAGCGATCTGTATTCAATAGCAAGTCCACTTTCCCCCCTCCATTTTTTCCAGCTGTGGACTCGAAGACAGGATGTGCCTATAACTCATCTGACCAAGGATAAAGTTGCCTTGAAATCACAACACTGGCGACATCGTGTGGAAGCTGTAGGGACTGCAAGCCCAGGACCATCTATTATTGCGTGCAATAGACAATACAGAGACTGGCGGATGGATTTTTCCTTCGTCGATTTTGTGATCAGGTTTTCTTGCGATTTTGACCACGGAACTCGTTCTGTTATAGTCACAGACACCATTGAACCAGTTCTAGAAACTTCAGAGTGTTTTCTATGCACACATACTAATATGCATATACTATATTGCTGGCATGAGTAGCAGGACGTTGAAATGTTGCGCGATTTTTAACAAAAAGTTCCAAAAATTCGCAGCAGCCATAACATTATTTCAGCAATTACATTTACTTTTGATACTTACTATAAGTATATTTACAACCAAATACTTTTAGACTTTTAATCATGTAGACTTTCACTTTCACTTGATTCATTTTTTATTAAGGTGTCTTTACTCTTACTCAAGTATGACAATTGAGTACTTTTTCCACTGCTGCCAACTCCACAGTGGATTTGACATGAGAGGCGACTCAGGTGAGCTAGGCTGAGAGCCAGTGGAGGGAGCTACTGTGATAGAGGTCAGAGTGAGGCTTTGTGAAGGATAAAGTGCACTTTGTCACCTGGGAGCCTGATACTATGTTCATGGCAGTATAGTATGGCACCAGCCAATTGAATTGTGTTGAACTGAGAGGTACACTCAGTTAAAAAAATCTCCAGCTTTTGCTATTAATTCCTAGCCTCAATAGAGTGCTACAACACTTATTTTCATACAGAACGTTTTGTTAGACAACCTTTTAGGACCTACGGTAGATACTGTATATGGTATATGTTTCTCATGTCTCTACTGCATTCATGAACACCAGTTCATGTGTCATGTACTCCTCCATATACAGTTTAATCCTATCAAACCATCCTTCCTTTCACTCTTTCCCCTTTTCTCTAAAATAATTATTCATTCATGTACTGCTAGAGTTGACATAGGGTTCATAGACTAGATATTGCGCAACAACAGCCATACAAAGAGTTATTCAAAGAGAAATCTTCATGCATTTGTATTTTTCTGCTGTTTGCATTCAGTTCACCTTCAAGTTCAAACAAAATGTCATTGAGTCAAGGTAAACATCACCCCACAATAAGGGCAAAGGAGTCAGGGTCCATTAATCTGCAATGTTGCCGTACTACAGTACAGCTCTATGGCTGACAATAGTGACAGCCAGGCAGGGCTGCACTTTTGCTCCTCGGCTGATTCCAACCCACCGCCGAAAAGAGGTTTGAATGGAGAGTTCAGTAATAGAGGCTATTTTAAGTTATTTTCCGAAGTATTCGGTTTCTCCGGCTTTTTCATTCCTCTCCCAGCGGAACATGGAAAATGACCGAAGGCTCCTTCTCAGGTTCCAGACAGTGACTGTTTGCAAATTCATATAATTTAGTATGTTACACAGAAGGGACCGCTGGTTTCCCCACCACCTGTTAATGCACCTCTCAGTGTGGTGCAAGAGGTTAACATATCCTCTTTCTTCCCCAATAGAGAGCACTGCTTCTGGGCATCCCTTTCTCTCCCCCCATTCCTTTCCTGGGTAACGACTGTACTTTACTTCAGAAAATGAAATTATAGTTATAGGTGAATTATAAATAACCCAGATCAGATTTGTCACTCCAGCCAATGAGTTTGGGGGTCATAAAATGCCAGCGGTACCCAAGCACACAGAGCCTTAAGGCTTTTTAGACTAACGAGTGATCGCAAAGAGAACAAACGTGGCCGGAGTGTATTGATTTATTTGCAACCCATCATCTTCCCTTTCCCAACCCCATTCCTTCTATGCCTCTTTTCCCTCATTGCAAGTCATTCTTTTGCTCTCTATTTGTCCACTACCTTGCTCCTCAAAAAGTGACTTTTATGCTTGAAAATTGATGTGCTTCAAGTGTATGTGACTCGCCGACAACACCACTCCATTGTCCATCGATAGCCCCATAAAGAATCCATGAAAAGATTAGCGGGTTTTAAAATGGACACTGATTGCTGGTTTGAATCCTCTGCCTTGCTGCTAATCTGAAGTGGTTAAAAGCTATTATCAACAAAAACATGATGTAGTAGCTATTTTGAAGTCATGGAAAACAGTTGTTTGGCAATAAGTACTTTTTCCATAAAGAAAGAAATATACTTTGGCAAAACTCAGAGGTTGAGATTGGATTTAAAAAAGGGTCAAACTCTATTTGACACCTAGGGCCATAACACATTATGACACGGTCATAACCATGTCATAATATGTCATAACAGCTGACAAAACGCATCATAACCTGTCATTATATATTCATAACATTGTCATGCACATATATTTAGACCTGTTGTGTCATATCACATTATTTTATGGCTGGTTATGACTCCTGTCAAAACCCACAAAACCTACCACACAAGGCAAACTGTTCCGTTACACCGAAGCCTACTTGTAAAAGTTATATTTATGTTATATATCATTTTCTAAAATTGACCATATTAAACTGCACACACATTGATATCAGACATGACCCAATGCTCTGTTGCTCATGACTAGGATGAATGCAGGAGCAGATTTCAGGAGCTGGACAAGACACCTTATTTGTGACCGATGACTGACAAAAGGGCATGTATGTGATAGGACTATCTGGATTTAAATGATTATAATGGTCATAATGCTTCTTGAAAGTATCATAAAGTGTATTTCTTAGTCCAAGTAAAGTGGCACAGGATGGTCATAATGCTTCATGACAGTGTGTATTTTCCACAAGTTATTCAAAATACGCAGAAAAAAATACATGGCTTGAAACATCAAAGGAAATAACTCAGGAAATAACTCAAATAAATAACTCAAATAAATAGTATTATTTATTCAAATGTGTTTTTTCCCGGCCTAGAAGCTTTCCTTCCCCCTGGATGCAGCAGACGCATTACTTTCTCTGAAATCAGAATAGAGTATGCTACAATGTAGTGAGACCTCTAAATAAATCTAAAAACGTAAACTTCATACCAAATATACTGTATTACAGCAATAGCAAACACTTTCACAAATTAAAATCCCATGTTCCTAATATTGTCATAACATAACTAAAGCTAGCTCTCAACTAGTCATGCAGCTAACTACTTATGCAGTTAGCTACCATCAAGTTAGGGCAGCTAACCTTAGCTAAACAAACACTATCGCTAAAATGGTGGTGTTCCAAACAACTTATTACACGCATGCATTGAGGCACAAACAGTACAGTAGATTCACTCTAAATATAAATATAGTGCTAATTGTGCAAACAAAAACCCATGGACAACTAACAACAACGAGCTAACTACAGTATGGTAGGCTAGCTAATATTAGCGGTTCGCATGCAACCGTTAGATACACATTTCATAAAAAGTAAGCTTCTAAAATACATTAGCGTGGTTTATGTACTCATGTAAATACAAAGCCCCACCTGTTTTGAGCCCGCCATTTTTTGCAACTTAAAAATCCTTTTAGCCCCTAGGCAACTTTGCAGTATTTTTTTATGTGTTTTTTCTTACATTATTAGGCCAGGATTATTTTGCATTATTACATACAGCCAGGAAGAATATTTGGATATCAGACTGGCGGCAACTCACCAGCATTACCAGCATTACGATCAGGAATACGACTTTCCCGAATCGGATCCTTGTTCGTACCCCCCAGGACAATTAAACTGAGGAGACGCGCACACCACCCAATGCTTCTGAGTATTTTACTCGCTAAGTATTTTACTCATTCAGTCTCTGGATAATAAAGTTGATGAGCGGAGGGCAGGGATTTCCTTCCAGAGAGACATCAGGGAATGTAACATACTCTGTTTTACGGAAACATGGCTCTCTCGGAATATACTGTCTGAGTCCGTTCAGCCAGTTGGGTTCTAAGTTCATTGCGCAGACAGGAATAAATATCTCTCTGGGAAGAAGAAGAAGGGCGAAGGGGGTGTATGTTTCATGATTAACTACTCATGGTGGGATTGTAATAACATACAGCAACTCACGTCCTTTTGTTCACCTGACCTAGAATACCTCACAATAAAATGCAGACCATATTACCTCCCAAGAGAATTCTCTTCGGTTATTGTCACAGCCGGTATATTACCCCCCCAAGCTGATACCACGATGGCCCTCAAAGAACTTCACTGACTTTATGCACACTGGAAACGACATTTATTGTAGCTGGGGATTTTAACAAAGCAAATTTGAAGAAAATGCTACCGAAGTTCTATCAACCCCTAGACTGTAGTACTCGTGTTGCTAAAAAACTCAATCACTGCTATTCCAACTTCTGGGATGCCTACAAGGCATGCCATGGATCCATTTTGCTCCTCCCTACCCATAGGCAAAAACTCAAACAGGAATCCGTGCTAAGGACCATTCAATGCTGGTCTGACCAATCGGAATCCATGCTTCAAGATTGTTTTGATCATGCAGACTGGGATATGATCCGGGTAGCGTCCGTCAATAACATCGACAAATTCACTGATATGGTGACTGAGTTTATCAGGAAGTGTATAGGAAATGTTTTAGCCACTGAGACTATTAAAACCTACCCTAACCAGAAACCGTTGATAGATGTCAGCATTCACGCAAAACTGAAAGCGCAAACCATCGCATTTAACCACGGAAAGTTGACTGGGAATATGGCTGAATAAAAACAGTGTAGATATTCCCTCTGTAAGGAAATCAAACAGGCAAAATGTCAGTATAGAGACAAAATGGAGTTGCAATTCTGACACTGACGTCTTGCTTCTGGACAAGCTAAACACCTTCTTCACCCGCTATGAGGATAACACAGTGCCACTGACGTGACCCACTACCAGAGTTTGTGGGCTCTCCTTCTCAATGGCCGACGTGAGTAAGACATTTAAGCATGTTAACCCTCGCAAGGCTGCTGGCCCAGACGGCATCCTCACAGCATGTGCATACCAGCTGGCTGGAGTGTTTATGCACCCCGTAGCACTCAAAAATATCAGCTGGTGCAAGATATCTAAGGAAATCTCGAGCTATTGCTCGCCTGAGGTAGAGTATCTCATGATAAACTGTAGACCACACTATCGACTTAGAAAGTTTTCATCTGTATTTTTCGTAGCTGTTTACATACCACCACAGTCAGAGGCTGGCACTAAAGACAGCATTGAATGAGCTCTATTCTGCCAAAAGCAAACAAGAAAACAATCACACAGAGGCGGCGCTACTAGCACCCGGGGACTTTAATGCAGGGAAACTTAAATCCGTTTGACCAAAATTCTATCATCACACAGAGACACATACAAAGCTCTTCCTCGCCCTCCATTTTGCAAACCTGACCATCTATCTAGCCTCCTGATTCCTGTTAACAAAAATTAAATCAGGAAGCACCAGTGACTAGATCAATAAAAAAATGGTTTACTAGCACAGACTTGAATATGTTACGGAATTCCTCCGATGGCATTGAGGAGTACACCACATCAGTCATTGGTTTCGTCAATAAGTGCATCGATGACGTCATCCCCACGGTGAACGTACGTATATACCTGAACCAGAAGACATGGATTACAGGCAACATCCGCACTGAGCTAAAGGCTAGAGCTGCCGCTTCCAAGGAGCGGGACTCTAAACCGGAAGCTTATAAGATATCCAGCTATGCCCTCTGATGAACCATCAAACAGGCAAAGCATCAAACAGGACTAAGATCGAATCGTACTACACAGGCTCTGATGCTCGTTGGATGTGGCAGGGCTTGCAAACAATTACAGACTACAAAGGGAAGCACAGCCGAGAGCTGCCCAGTGACATGAGCCTACAAGATGAGCTAAACTACTTCTGTGCTTGCTTTGAGGCAAATAACACTCAAACATGCATGAGAGCACCAGCTTTTTCCGGACGACTGTGTGATCACACTCTCCACAGCCGATGTGAGTAAGACCATTAAACAGGTCAATGTTCACAAGGCTGTGCGGCGGGACGGATTACCAGGACGTGTATTGCGAGCATGCGCTGAGCAACTGGCAAGTGTCTTCACTGACATTTTCAACCTCTCCCTGTCTGAGTCTGTAATACCAACATGTTTTAAGAAGAACACCATAGTGCCCCACCTTAGAAAAGGTGGGAAGAGCCTTCAAGATGTTTCAGACAGATAATCGACGTCACAGGCCGCCTCTCAGAGCTGGGTCTGGAAAAAATACAAAGCCGAAAATATAGTGTGCGCTACCTTTTGTTAATAGATATTAATATGCATTTCAAAGTCAATGTAATACCCCAGAGAGAGGGTGAGATGGAGGTGTTGAATATTATAATCAGTACCATATACTTCCACTTTATTCCACATTAAGTGTTGCTGTGTTGCACTATATTTGTGACAGTTGTCATTATAAAAGGCCTGTTTTTCCATTAATTTTGCATTTACCTCGGCAATATGTGTGTTGCTATGCTTGTTTTAATCATTTGGCTTTTAGTTGGAGAAAGGCAACCATTTAGAAATAGCAATTTCATGCTATCACAGTCTTTTAATTGTGAAATATTAAAAATGCACTATCATTGCCGTGGATCTATCCATAATCCATAGCCTGATTTATTTACTGTTGAATAAACTTGGCGACAGGGACGTCGCTTGTCCCAGCTCTGTTGTTTCAGGCCTTGACTTCATCGTCATACAAATCTGACCAAACAAATCCAATTTGTTGCTGTTTACTGGCCACTGGAAGGGAATAGTTTTTGACAATGTTGTGGTGCCAAAGCTGAACTTTATTGTACACTGTGGTCCTGTATAACACCATTTTGTTTTCAACAAATTCATTCAAGTTAAGCATATGCATTGACTGTATGTAGCCCTATTGTAGCAGACTATTATGATGCAAAATATACATTTCAACTGTACTCCATGGGTGTTATTGGTGATACAATATAGTATAGGATCAACATTGGCAATGAAGCAAGAAAATCTCCAAGGCGTTCCCAGATTAGCCTTTATTGTATTGCTCTGTTCTTATGTTTAATGTTTGTTTTCCTCTACCCTCTGTTACAGCACCCTTGGTGGATTCCATGCCGAGACACAGCAGTTCAGTCATGCTGATGCTCCCATCAGCAGTATTCCTTGGTTTAGCAGTGTTTTTCATCTACAAATTCAAGATTTATGTACAGTACATTATGATTATATCTTTGAACACTATATCGAAGCACAGTTCAAATCACCTGCCATGGTCGTTAACCTTTTCACACGTACCAACAAACAGGTGTGATCATTCTACAGTGGTGCCTGCAGCGTACGCTCAAACCAGTGTGATTAGAATGCTTATTTAAAACGCCCAGTTTCGATTGACGAAAAAGACAGCAATTGAGCTGGCCACACTGTTTTTTCACAGAAAGATTTATAAAAAAGTAATGTCCAGAATGTGACCAGTTTTTTTTTGGGATGCAATGATCAGACATTTACAGAAGTATCTACATCATAACGCAATCATCCAAACCGGAATATGTAGGGATGTAAATTAACTAATAGCAATTAACATGTATACTTAATTAATCACATCACTGGCGAGCTCACCTTTGATCATTGAGTAAAACACTTGCTAGAAATCTAAAGAAATCCGACAATGGGTATTTTGTGCTCTACCATGTATGTTTTTTTCTCTCGCATCAACCAAAGATAATAAGAGGAGACAAGATGAGTTGTGTCTGTTTATAGTATGCATGTTGAAGGGGATGTATCGTCTACCAATGAGTGCACCCTCCCTCACCATATTATAACATATATGGTCTAACAGACTTTTACGTGAAACCCACATTGCATTGTATGTCAACAAACATGGCTCCACGCATAGCTGGCAAATAGATTAGCATTAGCTCATTAGAATCACGACAACAAGATACCCCAAAAATATTTTAGACACATCATAGGTGTCCATTACAATCTATGCATTAATCGGAATGCATTATTTGTCACTTGAAGTACTTGAAAACATGTGAATAAAACTGTAAATACATACATACATACATACATACATACATACATACATACATACATACATACATACATACATACATACATACATACATACAGTACATACAGTTGAAGTCGGACGTTTACATACACCTTAGCCAAATACATTTAAACTTTTCACAATTCCTGACATTTAATCCTAGTAAAAATGTTCCATGTCTAAAGTCAGTTAGGATCACCACTTTATTTTAAAAATGTGAAATGTCAAAATAATATTCAAATCAAATCAAATTTTATTTGTCACATACACATGGTTAGCAGATGTTAATGCGGGTGTAGCGAAATGCTTGTGCTTCTAGTTCCGACAATGCAGTAATAACCAACGAGTAATCTAGCTAACAATTCCAAAACTACTACCTTATACACACAAGTGTAAAGGGATAAAGAATATGTTCATAAAGAGAGAGAATTAGAGAATGATTTATTTCAGCTTTTACTTCTTTCATCACATTCCCAGTGGGTCAGAAGTTTACATACACTCAATTAGTATTTGGTAGCATTGCCTTTAAATTCTTTAACTTCGGGTAGGCTTCCACAAGCTTCCCACAACAAGTTGGGTGAATTTTGGCCCATTCCTCCTGACAGAGCTGGTGTAACTGAGTCAGGTTTGTAGGCCTCCTTGCTCGCACACACTTTTTCAGTTCTGCCTACAACTTTTCTATAGGATTGAGGTCAGGGCTTTGTAATGACCACTCCAAAACCTTTAATGTGTTATCCTTAAGCCATTTTGCCACAATTCTGGAAATATTCTTAGGATCATTGTCCATTTGGAAGACCCATTTGTGACCAAGCTTTAACTTCCCGACTGATGTCTTGAGATGTTGCTTCAATATAGCCACGTAATTTTCCTGCCCCATGATGATCTATTTTGTGAAGTGCACCAGTCCCTCCTGCAGCAAAGCACCCCCACAACATGATGCTGCCACCCTCGTGTTTCACGGTTGGGATGGTGTTCTTCGGCCTGCAAGCCTCCCCCTTTTTCCTCCAAACATAACGATGGTCATTATGGCCAAAATGTTCTATTTTTGTTATATCAGACCAGAGGACATTTCTCCAAAAAGTACAATCTTTGTCCCCATGTGCAGTTGCAAGCGGTAGTCTGGCTATTTTATGGTGGTTTTGGAGCAGTGGCTTCATCCTTGCTGAGCGGCCTTTCAGGTTATGTCGAGTTTTAATGACTCCATCCTAAGTGTATGTAAACCTCTGATGTCAAATGTATGTACAGTTGAAGTTGGAAGTTTACATACACTTAGGTTGGAGTCATGAAAACTCGTTATTCAACCACTCCACAAATGTCTTGTTAACAAACTATAGTTGATTGTGGACAACAGGAAAAGGAGGACTGAGCATGCCCCCATTCTCATCGACGAGGTTGTACACGATAAGAAAATAAAGCACTTACTTTGATAGGAACGCACACATGTTCAAAGTTATTATTTGTAAGGAAAACAATGCAATAATGCGAGCGAAAATTTGTCAGTTTGTGGAAAACTGTGCAAAAATGGTGAAGGGCTCTCCTCGAAGAGGGAAGTTTTGTCCTGCTCAGTAAAGCCTCAAACATAAATTGTCCACATCACTGAAATGGGCTAATTCTATGTGAATTAAGGAGTAGGCGGAACACACCTCAATTCAAACTGTTGTTAGAAAATTCAACTTGTAAGAAAACTTGTAACAAAATAATTTTGAAATTGACAAGTTGAAACATAGCCTATTGATAATTAGCAGATGCATGTTAACTGTCCTATTGCGTAATAATCACATTTTGGAACAGTGAGTGCATTCAGACTTCACGTGCATAAAACAACCCATTTCAGATATTTGGAACTCACATGTCAAAAAGTTAATAATAATGATAAGAATATGCTATCTTGGTAGGGCCTGCATCAATCAATGATGAACTAATGATATTCCTTTAAAATAACTTTCCAAATTTCCTTTATACTGTAGATGTAGTAAACAGATTTAGAGTGATTTGGATGCATGAGGCACGTTTGTGAATCAGTGATATGTTAAGAAACTATCATTCAATTGCTTATTATGCTGTTGCTTTACTTTGGCTATTAGTAGCTGAATTATTAAAATTATTTTCATCAAACTCTGTGGAAAATGCATCAATTATGGAAATGGAATGACCCTCATTAATTTAAAGAGGAATCAGATTGATTGAAATGTCACACATGACAATGCAAAACAATTAAATAATAAAATGACTTGTAATTTGAAGTACGAGTGGAGGACACACATATTTCTAATCATAAATATAAATGGGGAAAGATTTTTCTGAAATTACGCAAAATATTTACAGTCTCTTATCGCTACTAGACATTGGTGTCATATGGGGATTTATTGATGGATATATTCATTTTTCTTGATAATCTTTGAGAAATGTGCTTGTAGTAAAAGTACAATGCTGAACACAGGAGATCCTATCATCAGTTCTTAAAAGTGTGTTAAAAATCAAGATCTTACTTATAGAAAGAGATCAACTTTGTTTTTAATGAGGTCCTTGACTTGTGCATGTTATTATTAAGGACAGATGATAAGCAAGTGTTGTAAATAGTTAATTTTCATTGATTAAAAGAGCTCAGCCATTTTTACAGAGTATATATACAGACTTGCATATTCTTCATTTAGTTAATTTATGTACAATGGGTTTAACTGTTAAGAAGGGCATCATTGAAAAACAATTATCAAACCAGGTTTACACAACGCCACCCCTGCTTGAAATGAAATAAAACATATAATTGGTGGGAATTTTTACAATGGTTAAACTACTTGTAGCAGACGACACTAGTCAAAAACATCATGGGATTATTTTGATTGTTAGCCCTTTGAATGTAATGAGAAAAGTGTAATCAACCATTTATGATCCGTGGATAAAATTTGTGTCTGAATCATCAAGATGATCACACATTATTGTACATGTCAAATTGTTATTACTGATGAGTATATTGTACAAGGTCCATCAACGTGACAAGGCCAAGGAGATTGGGAGTATTTTGCAGTGATATGGTTTATGTTTTATCTCTGTAAAGCATATCAACTATCATAGAGTTTCATGGTAATCTCCTCAAACATTATCTCTCAAACAATATCTCCATACAAGAAGCGAACAAAACAACTTTGTGTTGACTTTCCACTCATCTGATAAGGTGTCTGGAGTAAAAACTACACAAAACAATGATTTTAACTTCTTATGGCTGGGGGCAGTATTGAGTAGCTTGGATGAATAAGTTGCCCAAAGTAAACGGCCTGCTCCTCAGTCTCAGTTGCTAATATATGCATAGTATTATTAGTATTGGATAGAAAACACTCTAAAGTTTCTACAACTGTTTGAATGATGTCTGTAAGTATAACAGAACTCATATGGCAGGCAAAATCCTGAGGATAAATCAAAACAGGAAGTGAGAAATCTGAGCTTGGTATGTATTCACCACAGTTCCCATTGAAACCCCCTTGAGATATTAATGATGTTACACTTCCTAGGGCTTCCACTAGATGTCAACCGTCAATAGATATTTGAATGAGACTTCTAATGTGTTGTGGGACTGAATGAGAGCAGAATCTATCAGGTGACTGGAAGTCAGCCATTTTCGGATCACACGCATTCCTCATGGTATCCACTTGCGTTCCATTGCTCATTAAGACACAAAGGAATACTCCGGTTAGAACTTTATTGAAGCTATATGTTAACATCCTAATGATTGATTCTGTACTTAGTTTGAAATGTTTCTTCGACCTGTAATATAACTTTTTGAAGTTTTTGTCCGACATAACGCTGACCAGAATGAGCGTTTGGATATGTATACCAAACACGCTAACAAAAGGAAGTATTTGGGCATAAATAACGGACATTATCGAACAAAACAAACATTTATTGTGGACCTGGGATTCCTGGAGTGCTTTCTGATGAAGATCATCAAAAGTAAGGGAATATTTATCATGTCATTTCTTGTTTATGTTGACGCCAACATGGCGGCTATTTTGACTATTTTTCTGAAATCAGACACAGCGGTTGCATTAAGGAGAGGTATATCTATAATGCCATGTGTATAACTTGTATTATCATCTCCATTTATGATGAGTATTTCTGTTGAATGTGTCAGGACCCGGTTACGAACCTGGGTCTCCGGAGTGAGAAACAGTCACTTAACCAACAGAGCCACGAATAGTCAGCAGAACCCAGAAGATGAGGCAGACACAGCAGTACTTAAGACGGTGTATTTAATAAAGTAAAAAGGAGACGTCCTTAAATACAAAAATGGCAAATCCAAAAGGTGGTAGGAATAGCACAAAAAAAAAGCCTCAAGAGACACTCAAAAACAAAAACAGAATTCCACAAGAGCATCCACCGGAATCGACAGGAAAACACAGAACACTAGGGCTGGGTGCTAACATACAAACACAGAGCACAGAACTGAGGGAAACTAAGGGTTTAAATACAATCAGGAGAAACGAGGTACAGGTGCAAATAATAATGGGGAACAAGGGAAAAAACATAAGGTCAAAAAGCACAATGGGGGCATCTAGTGACCAAAACCCGGAACAACCCTGGCCAAATCCTGACAGAATGATGTGGCTATGCAAAATCACTGGATGTTTTTGGAACTAGTGAATGTAACGCGCCAATGTAAACTCAAATTTTGATAAATATGAACTTTATCAAACAAAACATGTATTGTGTAACATGAAGTCCTATGAGTGTCATCTGATGAAGATCATCAAAGGTTAGTGATTCATCTTATCTCTATTTGTGCTTTTTGTGACTCCTATCTTTTGCTGGATAAATGTCTGTGTTTATTGTCGTTTGGTGGTGACCTAACATAATCGTTTGTGATACTTTTACTGTAAAGCATATTGAAAATTGGACACTGTGGTGGGATTAACAACAACATAACCTTTAAAATAGTATAAAATACATGTATGTTTGAGGAATTTTAATTATGAGATTTTAGATTTTTTGAATTTGGCGCCCTGCACTTTCACTGGCTGTTGTCATATCGATCCCGTTAAAGGGATTTCAGCCCTAAGAAGTTTTAAAGCACCATCCCATCCATATGAGTCTTAACAAATTATCCCACTATCAACACATTTCATCAGCTTCATTTAGAAGTTAGAAGTTCAAGTTCCACCACTTGAATTCCCTAACGTGGTGAAATACACACAATAGTGTACATGCTAGTAGCTAGTTTCCCCCACTACACTGCTTTGCAATGCAGTCCTCTGAAAGCTGTCATCAGCAAGAGTAGGAGCAGGAGCTCCAGTCAGCCAGCGGCTTGAAGGCACGGACAGGTCCCCTGGCAGCAGGTGTAGCCACTCTGGCGGTAAGTGGAGATGGATGGATGGTTAAGCACCGAATGCCCCATTCCGAGCTATCCCACAATGCCGTGCCTGGAGTCAGCATGTAACGACACATAGGAGAGTGAAGGACGGAGATGTTTCGAGAATGTTGCAGAGGTATATTTTCAGTCACAGGAAAATGTGTTTCCCATGATAATGTACATACAGTGGGGAAAAAAAGCATTTAGTCAGCCGCCAATTGTGCAAGTTCTCCCACTTAAAAAGATGAGAGGCCTGTAATTTTCATCATAGGTACACTTGAGGGAAAATGAGGGAAAAAGATCCAGAAAATCACATTGTAGGATTTTTAATGAATTTCTTTGCAAATTGGTGGCTGACTAAATATTTTTTTGCCCCACTGTAAGTGTGTGTTCAGCAGTAAAGTAAATAGGTGGAGCTTCTGTATCTGTAGTTCCTTGTTACATTGTAACAAGAGTGGTGCTACATTCTAAGAAGCCAGCTGTTGCTGTAGTGACAACTATAGTTGTTATGATGCATGAAACTCCATCCACAGAGGAAGATTTTTTCCGCTCTGGTTCCGCTCTTTCTGACACAACATATCAAAGCAATGCTTGGTTTTGTTGCATGATAATTGCGTCATCCTTACTCATCTCACTGTCCCTTTTTGGATTGTTGTTGACAACTCATTTTGATGTTCTCAATGTCACGCTGGCTTTGTTCAAATACTTATACTCTGCCACCACCAGTTCCTAAGGCAACTCCTCCACTGCCAGGCAAAGCTGAACTAGCTGAGAGTTCATCCACATGTACACTACCGTTCAAAGGTTTGGGTTCACTTAGAAATGTCGTTGTTTTTGAAAGAAAAGCACATTTTTTGTCCATTAAAATAACATCAAATTGATCAGAAATACAGTGTAGACGTTAATGTTGCAAATGACAATTGTTGCTGATTTTTTATAGAATTTCTACATTGAAGTACAGAGGCCCATTATCAGCAACCATCACTCCTGCACACTCGCACGTTGTGTTAGCTAATCCAAGTTTATCATTTTTAAAGGCTAATTGATCATTAGAAAACCATTTTGCAATTATGTTAGCACAGCTGAAAACTGTTGTTATGATTAAAGAAGCAATAAACTGGTATTCTTTAGACTAGCTGAGTATCTAAAGCATCAGCATTTGTGGGTTCGATTACATGCTCAAAATGGCTAGAAACAAATAACTTTCTTCTGAAACTCATCAGTTTATTCTTGTTCTGAGAAACGAAGGCTATTCCATGCAAGAAATTGCCCCGGTGCACAACTGAGCAAGAGGACAAGTACAGTCGTGGCCAAAAGTTTTGAGAATGACAATTTTTTTTTTACAAAGTTTGCTGCTTCAGTGTCTTTAGATGTTTTTGTCAAATGTTACTATGGAATACTGAAGTATAATTACAAGCATTTCATAAGTGTCAAATGCTTTTATTGATAATTACATGAAGTTGCTGCATTGAGTCAATATTTTCAGTGTTGACCCTTCTTTTTCAAGACCTCTGCAACCTGCCCTGGCATGCTGTCAATTAACTTCTGGGCCACATCCTGACTGATGGCAGCCCATTCTTGCATAATCAATGCTTGGAGTTTGTCAGAATTTGTGGGATTTTGTTTGTCCACCTGCCTCTTGAGGATTGACCACAAGTTCTCAATGGGGATTAAGGTCTGGGGAGTTTCCTGGCCATGGACCCAAAATATTGATGTTTTGTTCCCCGAGCCACTTAGTTATCACTTTTGTCTCATGGCAAGGTGCTCCATTCTGCTAGAAAATGCATTGTTCATCACCAAACTGTTCCTGGATGGTTGGGAGAAGTTGCTCTCGGAGGAAGTGTTGGTACCATTCTTTATTCATGGCTGTGCACTTCGGCAAAATTGTGAGTGAGCCCACTCCCTTGGCTGAGATGCAACCCCACACATGAATGGTCTCAGAATGCTTTACTGTCGGCATGACACAGGGCTGATGGTAGCTCTCACCTTGTCTTCTCCGGACAAGCTTTTTTCCGGATGCTCCAAACAATCGGAAAGGGGATTCATCAGAGAAAATGACTTTACCCCAGTCCTCAGCAATCCAATCCCTGTACATTTTGCAGAATATCAGTCTGTCCCTGATGTTTTTCCTGGAGAGAAGTGGCTTCATTGCTGCCCTCCTTGACACCAGGCCATCCTCCAAAAGTCTTCGCCTCACTGTGCATGCAGATGCACTCACACCTGCCTGCTGCAAATCCTCATAAAGCACTGTACTGGTGGTGTCCCAATCCCGCAGCTGAAACAACTTTAGGAAACAGTCCTGGTGCTTGCTGGACTTTCTTGGGTGCCCTGAAGCCTTCTTCACAACAATTGAATTGCTCTCATTGAAGTTCTTGATGATCCGATAAATGGTTGATTAAGGTGCAATCTTACTGACAGCAATATCATTGCCTGTGAAGCCCCTTTTGTGCAAAGCAATGATGACGGCATATTGTTCCTTGCAGGTAACCATGGTTGACAGAGGAGGAACAGTGATTCCAAGCAGAACCCTCATATTGAAGCTTCCTGTCTGTTATTTGAACTCAATCAGCATGACAGAGTGATCTCCAGTCTTGTCCTCGTCAACACTCACACCTGTGTTAAAGAGAGAATCACTGACATGATGTCAGCTGGTCCTTTTGTGGCAGGGCTGAACTGCAGTGGAAATGTTTTGGGAGTATTCAGTTCATTTGCATGGCAAAGAGGGACTTTGCAATTCATCTGATCACTCTTCATAACATTATGGAGTATATGCAAATGACAGCATATAAACTGAGGCAGCAGACCCTGTGAAAATTCATATTTGTGTCATTCTCAAAACTTTTGGCCATGACTGTACATTAGAGTGTCTAGTTTGAGAAACAAACGCCTCACAAGTCCTCAACAGGCAGCTTCTTTAAATCCTGTAGTACCCGCTAAACACCAGTCTCAACGTCAACAGTGAAGAGGCGACTTCGGGATGCTGGCCTTCTAGGCAAAGTTGCAAAGAAAAAGCCATATCTCAGACTGTCCAATAAAACAAACAGATTAAGATGGGCAAAAGAACTCTGTCCAGTGTCTGTTCTTTTTTTTCACCTATATTTAACCAGGTAGTCCAGTTGAGAACAAGTTCTCATTTACAACTGCGACCTGGCCAAGATAAAGCAAAGCAGTGAGACACAAACAGCAACATAGAGTTACACATGGAATAAACAAACGTACAGTCAATAACACAATAGAAAAGTCTATACACAGTGTGTGCAAATGAGGTAAGATTAGGAAGGTAAGGTAAATAAATAGGCCGTAGTGGCGAAGTAATTACAATTGATCAATTAAACACTGGATTGATAGATGTGCAGAAGATAAATGTGCAAGTAGTAATGCTGGGGTGCAAAGGAGCAAAAAATAATAATAATAATAACTCTGCCTAAAAGGCCAGCATCCTGGAGTCGCCTCTTCACAGTTGATGTTGAGACTGGTGTTTGCAGGAAATATTTAATGTAGCTGCCAGTTGAGGACTTTGGAGGCGTGATGGTTGCTGATAATGGCCCTCTGAACGCCTATGTAGATATTCCATTTTTAAAAATCTGCCGTTTTCAGCTACAATAGTCATTTACAACATTAACAATGTCTACACTGTATTTCTGATCAATTCAATGTTATTTTAATGGACCAAATATGAGCCTTTCTTTCAAAAACAAATATGTTTCTAAGTGACCCCAAATTTTGAACGGAAGTGTATAATTCCATTTACTTCTCCTAAATTTCTTTGGAAAGACAATCCTTCGGCATGCAATGCCATCATTACGGTGGAGTACAACCATTCATCCCAGGAGTCTCGAAGCTCCTTTCGCCCTATGAGCGGGAAACCATGGGGGAAATTTCCTGAATCTCCTCATTGCTCAGGAATTAGCATTTAGCAGTCGCTTCTTAAAAGTTGAAAAGGGACAACTTCTAAATGTTAAGTAGCGGAAACAGCCACATATATGCAAATTGGATTTTAGTACCCATATTGTGGGCCTGTTACAATACATCAATCATGACGGATTTGACTATCTACTTTGTTAGGTCAGATTTGATGAATGTGCGCTATTCTCCGTGGTCTGCATTCCATTGACCTCTTTACCACATGTATTATGATTCTAAGGGCAGACCATTGTAATACTCTTCATTGCACAAATCCTACAAATGCATGCATCATCAGTGCTGTTCTGTTTCATCTTTATTTCAATGTTTCTACTGTAAAGAAACTGTCATTTTGAAATAGTTTCAAATAAATGTATTTTTCTACATCATAAGGTAAGATCATTAGAAGAGCTGATAATTTAAAAAAAGCATGTAGGCTAATTAAATTATTACGGAACGGAGTGCAGACCAAGCCTCAACATTTTGAACCCAAAGCATGACGCAATACTTAGCTGTGTCATCACACAGTTCCATGGTTAGTGCAGGCAATAGACGAGGGTATGGCCTATTATTGTACACTATTGTCCCTATTTTAATTCTATGTACACAAACCCAACTAATCATAGGTTAAAGAATTGAATGTGGCAATTTTCTGAATGAATCAAAGCACTGTATTTTTGATTAAAGAATATATTTAGTGCGTAAAGGCTCTCCAAACCAGATTCATCATTTTGTTTATTTTTTATTATGGGGGACATACATTCTTTCCTAACCCTAAAATGTGCCTAAATAATCGACAAGATCAGAGTATTTCTTAATCTACAAGTTGGGGTTGAAACATAGACAAATATACCTGTATTTAGATAGCTTTCTTTCATTGATCCCTATTTTCTAAAACTGTTTTCTTGAGGTATTCTAGTCTGTCGACAAAATTTGAATTAAATGTGCACTGTATTTAATGGAATGATTAAAATATAAATATACTGAAAATCCTATTGAATAAAAACTGCACAAGAAAATCTGTTCAGCAAGTGGTACATTTTTCAGGGGGTTGAATTCCATTTGTTCAAGACATGCAAGAGAACCACCCTGTTTACACACCTTCATAAGGTAAGTCTGAATACCAGCTACTGAGAAGTACATAGGAAAGGCGTGATTTCCTAAGTCGGAATCGGGCCCTAAGTGACAACCTGATGATGTAAAAAGGGATTTACAAAATACATTTGATTGATTGAGCGATGAGTGATAAATGATGCTATGCAGGTCATTATGTCTTCATTACAGTTGTCCAAGTGTTAGTGTTTAAAAAAGTATTGAGAAAATACAGTGCTAAAATGTGTCAAAAGTATTGGGGGAAAAAAGTTTTTAAAAAGCCCAATTTCAGCACATACCTTTACTCAAAGTCTAGCAACTCCAGTTTCTCCTAATTCATAAGCCTTGAAATCACTAAGGAGCTAGCAAACAACATCACTGTGGAGCGTCTGACAGCTTGTCGTGACTAAACAAACCTTGATACATGACTTCTGATTCAGCCAGCAACAGAAGCTACAGCCAGGGGCTGAAGTGTACACAATGCTCTCCCAAGCACCAACACTGCAGATCAGAATCAGCCATCACTTACTTACACTGCTGCAGGCATTTAGACAGTGCACTGCTATGGGACTTGGAATAATAATGTACTGCTGTATTCCTGTCTGTCACAATGTTACTGTGTGGAGAATACATTATCTACAGCTATTAGGGAGATATGTATGGGTGTGTCTCTAGTGACAGGCATGCCATTATCAAATAGCAGCTTTACAACAGTAGTTGTAAAATACTTATGGTAAATGCAAAGGCTGCAAAACAAAGGTTGGGCATAAATATTGTCAATTAGATTAATGTGATAGTTTGTGAATTGCTGTCACCTATACTTCTTAACAAATGATGAAAGCAGTTGTTTGTGTTACAGGGTAAACTTCTGACAATGCAGTCATGCTATACAGTAAGTTCAGGTTAAAGCTACTGTATTTTGTTACTGTAAATACTATATGTCACGATCTTGGAAATGAGCGGACCAAGGCGCAGCATGAGTATAGTTCCACACATTTATTTAAGTGAAACTAACAAAATCAAATAACAAAACTTACAAAGACCGTGAAGACGTAATGCCCAAACACACTAACAAACAATCAATATCCCACAAAACACAGGTGGGGAAATAGCTACCTATAGCTACCTAAATATGATCCCCAATCAAAAGCAACATAATTCAGAAACCACCTACAAAATGTTCACGCTTGTCCCGACGATCCTCTCTTTGACAAAGACTGGAAAACCAGTGTCGACAGAGAAATGCAGAAAACAGTGTACACCTCAAATCAGTACACCAGTAGACCATCCCCTCACCCGCTCTGTTAGCATTTAAGAAATCAAGACTCACCTGGAAAAAAAAAACAAAGCACCAGGGGAAGACAACATTGACAGCACACTCATCAAACAAGCACCTGATGAATACCTGCACCTCCTTTCCAACCTCTTCACAGCATGTCTCACGGAAGGCTACTTTCCCCTACCTTGGAAATCTGCAGATGTCACAATGATCCACAAACCTGGCAAAGACCCAGACAACGTCACAAGTTATAGACCAATCAGCCTCCTCAGTCATGTCGGGAAGCTGTTGGAGAGAGTACTCACACAAAGAATGAGCGGCCACACCGAGGAAATGGGCCTCCTTGGAATCCACCAAGCTGGCTTCAGGAAAGGAAAATCAACCACCGATAACATTCTAAGACAGCTACATCAGCTACATCCGATCCCTCTTTGAATACACCCTGCCAGCCTTGATAACAGCCTCACCGCAGCAGATGGACCGGCTACAGATAGTCCAAAACATGGCAATAAAAATGGCTTACAGACTACCAAGATACATCAGCAACCACTACGTTAACAGCATATCTGGATTGACATCAAACAACAATGGACAGTCAATCATTAGCCAGAAGTTCACCAACAGAGCCACTCACAACCCATCATTGAAGGAAGCCGTGGGACAGGCCAAATTGACCACAGATACACCCTTGTCCATAATGCTGAAACGGACCTAGAAGAGAGGAAAGGAGAGAAAAAATAAATCAATGAATTAATTAATTAATTTAAAAAATACAAATACAAATACAAAAATAGAAAATAAAATACTAAAATACAAAAATTACAATCATTTGTTTGTGTATGAAAATGTGTAGATATATGTGAATGCACTCCTTTGCGCCCCCACCGCCCTCCCCCTACACAGTTGTGAGCTATAATTTTAATGATGTTTTTTATCCCTTATTTTTAAATGTTTATTTTTTACTTCTATTTTATTTTTTAAAGTAAAACACCATGAACTCATGTCGGGAAAAGAAAAAAGGCGAAACTAATCTACGCCCGTTCTGATAAAAACGTTAGGGCATCTAGCCTCGGGGGATGCCTTGCTTGACCACACCCTGCTTCCTTGCTCCTGGCCTGCCCTGCCTCTTCCACCAATCCAATAGTTTTTTTATGGACAGAAAAGAGCAGAGGCTCTGAGCTGTCCGATCAGGTCCATTGTCTACTGAGTGGCAAGGATAAACAGCTGCCTCAAATTGGGAACCACATTAGCACCAACATAGAAATAGATATACTAGATCACCCCCTAGTCACGCTCTGACCTACTACAGGGCGTGACACTATACTGTATCTTATGGTAGATACTGTACTGTATCTTGATATTTTAGAGATGTTATATTTCTTTACAATATTTTCTCTACTTCACTATGGTGGTGAAGTTGCTGCGTGCCTCCTTCCAAACATGTAAGAGGTACTCCTACGAGGCACTGGTTTCTTTATAACTACGGTGACAGGATGACTTCATGGTATCACGGCATGCCACCTCCCCTTCTGATCTGCTCCCTTGTTATTCTTTGGATACTGACAGGTAAATTGTCTCTAATTTGACATCTGCGCCGTGTGACACTCGCTACCACTCGAACATCAACAATGAACGTTGTCTAAGTGGCCACGTTTTTTTTATGTTATCCTCGAGCCGCCTGTAGACGGTAAGAGCTGAATAAGCGGTGAAGAATTGATTGGAGGCAGAATATTTGCTCTTGATCAAATACCCTTGTCAAGAAATATGGCAAGCATTGTCATCTCCAAAGCCACCGTCCCCTCAAGGGATTGGCACTTCACCAGACTATAAAAGTACTCTGTCACTTAATAGCGAATAAAGTCTCGTCATCGATTACAGTTTATTACACTTTTTCAGTTTTCTGGTGTAGTTGGCAGATGGGCCAACTTAGACATGAAATGAATACCGCTGGACGGCAAAGCCTGGCATAAACAAGGGCCATTTGTCTTGACTCGCGAGGGGAAAGCCTTCTGAGCAGTCTCCTTATACCTAGGGTTGGATTAATCTTGGGGCCTGTTTCTCCATTTTACCTTGGGACCCCATTACAATGTCTTACAGGTCTATTAGAGTGCGTTTACACAGGCAGACCAATTCTGATCTTGTTTCCACTAATTGGTCTTTTGACCAATCATATCAGCTCTAAAAAGGAAAAGATCTGATTTGATTGGTCAAAAGTGGACCAATTAGTGGACAAAATATCAAAATTGGGCTGCCTGTCTAAACATAGCCTAAAAGACCTGTAATACATTGTAATGGGGTCGATGGTTGCTGATAGACCTGTGGGTTGGGTAATAGATGCTTGGAGCTAAGCTGGATTGTATTTACACATTGGAAAATGAAAGCCAATTCTTCACATTTCACATCTCAGCTGTAAGGTGAATCCATCTCCAGAAGATTTGGCCAACGTTACATATATCTTTCACCTCATGATTTCAGCTATTTTTTCCATCTACGTAACATTGCAAAACTCAGAAACCTTCTGTCCAAAAATTATACAGAAAAATAGATTGACTACTGCAATGCTCTACTTTCCGTCTACCAGGATAAAGTACGAAATAAACTTAATTTAGTGCTAAACATGGCTGCTAGAATCTTGACGAGAACCAAAAAATGTTATCATATTACTCCAATGCTAGCTTCTCTACACTGGCTTCCTGTTAAGGCTAGGGCTGATTTCAAGGTTTTATTGCTAACCTACAAAGCATTACATGGGCTTGCTCCTACCCATCTTTCCGATTTGGTCCTGCCATACATACCTGCACGTAAGCTATGGTCACAAGACGCAGGCCTCCTTATTGTCCCTAGAATTTCTAAGCAAACAGCTGGAGCCAGGGCTTTCTCCTATAGGGCTCAATTTTCATGGAATGGTCTGCCTGTCCAGGTGAGAGACGCAGACTCGGTCTCGACATTTATGTCTTTATTGAAGACTCATCTCTTCCGTGGGTCCTATGATTGAGTGTAGTCTGGCCCAAGGGTGTGAAGGTGAACGTAAAGGAACTGGAGTGACGAACTGCCCTTGCTGCATCTGCCTGGCTGGTTCCCCTCTCTCCACTGGGATTCTTTGCCTCTAACCCTATTACAGGGGCTGAGTCAATGGCTTACTGGTGCTCTTCCATTTCGTCCCTAGGAGGGGTGCGTCATTTGAGTGGGTTGAATCACTGACGTGATCTACCTATCCGGGTTGGTGCCCCCCTCGGTTTCGTGCCGTACGGGAGATCTTCGTGGGCTATACTCAACCTTGTAGTGGTGTGGGGGCTGTGCTATGGCAAAGTGGGTGGAGTTAAATCCTGCCTGGTTGGCCCTGTCCGGTGGTATCGTTGGACGAGACCACAGTGTCTCCTGACCCCTCCTGTCTCAGACTCCAGTATTTATGCTGCAATAGTTTATGTCGGGGGACTAGGGTCAGTCTGTTATATCTGGATTATTTCTCCTGTCTTATCCTGTGTCCTGTGTGAATTTAAGTATGCTCCCTCTTCTCTTGGAGGAAGAGGGAGCCTCAGGACTACCTGGCTTGGTGACTCCTTTAAGTATGTTCTCTCTCTTTCTTTCTCTCTTTCTCTCTTTTCTCTCCCTCGGAGATGCTGAGCCCTAGGACCATGCCTCAGGGCTACCTGGCCTGATGACTCCTTGCCGTCCCCAGTCCACCTGGTCATGCTGCTGCTCCAGTTTCAACTGTTCTGCCTGCGGCTATGGACCCCTGACCTATTCACCAGACGTGGTACCTGTTTTTGACTCTATCTCTACTGCACGTGCTGTCTCTAACTCTGAATAATCGGCTATGAAAAGCCAACTGACATTTTCTCCTGAGGTGCTGACCTGTTGCACCCTCTACAACCCCTGCGGTTATTATTATTTGACCCCTTCATCATCTATGAATGTTTGAACATCTTGGCCATGTACTGTTATAATCTCCACCCGGTACAGCCAGAAAAGGACTGGTCACCCCTCAGAGCCTGGATCCTCTCTAGGTTTCGTCCTAGTTCCTGCCGTTCTAGGGAGTTTTTCCTAGCCACCGTGCTTCTACATCTGCATTGCTTGCTGTTTGGGATTTTAGGCTGGGTTTCTGTACAGCACTTTGTGACATTGGCGGATGTAAGAAGCGCTTTAGAAATATATTTGATTGATTGGTCATGGGTTCTGGTATAAAAGGCCGAAGTGAGCTGCCATATCCACCAGGTTCAAACTGGCAGTGCATGATGCCAGATACCAGGGAATGCATTACATGTTTTAAAGAAGAACAAGAAAAGAGCTACAGTCCACTGTCTCACTGTTCCATTTTCAGAGTTTTTCTGGAAGTGCCTGAACATGAATAGCCTGTAGTACCGACCGCCTGGCTTAGAAGAACTATATTCATGATATAGGATCAAATGAAAGCGTGTTCTGTTCCATACTATTTGTTTAGTCGCTTCAGTATTGTAGGGCCCTCTGTTATTTACAATCATATGAATAGCTATAAGAACAAATCTTCTCTCCTCAAACATTGTCAGGCTCAATCAGAATCTCTAGAATGGATACGCCAAAAACCATTTCATTTTCATTTTCTAAATCAACTCTCTCTTAGCTTGGCGAGTGGAGTTATTTCCAGGACGGCATCTGTGAAATCCGAGAAAAAATCCCTCTCACTGCCATTTCACCCTCTCCTACCTCGACACAATCCTCCAATGAGAATTATTTAATAGTTAATCATAAGCTTTAGTCTAAAGTGCACTAATACTACTTATTGTATCCTCCAAGTCCAGAGTTCTCCATGCAACAGCAGGGACAGCTGCCCTCGTTCACAGCTCATTTGCTTCTGCTTGTCATCTGTGTATGAATAATAACTCTGCCAAGACCTGTTTTTTCCTTCTACATTTATGTGCCATCGTTATCCCATGTCAGGTATTTCTGTCAATAGCCTTGTGAAAGGAACACAGTAACTTCCGGAGTCATACAGTTGGGCACATTTGAGGACATTTGGAGAGTTGATTGACCACTGATAATTTAGTGAAACCACTATTGATTTTATTTAACTACTATCATTTTTTTAATCCTACTGAGTTATTGACTTATTTCATCCGGCGCCATGTTAAAATGGTTATTTGTAACTTATTTTGTACATAATCTTTCTGCAACCGTAGCTTACAGCAAAAAAAGAGCTTCTGGATATCAGGAGATTGATCACTCACCTCGGATTAGACAAAGATTTTTTCTAAAACAAGGAGGACGCAGAGGACATTCTCCAAACACCCCACAGGGCCGACATCCCCGTTATCTGCAAGAGGAAACGACGCAGGTACAGAGGACAGAGAGCTGAATGCCTTGTCAGGACCCGGAGAAGGCGAGTGGGAAAGCTGACCTTTCTGTAAATACTACTCGCCAACGTGCAATCATTGGACAATAAATTAGACGAGGTACGATCACGAAAATCCTATCAACGAGACATCAAAAACTGTAATATCCTATGTTTCATGGAATCGTGGCTGAATGACGACATGGATATTCAGCTTGTGGGATATACAGTACGCTGCACTGGCAAGGCAGAACAGCACACTCTAGTAAGATGAGGGGGGCGGTCTGTGCATATTTATAAACAACAGCTGGTGCACGAAATCTAAGGAAGTCTCTTGACTTTGCTCGCCGGAAGTAGAGTATATTGTGATGAATTGCAGGCCACACTACTTGCCTAGAGAGTTTTCAGCTATACTTTTTGTGGCTGTTTATTTACCACCACAGACAGCCACTGGCACTAAGACCACACTCAGTCAGCTGTTTAAGGAAATAAGCCAACAGGAAACCACTCACCTAGAGGCAGCGCTCCTATTGGCTGGAGACTTTAATGCAGGGAAACTGACATCGGTTCTAACAAATTTCTATTAACATGTTAAATGTGTACCAGAGGGAAAACATTTTTAGATCACCTGTACTCCACACACAGAGACGCGTACAAAGCTCTCCCTCACCCTCCATTTGGTAAATCCGACCACAACTCTTTCCTCCTGATTCCTGCTTACAAGCAAATATTAAAGCAGGAAGCACCAGTGACTCTGTCTATAAAAAAGTTGTCAGGTGAAGCCGATGCTAAACTACAGGACTGTTTTGCTATCAAAGACTGGAACATGTTCTGGGATTCTTCCGATGGCATTGGGGAGTACACCACATCAGTCACTGGCTTTATCAATAAGTGCATCGAGGATATTGTCCCCACAGTGACTGTACGTACATACCCCAACCAGAAGCCATGGATTACAGGCAACATTCGCACTGAGCTAAAGGGTAGAGCTGCCGCTTTCATGGTGCGGGACTCAAACCCGGAAGCTTACAAGAAATCCTGCTATGCCCTGCGACGAACAATCAAACAGGCAAAGTGTCAATAAAGGGCTAAGATTGAATCATACTACACCGTCTCCAACGCTCGTCTTCTGTGGCAGGGCTTGAAAACTATTACAGACTACAAAGGGAAGCACTGCCGCGAGCTGCCCAGTGACACAAGCCTACCAGACGAGCTAAATCACTTCTATGATCGCTTCGAGGCAAGCAACACTGAGGCAAGCATGAGAGCATCAGCTGTTCCGGACGACTGTCTGATCAAGCTCTCCATAGCCGACGTAAGTAAGACCTTTAAATAGGTCAACATACACAAGGCCGCAGGCCCAAATGGATTACCAGGACGTGTGCTCCGGGCATGTGCTGACCAACTTCACTGACATTTTCAACCTCTCCCTGTCTGAGTCTGTAATACCAACATGTTTCAAGCAGACCACCATAGTCCCTGTGCCCAAGAACACAAAGGCAACCTGCCTACATGACTACACACCCGTAGCACTAACGTCCGTAGTAATGAAGTTATTCGAAAGGTTAGCTCACATGGCTCACATCAACACCATTAACCTAGAAACCCTAGACCCACTCCAATTTGCATACCGCCCAAACAGATCCACAGATGATGCATTCTCTATTGCACTCCACACTGCGCTTTCCCACCTTGACTAAAGGAACACTTATGTGAGAATGATATTCATTGACTACAGCTCAGCGTTCAACACCATAGTACCCTCAAAGCTCATCACTAAGTTAAGGATCCTGGGATTAAACACCTCCCTCTGCAACTGGATCCTGGATTTCCTGACGGTCCACCGGGTAGGGTAGGTAGAAACACATCTGCAACGCTGATCATCAACACTGGAGCTCAGCTCTCTCCTGTACTCCCTGTTTACCCACAACTGCATGGCCAGGTACGACTCCAACACCATCATTAAGTTTGCAGACGACACAACAGTGGTAGGCCTGATCATCGACAACGACGAGACACCTTGTAGGGAGGAGGTCAGAGACCTGGCCGAGTGGTGCCAGAATAACCACCTATCCCTCAACGTAACCAAGACTAAGGAGATGATTGTGGACTACAGGAAACGGAGGACTGAGCACACCCCCATTCTCATCAATGGGGTTGTAGTGGAGCAGGTTGAGAGCTTCAAGTCCCTTGGTGTCCACATCAACAACAAACTAGAATGGTCCAAACATAACAAGACAGTCTTGAAGAGGGCACGACAAAGCCTACTCCCCCTCAGGAAACTAAAAAGATTTGGCATGGGTCCTGAGATTCTCAAAAGTTTCTACATTTGCAACATTGAGAGCATGGTGTAACGGCGTTCCTCGTTTGTCGCAAGAAAGTCGGACCGAAATGCAGCGTGTTGGTTACTCATGTTTTTAATAGAACAAATGACGATACATGAAATAACAAAAACAACAAACGGGACTTGAAAAACCTATACAGCCTGTCTGGTGAAACCTAACACAGAGACAGGAACAATCACCCACGAAATACAAACTGAAACCCAGGCTACCTAAATACGGTTCCCAATCAGAGACAATGAGAATCACCTGACTCTGATTGAGAACCGCCTCAGGCAGCCAAACCTATGCAACACACACCCCTAATCAGCCACAATCCCAATAACTAAAAAACCCCACTAAGAAATACAACAAACATAAACCCATGTCACACCCTGGCCTGACAAACTAATTAACTAAAACACAAAATACTAAGACCAAGGCGTGACACATGGTTTCATCACTGCCTGGTACGGCAATTACTCGGCCTCTGACCCCAAGGCACCTCTACACCAGGCGGTGTCAGAGGAAGGCCCTAAAAATTGTCAAAGACCCCAGCCACTCCAGTCATAGACTGTTCTCTCTACTACCGCATGGCAAGTGGTGCCAAGTATAGGACAAAAAGGCTTCTCAACAGATTTTACCCCCAAGCCATAAGACTCCTGTTCAAATAGCTACCCGGACTGTTGTTTTATTTCTTTACTTACGTATTGTTAACCTAATACCTTTTTTGCACTATTGGTTAGAGCCTGTAAGTGAACATTTCACTGTAAGGTTGTTGTATTCGGCGCACGTGACAAATAAACTTTGATTTTATTTTATTTTATTAACATCATATTTTGTTGAATTACTAGACCAATGTATTCAAATATGTATAGTGCATTCAGAAAGTATTCCCACCCATTAACTTTTTCCAAATCTTGTTTTGTTACAGCCTGAATTTAAAATGGATCTATTACCCCATAATTTCAAAATGTAAGAGTTTTAACCATTTTTATTTATTATTAATTACAAATGAAAAGCTGAAATATCTTGAGTCAATAAGTATTCAGCCCTGTCACCTCCTGATCTGTTTCACCTGTCTTGTGCTTGTCTCCACCCCCACCAGGTGTCTCCCATTCCCCCCCCTTCATCCCCTGTCTATTTAGACCCGTGTTTTCTGTTTGTTTGTTGCCAGTTCATCTTATCCCATCAAGTCATGTCAGCGGTTTTCTCCCTGTTTTTTCCTCTTCCTGGTTTTTGTTCTAGTCTCCCCAGTTACGACCTGTTTTGCCTGTCATGAGACTGGCTGCTGTCTACGTCTGTCAACTATTTCCAGGATTCCGAACCCCTGCCTGTCTGCAACCTGCCTTTTGCCACCCCTTTATATTCAATAAACCTCTGAGACTGGAACCATCTGCCTCATGTGTCTGCATCTGGGTCTCTTAACAAGTCACATAAGTTGTATGGAACAATATTGTTTATTATTATTAATAATAATGTTATTTTTTAATGACTATCTCTGTAACCCACATATACAATTTTATGTATGGTCCCTCATTCGAGCAGTGAATTTGTCATGTGTATGGGAAGCAAGTACATGGGTTGAATTTAATAATAAATAGAACATGGAACAAAACAAGAAACAAGAGTAGCGTACAGACATGAAACAAAGGAACAGAAACTATAACAACCAAAGGGAGTGACAGATATAGGGGAAATAATCAGGAAGGTGATGGAGTCCAGGTATCTCATGAAGCACAGGTGCGCGTAATGATGGTGACAGGTGTGCGTAATGATGAGTAAACTGGCGGCAATGAGCCCCAGAAATGAGAAGCATGAGTAGATGTGGCAGTACCTCCTCCCTGATGCGCGGTTCCATCCACAGGATGCCGACAAAAGGGACGGTCTGGGGGACCAGGAACAGGCCTGTCGCTTCTGCTGAGGCGCGGGAACCTGGAGAGCTGGCTGAGGAGCGGGAGCCTGACAAGCTGGCTGAGGCATGGGAGCCTGACGACCCGGCTGAGGCATGGGAGCCTGAGGAGCCGGCTGAGGTATCCCCGGTAGCTTTGGCAATGGAAGCCTGATAAGCCAACCGAGACTTGGGAACCTGTCGAGCCAGCTAAGGCTTGAAAGCCTGACGAGCCAGCTGAGGCAGAGGATGAGCGGAAGTAGACGTGACAGAATTTCGAATACAGATTCAACTACAAAGACCGGGGAGGTTTTCTAAAGCATCATCAAAGAAGGGCACCTATTAGTAGATGGCTAAAAAAATGACACTGAATATCTCTTTGAGCATGTTTAAGTTATTAATTACACTTTGGAGGGTCTATCAATACACCCAGTCACTAGAAAGATACAGGCGTCCTTCCTAACTCAGTTGCCAGAGAGGAAGGAAACAGCTCAGGGATTTCACCATGAGGCCAATGGTGTCTTTGAAACAGTATAATGGCTGTGATACGAGAAAACTGAGGATGGATCAACAACGTTGTAGTTACTTCACAATACTAACCTAATTGAAAGTGTGAAAAGATGGAATCCTGTTTGCAACAAGGCACTAAAGTAATACTGTGGCAATGCAATTGCCTTTTTTTCCTGAATATAACACTTTATGTTTTGGGCAAATCCAATACAACACATTACTGAGTACCACTCTCAATATTCTCTACATATACAACACCAATCTGTATACATCTGGCCCTTTTTTGGACACTGTGTTAACTAACCTCCAGACGAGCTTCAATGCCATACACTCTCCTTCCATCACCTCCAACTGCTCTTAAATGCAAGTAAAACTAAATATATGCTATTCAACCGATCGCTGCCTGCACCTGCCCGCCAGGACAGTTCTGACTTAGAATATGTGGACAACTACAAATACCTAGGTGTCTGGTTTGATTGTAAACTCTCCTTCCAGACTCACATTAAGCATCTCCAATCCAAAATTAAATCTAGAATTGGCTTCCAATTTCGCAACAAAGCAGCCTTCACTCATGCTGCCAAACATACCCTGGTAAAACTTACCATCCTACCGATCCTCGACTTTGGTGATGTCATTTACAAAATAGCCTCTAACACTCTACTCACCAGATTGGATGCAATCTATCACAGTGGCATCCGTTCTTTCACCAAAGCCCCATATGCTACCCACCACCACTTGTATGCTCTCGTTGGCTGGCACTCGCTTCATATCGTCGCCAAATCCACTGGCTCTAGGTCATCTACAAGTCTTTGCAGCAGGTAAAGCCCCGCCTTATCTCAGCTCACTGGTCACCATAGCAGCACTCACCCGTAGCACGCGCTCCAGCAGGTATATCTCACTGGATTCCCCCAATGCCAATTCCTCTTTGGCCGCCTTTCCTTGCAGTTCTCTGCTGCCAATGACTGAAACATACTGCAATGTTTGCACTGAAGCTGGAGATCTCCTTTGCTAGCTTTAAGCACCAGCTGTCAGAGCAGCTCACAGATCACTGTAGATAGCCCATCTGTAAATAGCCCATCCAACTATCTCATCCCCATACTGTATTTATTTATCTTGCTCCTTTGCACCCCATTATCTCTACTTGCACATTCATCTGCTACACATCTATCAATCCAGTGTTTAATTGGTATTTTGTAATTACTTCGCCACCATAGCTTTTTTATTGCATGTTTGTTTGTATGTTTGTTTATTCCATGTGTAACTCTGTGTTGTTGTTTGTGTCAAACTGCTTTGCTTTATCTTGGCCAGGTCGCAGTTGTAAATGAGAACTTGTTCTCAACTGGACTACCTGGTTAAATAAAGGTTACATTTGACAAATATTCAAAAAAATAGTGGTGGCTGCATCATCATGCATCATGTTATGTTTACGCTTTTAATCGTTAAGGACTGGAGAGTTTTTCAGAATAAAACATTTATGGAATGGAGCTAAGCACAGGCAAAATCATAGAGGAAAACCTGGATCAGTCTGCTTTCCCCCAGACTCTGGGAGATTAATTCACATTTCAGCAGGACAACAACGGAAAGCATGAGGCCAAATCTAGAATGGAGTTGCTTATCAAGAAGACAGTAAATATTCCTGAGTGGCCGAGTTACAGTTTTGACTTAAATCTGCTTGAACATCAATGCCAAGACCTGAAAATGGTTGTTTAGCAATGATGTGGGAAAAAGTCAAGCGGTGTGAATACTTTCTGAAGGTATTTCGTCATTTAGATGCATGTTGTTATAACTCAGTCCATTAAAAGTTGTTAAGCATTTCACCATCTACTTCACTGTCACTCCCTGGCCTTAGAGATCCTTATTATTCTCAAGTTTGGTTAGGCCAGGGTGTGACTCGGCTGGGAAATTCTATGTTTTCTGTTTCTTTATTTTGCCTGTGTGTGTGTGTGTGTGTGTGTGTGTGGTTCCCAATCAGAGGCAGCTGTCTATCGTTGTCTCTGATTGGGGATCATACTTAGGCAGCCCTTTTTCCCACCTTTAGGTTGTGGGGTCTTGTTTTCTGTTTAGTGTGTTAGCCTGACAGAACTGTGCGCTTTTGTTTACGCTTTTGTTATTTTGTTTGAGTGTTTTTTTAATAAAAGTATCATGAACACTTTCCACGCTGCACTTTGGACTACTCTTCCTACCACCAACGAGAGCCATTACATTCACAGCACATTGTTGTGAAGATTCAGTTATTTTCCACCCACAACCATCCCAATGCTCTTCACTGGTGAGAAAGTAAAAAATAAAAAGTGTCATCAGTGATAATTCTGTGTGAAAAACCCCTTTAATGAAAATTAATTAGTCCTTTGAGTTATCGTCGATGAAAGACTGATTAGAGGGACATGGGGGCTCAAATTGTTAATTAATCTTGGAGTTGAGTGATGCTTGCTGGGTCAGCATTCCATTTCCATTTCGTCAATAGTATGCCTCCCATATTTTACAAGGTGATTCATTCTTTAAGTTGTAGAAAGAGCGGCCGGGCCTTCTAAAGGCAAGTACCTACATCAAAAGGAGGCAGGAGACTTGTATTAAGATGCAGGGGTGATAAACATAAAAAAATTATGTTTTAATTGTGTGAGAGGGAAAATGAGAAACAACATGTTTTTCAGTGAGTGGTAGGGTCTAATCACTGGTGGTCTGAGAGGTTTGTCCGATAGTACTACATAACATGTGTTTGGTATGTATGTATACAACCTGTAACATTTGTGGGAACGGGGAAAAGCATTCAATGGTATTCTACTTACAATAACACAGGGGTGGTCTACCCTCCTCCTGGAGAACTGGGGATTTGCGCCACACTCTTGCCATTCCTTGTTACAGGTATTTGTCAGACATGTTGTAAGCAACTTTGTCTACATTGTGCAACGTCAAAACCACACTATTTCCATATGTTTACAACATTTACGAATCTCGATACTCTCGTCTTGCCCTCTGCTCTCTGCTGACTGAGTAATTGAGGGTTATTGAGTAAATAATCAACTTCTAACGAGTCGACAGTAGATCTCCAAATTGGGCTGCAATAAGTCTGAACGGCACACTTAAACATGCACTGAGACTTGATGTTCGGGACACTGCAATTAAGAATGCAATATCTAGTCTTCTCCTCCAATGATTCTCTTGGTGGAGTTGGATGACTGGGTTGTGTCCATGTGAAGAGGATAAACACTAGACATTACCTGTCAGAAGTGAGCATTTGCACACCTTAGTCTTAAGTTTCAAGTTTTAATGTACATTGCACAAGTACAGTGAAATGTGCTTCTTGCCAGCTGTAAACCCAACAATGCAGTAATCAATTTCAATGGAGTGCTAAATATAGCACAAGATAGAACAAAAACATGATAAATAAGAGAAGTACGCTATATACAGGGTCAGTACCATTTTTACAATGTGCAGGGATTCTGGAGTGATAGAGGAAAATATGTATAGGGGTAAGGCGACTAGGCATCAGGATATAAGATAAACAGAGTAGCAGCAGTGTACATGATGATTGTACATGAGTTTGTGGGTCTAGAGTCAGTATAAGTGTGTGTGCATGTTATGTGTGTCTGTGTGTCTGTGTGTGTGCGTGTGTGTTGGAGTGTCAGTGTGCGTGAGTGTGTATTGTTCTGTGAGCTTGCATAGAGAACATTTAAATAAAATACAAGGGTAAAATCAGAAAATCAGTGTAGCCAATTCGTTGGCTATTTAGTTGTAAGCTTTGCTATTGGGTTTCTAATGGTTGAGAGCCAACACCATTTCACCATTGTTTTTCTTCACAGCTGCTCCATAACAGGTTGGAAAATAACTGGGAGGAGATTTACGATGTACCGATTCCATGACGGCGGATTCAAAACTTCTTGCAACCAATAGAACATTATATGTATGGGGGGGGATACAACCATCCCAGCGCTGCAGATTTTGATGCAAAGAGACATAATCATGAGATCGTTTTTTTTGGACTGCCCAGATGTAGCTTGTTTATGGTCGCAGGTTCAGGAATGGCTGACAATTTTTAACATTTACTTGGAGCTAACTCTGCAAATAGCACTGCTGGGTGATTTGAAAAGTCATAGTCAATCAATGAATAATATAATAATGCTCTTAGCAAAGGTGTTAATCTTTAATTTACAATCTGTAGAAAATATGAGAATAGAAAGGTTCAGAACTTTTGTGAAACATTACATGGAGTGTAGCTGAAGGCTGGAACAAAAAGCAAACAAAATAACTAAAATACAACATACTGTCTGAAATATATGTAGTATGTATATATGTTGGAAGTGGGAAGCCTAAGTATTGTTGTCCATTAGTTTATTCCAATTAGGAGAGGGGGTGGTAGGGTTAGGGGAAAATAATAAAGAGGGAAAATATATTGAATTAGTTTACTCCAAATAGGGGAGGGGTGGCAGGGTTAAGGTAAAATAATAAATTAGGAAAATATAGTTAAAAAATATTTGTACATTTAAAACAATATCTATATTTACAAATATATATATAATGGGGGATTGGAAGTTAATAGTAAATTACACTATAGACCCAAATAAATAAAAAACAGTTATTGGCTAATGTTTTTGACAATCTTAAATGTCACAGTGATTTTATACACCCCTAGTGTTGTAGGTCTGCTGGTATAATACTATTACATGATGACTCATTGAGGTTTTTGAATATAAAGCAAAAATGGATCTGTGACTGCAGGACAAAATTCCTCTTGTCTATCCTCTTATTTACAACAAAAACATTATATGATGAGATATCATTTTTTTTCTCTTTGGGCAATTTTCCATGAAATGTATTTCTATGGCTAAAGGGGACATAGCCACATTTATGGCAATTTAGCTTGCTAGCTTGCAGTTGCTAGCTAACTTGTCCTATTTAGCGAGCTTGCTGTTGCTAGATAATTTGTCCTGGGATATAAACGTTGAGTTGTTATTTTACCTGAAATGCACAAGGTCCTTCACTCCGACAATTAATCCACACATAAGATACTCAACCAAATCGTCTAGTCATCTCCCCTCCTTCCAGGCTTTTTCTTCTTTGGACTTATATGGCGATTGGCAACTAACTTTCATAAAAGGTGTATTACCACCACCGACCTCTGTTCGCCTTTCAGTCACCCACGTGGGTATAACCAATGAGGAGATGGCACGTGGGTATCTGCTTCTATAAACCAATGATGAGAAGGGAGAGGCAGGATTTGCAGCGCCACAGCGTCACAAATAGAACTGACTTCTATTTTAGCCCTTGGCAACGCAGACGCTAGTTGGCGTCCGTGAGCGGTGTGGTGCAATGATTGAATAACATGCATGTCTAAAATTATTTGCAAAGCTCACGCATGCGACGCAAGCAGTGTAGTCATCATGTAAAGCTGTCAACAAACACAACAAGCATGGAGTGGTGACCACCATGGATGTAAAAGAGAGAAAAGGGAAGACAGGTGAGAGGGAAGAATATGTTATTTTGTAGTGGCAGCAAAGTACGATTTTCCCTTTCTTTTGTCTTTCTTTTAAAATTTGTGCTAATTACATTTCACAAAGCTGTTTTTACTGCAAAGAAATAATTGAATTGACATTAAATTATCTTTAAATGCAAATCCTCTAACTAAAGTTGAATTATGTGGGGGAAAATACATATGTGTGTTTAGTATTTACATCTGAGAAAAAAGAAGGAACCCGCACACTGCTCTTGATAGTATCACTGCTCATTATTAAGCTTTACGTATCAGCCTCATGGCCTCAGAGCTTTTGTGAGTTTTTAAATTAGCACCTTTACATGTTGGAGTCAAAGGATTTATTTAATAAATATTTGAATAAAGTGTGTACATAAAATGTATTAAAGACGTCTGTAAAACCACAATGACCTACACAACAAGTTTTCATAAATCATTGGGTAGAGCACAAGAAAATTGTCAGAGTAATCTGAAATAGGGGCATAGTTCATGTTCAAATATACAACATAACATACATAGGCATTTCATCATTAAGACATTTATGAAATAATGTCTGGAAGGTGAAAATCCAAAAATATTCTCTTTTGCTCAGAGTATTATTTATATCACCTCCCCTGTCTGATATCTTGAATGTCTCTATGCCACAATATCCAAAGGTAGAAATGTCATGTTTTAGATCATTAAAATGTACTGCGAATGGATAATCTCTGTCCTTTCTCCTAATTGAACTTTTCTGTTCACTGATTCTCTGTTTGAGAGAGCGGAAGGTTTTACCAATAATAGCACAGCCCACATGGATATTTAATCATGTAGATAACATGATGGTGGAGCCCGTAATAATGTCATTTATTTTGAACTGTTTTCCTGTAAGCGGGGGGCAGAAATAGTCACACTTCATCATATTGTTGCACTGTGCGCATCCTCTGCCTTTATAGCTACCATTTGGTAGAGGTCGTAAAAGGGCCCGCAGGAGGTTCCGGACTGCGGACCATCGCAGGAGGTTCCGGACTGCGGACCGTCGCCGGAAGCTCTGGACTGCGGACCGTCGCAGGAGGTTCCGGACTGCGGACCGTCGCAGGAGGTTCCGGACTGCGGACCGTCGCAGGAGGTTCCGGACTGCGGACCGTCGCAGGAGGTTCCGGACTGCGGACCGTCGCAGGAGGTTCCGGACTGCGGAACGTCGCAGGAGGTTCCGGACTGCGGAACGTCGCAGGAAGCTCTGGACTGTGAATGCGCAATGGAGGCCTAGTGTGTGGAGCCGGTACAGGTTGCACCGGACTGGTGACACGCACTTCAGGGCGAGTGCGAGGAGCAGGCACAGGACGTACCAGACTGGGGAGGCGCACTTCAGGGCAAGTGCGAGGAGCAGGCACAGGATGTACCGGAATGGGGGGGCACACTGGAGGCGTGATGCGTGGAGCCGGCACAGGTTGCACCTGACTGGTGTCACACTATTCAGCAAGCCTGTGCTGCAACATTCTCATCGCTACCACCTCTCTCCGGAATCTTTCATCTAATTCCTCCTACGACTCCCAAACAGGCTCTGGCACTCTCTGCTGCTCGACCGCCAGCTCCATGTGCCTCCCACCCCAAAAATATTGGGGTTTCTATGGCCGTGGTCACTGGTGTCGTCGCTGTCCTTCCATGCCCCTTCCGCCAAGGAAGGGTCTCATGTCCTCCAATGATCTCCTCCCTGTTCCAAAACTCCTTTATCTCCGTCACACGCTGCTTGGTCCAGTGTTGGTGGGATATTCTGTCATGATCGTGTGGAGAGACGGACCAAGGCGCAGCGTGATTGGAGTTCCACATCTATATTTTAGTGAAACTTAGTGAACTTTAGTGAAACTAACCAAGAAACAAACAGTGACTGTGCAGTACTGAGGTGCTACATGCACTCTCTCAAAAACAATATCCCACATCAGCTGCCTCTAATTGGGAACCATACCATAAGCACTAATATAGAAATATATAACCTAGAACCCTCCCTAGTCACGCCCTGACCTACTACACCATAGAGAACCAAGGGCTCTCTATGGTCAGGGCGTGACATATGTCCTGGGAAATGTTCTTGTTGCTAATCGCAATAGCCTACGTTAGCTCAACCGTCCCACAGCGGACCCACCAATCCTGAAGAAGTTTTAAACTGTAGATTTACTGCAGTAAACAGATTTAGAGTTATTTGAATACATGAAGCACATGTACATGAGTCAGTGATGTTATGTGAAGAAAACTATCATTAAATTGCTTAATATGCTGTTACCGTACTTTGGCTGTTAGTAGCTGAATTATTAAAATGGTGAAAAAGTCTGCGTAAAACGCATCAATTATGGATATGGAAATTCTCACATGAATCTAAAGAGGAAACAGATTTATTGAAATGTGACACACAAACCAAAACAATTAAATAACAAAATGACTTGTAATACGAGTGGATGAAACACATATTTCGATTTATAAATATAAATGGAGAAAGATTTTTATGCTAAATGTACATGCATTCGGATTACAGTCTTATTTCACAATTAGACATTGATGTCGTATGGCAATTTAATGATGGATAGATTTTCTTAGATATCTATTGGCTTCATGATAATAACACGTCCAGGGGTTAATTTAGTATTGTCAAAGAACAAAAAGTGGAATATAAATCTTTGAGAAATGCTGCCGAAGGGACGGACCATCATTAAATAGTCATTCCCTATTGTAACATGGCTGTTGTTTGTCCACATTTACCAATCTGCAGAACAATCCCCTGGATTAACATATACATTGTTCAGTCAACCAGAGCGACAGCACTCATAAAATCACTCTCAGTGAGTTCTCTACGGCCAAAGAAGTCATGGAAAAGGAGATGGACACCAGGGTTAAACATAAGATACATGGTGTGATAAATTGTTGTTTATTGTGTTATTAGCAAGTTGCTGATTTGGTAATGTTGAACTTCCTTTTTGAGAAAGATCCCCCCCCCCCCCCCAATATTTCATATACATTGTCCAAATTAATTTTATTGGACTAGAACACATGGGTCATATCTCCATGTATAACAATGCTGACTTTTGACCTGCAGTGTTTACAATACATAGTGTTTATAAAGGCTACATTGTTTCTTTACATGGAATTAACTGGTAAGAAAAAGGAGGAGTTGTGTATCTTCAGAAGGAAACCAGGAAACAAATGCAACAATGAGTCAGCCACATGTGAAACAACAGTTTAAGAGCTTTTGATAAGACATTGTAGTGAAACCTCAGTATTTAAAATTAAAGAAAATGAGAAAATCTTTAGTTCACTGTTGATTGCTGCAGGCCCTACTGATCTAGCATATTATTATAATATGCATTATTAATGATGATGACAGGTGATTAGCGCAGCGCTGCGATGATAGTTTTCAAGGATATAATCACACAGTACAGTACATACCTCTTGAATTTGTAGATGAGAAACACTGATAAAAACAAGGAATACCGCTGATGGGAGCATCAGCATGGCTGAACTGCTGTGTCTCGGCATGGAATCCACCAAGGGTCCTGTAACAGAGGGTAGAGGAAGACGGACATTAAACATAAGAACAGAGCAATACAATAAAGGCTAATCTGGGAACGCCTTGGAGATTTTCTTGCTTCATTGCCAATATTGATCCCATACTGTATATTATTGTGGCACTAATAACACCCATGGAGTACAGTTGAGATTATATTTTTTACATCACAACAGTCTGCTACAATAGGGTTATGTATCATAAATGCATATGCTTTACTATAATCAATTTGATGAAAACAAAATGGTATTATACAGGACCACAGTTTGTAGATTGTACATTGTCTAAAAACTATTCCCTTCCAGTGGCCGTATTGCCCTTCAACCGATTGTTGCCCACACCTATCCGCCCAACTAGCATCACTACCCTGGACAGTTCTGACTTAGAATATGTTGACAACTTCAAATACCTAGGTGTCTGGTTAGACTGTAAACTCTCCTTCAAGACTCACATTAAGCATCTCCCATCCAAAAATAAATCTAGAATTGGCTTCCTATTTCGCAACAAAGCCTCCTTCACTCATGCTTCCAAACATACCCTCTTAAAACGGACTATCCTACCGGTCCTTGACTTCGGCGATGTAATTTCCAAAATAACCTCCAACACTCTACTGAGCAAACTGGATGTAGTCTATCACAGTGCCATCTGTTTTGTCACCAAAGCCCCATATACTACCCACCACTGCAACCTGTATGCTCTCATTGGCTGGCCCTCACTACATATTTGTTGCCAAACCCACTGGCTCCGGGTCATCTATAAGTCTTTGCTAGGTAAAGCCCCACCTTATCTCAGCTCACTGGTCACCATAGCAACAACCACACGTAGCACGTGCTCCAGCAGGTATATTTCACTGGTCATCCCCAAAGCCAACACTTCCTTTGGCTGCCTTTCCTTCCAGTTCTCTGCTGCCAATGACTGGAACGAATTGCAAAAATCACTGAAGCTGGAGTCTTATATCTCCCTCTCTAACTTTAAGCATCAGCTGTCAGAGCAGCTTACCAATCACTGTACCTGTACACAGCCAATCTGTAAATAGCCCACCCAACTACCTCATCCCCATATAATTACTTACCCTCTTGCTCTTTTGCACCCCAGTATCTATACTTGCACCTCATAATCTGTACATCACTCCAGTGTTAATGCTAAATTGTAATTATTTTGCCTCTATGGCCTATTTATTGCCTTACCTCCCTACTCTTCTACATTTGCACACACTGTACATATATTTGTCTATTGTGTTATTGACTGAATGTTTGTTTATGTGTAACTCTGTGTTGTTGTTTTTGTCACACTGATTTGCTTTATCTTGGCCAGGTTGCAGCTGTAAATGAGAACTTGTTCTCAACTGGCCTACCTGGTAAATAAAGGTGAAAAAAATAAAATAATAATAATAAGTATGCAGCACCAAATTGTATTTATTTTGTCTAATTTGTGTGATGATGTAGTGTAGGCCCAAAACAACAGAACTGGGACAAGGGATGACTCCACCGCCAAGTTTATTCAACAGTAAATAAATCTGGCTATGGATTATGGGTAGATCCACAGCAACGATAGGGCATTATGAGAACGTGCCCTGTTTTTAATATCCTACATTTAAAAGACTGTGGTAGTGTGAAATTGCTATTTTCAAATGGTTGCCTTTACTTCAATTAAAAACAATGTGCTTATAACAAGCTGAGCAACATTCATATTCCCGAGGTAAATGCAAAATTATGGTAAAAGCAAGTATTTTACAATGACAACTGTCGCAAATAAAGTGCAACACATACTGTGTAATAAACTGGAAGAATGTGGCGCTGATTATACTATTAAAAAAAACTGCCCTTAGATAATATACATATTTAACATGTTTGAAATCAAAGGAGAGGGAGGTGACAATTAAATAGTTTTTGGCTTGACCAACATGTGGTAATAACCCAATGCAACCTCCAGATAAACAATGCATCAATATGTCACCAAACCAATAGATGACAAGTCATTATTAATACTACTTTATTTTTTCGGTAACACTTTAATTGACACCTTGTCATAGCACTGTTATGACACATATATTTAGATGACAAAGTACCAGTCAAAAGTTTGGACACCTGCTCATTCAAGTGTTTTTCTTTATTTTGATTATTTTCTACAATAGAGAATAATAGTGAAGATTTCAAAACTTTTAAATAACACATATGGAATCATGTAGTAACCTAAAAGTGTTAAACAAATCAAAATATATTTTATATTTGAGATTTTTCATAGTAGCCACCCTTTGCACACTATTGGCATTCTCCCAATTAGCTTCACCTGGAATGCTTTTCCAACAGTCTTGAATGAGTTCCCACATATGCTGAGCATCTGTTGACTGCTTTTCCTTCACTCTGCGGTCCAACTCCTCCCAAACCATCTCAATGGTCAGGTGGTCAGGTGATTATGGAGGCCAGGTCATCTGATGCAGCACTCCATCACTCTCCTTCTTAGTCATATAGCCCTTACACAGCCTAGAGGTGTGTTTTGGGTCATTGTCCTGTTGAAAAACAAATGATAGTCCCACTAAGCGCAAACCAGAGTGCTGTGGTAACTATGCTGGTTAAGTATGCCTTGATTTGTAAATAAATCATCAAAAAATGAAGAAATACTCTTGAATGAGTAGGTGTGTCCAAACTTTTGACATGTACTGTATATGTTTACAAGTCAGTTAAGAACAAATTCTTATTTACAATGACGGCCTACCAAAAGACAAAAGGCCTCCTGCGGGGACAGGGGCTGGGATTTAAAAAATAATAATAATATACATATAAATATAGGACAAAACACACATTCCAACAAGAGAGACAACACTACATAAAGACATAAGACAACAACATAGCAAGATAGCAACACATGACAACACAGCATGGTAGCAACACAAAACATGTACAAACATCATTGATTACAGACAACAGCACAAAGGGCAAGAAGGTAAAGACAACAATACATCACACAGAGTAGTCACAACTGTCAGTAAGAGTGTCCATGATGGAGTTTTTGAATGAAGAAATTGAGATAAAACTGTCCAGTTTGAGTGTTTGTTGCAGCTCTTTCCAGTCGCTAGCTGCAGCAAACTGAAAAGATGAGCGACTCAGGAATGTGTGTTTATTACATGTAAGAGTGTCAAAGCCCACAAAACTTACCACACAAGGCAAACCAATCCATTCTACTTGTAAATAGTACGGTATATAAAATGTCCTAAAATTGGCAATTTTACTACCATTGTAATTGTACACACATTGATATCGAACATGCGCCTAGTCTAATGCTCCGTTGCTGATGACTTTGATGAATGCAGGAGAAGGACAAAATACCCTCTTTGGAACTTATGACTGACAGTCATGTATGTGATATGCGTATCTGGCTAATATTATTACACTTACAGCAACAAACAAACAAAAAAAAAAAATCCATATTTTGGAATCACATCTTTTTGTTCACAACATTATATACATGTATACTTAGCGCCTACAATAGCTAGTTAATGTTGTTAGTTGTCCACGGGTTTTTGTTACATTTAATACGGAAGACTTCTATAATTAATTTGTAGAAATAGCACTATTTAGAGAGAGTGAATCAGATGTACTGTTGTTGCTGCAACAATGCATGCATGTAATTAATTGTTTTGAACACCACCATACTTAGTGGTATGGGAGCTAACCTTAGCTAAACAAACACTAACTCGATGGTAGCTAACTGTTAAGTAGCTAGCTACATGAATAGTTGAGTGCTAGCTTTAGCTATGTTATGAAAATATTGAGAAAACATGATTGTAATGTATTTGAGAAAGTGTGAACGTGTTTGCTATTGCCGTATACATATTTGGTATGTGTTATGTTTGTTCCTTATATAATGACAAACAGGGGCGTAGTTTTAACTACTACTTTTAATGAACATGTACTTCAGCAAGAAAACTCCATATTTAGCCATGCAAGGCATTTTTCAAACATCTGCCTTCCGCATAGCCTGCTGGGTAACGTAGTCTAAATGTTATTAGCACCTAAAAAACACAGTATGAAGTTGAGGTTTTTAGCTTTCTTTAGCGTTGTCACTGCATTGTAGAATACTCTTCTGATTTATGTTAATCTGCTGCATCCAGGGGAAAGGAAGCTTCTTGGCAGGGAAAACACACATTTGAATAAATAATACAATTTAGAGTTAAATCCTTGGATGCTGTTGTAATGAATTTCTTTCATCATATTTTGAATAACTTACGGAAAATACACACTGTCATGAAGCATTATGACAATCCGGTGTAACTTTACTTGGACTAAGAAAATACACTTCATGACACTGTCAAGAAGCATAATAACATTACATTACATTTTACATTTCATAATCATATAAACCAGATAGACCTATCACATACGTGCCCTTATGTCAGTCATCAGTCACAAAGTGGGTGTCTTGTCCTGCTCCTGAAATCTCCTCCTGCATTCATCCTAGTCATGAGCAACAGAGCATTGGGGTAAGTACATGTCTGACATCAATGTGTGTTTGCAAGTTAATATGGTACATTTTAGAAAATGTAATTTAACATAAACATACCCTTGACAAGTAGGCTACGGTGTAATGGAACGGTTTGCTTTGTGTAGTAGGTTTAGCGGGTTTTGACACTCTTATGTAGGGGTCATAACCAGCCATAAAATAACGCAATATGTAATGACACAGTTTATGACAAGTTGTTTCAGCTGTTATGACCTCCTATGACATGGTTATGACCGTGTCCTAATGTGTTATGACCCTAGATGTCAAATAAAGTGCTATCCTTTTTCCAATCCAATCTCCAACTCCATGTTTTCTCGATGGGAAAAGTACGTCTTGCCAAACAACTGTTTCTCCACCCCTTCAAAATAGCTACTACTAAATGTTTTTCTTATTAATGGCCTTCATCCACTTTGGATTTACCAGCGAGGCACGAGTTCCAACCAGCAATCAGTGTCCATTTTAAAAGCCACTAATGTTTTTACGTGTACTCTATGGCCCTTTCGGCGGACAATGGAGTGGCATAGTAGACGAGTAACATACACTTGACGAACATCAATTATCAGCCTTAAAATCACTATTTGAGTAGCAAAATAGTGGACAAATACAGAGCAAGGGAATGACTCACAATGAGGGGAAAGAGGCATGGAAGGAATGGGAGAGGGAAAAGGACGGGGGTGGGATGCAATAGCCCCTGTAAAAATCAATACACTCAGGCCATGTTTGTTCTCTTTGCGATCGATCGGTAGTCTAAATAGCCTTCTGGCTCTGTGTGCTTGGGTAGTGCTGGCATTTTATGCTCCCCAAAGTCATTGGTTGAAGTGAAAAATCTGATCTGGGTTAAGGGAGGAGAGTAGGTGAGTCATACAGTCAGATGAGTAAACGTTTTGGAGAGAACATTGTCCAAGCCAAAATTTGACTGAAAAAAATCACCTCTGCGGGACTGTATCTGGTTGCTTTAATATTTTAACAGCAAATGCTTTTGGAGCAGCTTCCTCACAGTAGAAGTGCTCTCTCTTGGGGAAAAGAGAGGACATGTTAACCACCACACAGAGGTGAATTAACAGTTGGTGGTGAAACCAGCGGGGGGCTTCTGTGTAACATACTAAAATAAATGAATTTGCAAACGGTCACTGTTTGGAACCTGAGAGGGAGCCTTCGGTCATCTTCCATATTTTCAGGGGGAGGAAATGGAATAACTTATTACTGAACTCAATCATATCAATCAAATGTATTTATAAAGCCCTTCTTACATCAGCTGATGTCACAAAGTGCTGTACAGAAACCCAGCCTAAAACCCAAAACAGCAAGCAATGCAGGTGTAGAAGCTCGGTGGCTAGGAAAAACTCCAGTCCTGGTAGCCAGTCCTCTTCTAGCTGTGCCGGGTGGAGATTATAACAGAACATGGCCAAGATGTTCAAATGTTCATAGATGACCGGCAGGGTCAAATAATAATAATCACAGTGGTTGTAGAGGGTGCAGCAGGTCAGCACCTCAGGAGTAAATGTAAGTTGGCTTTTCATAGCCGATCGTTCAGAGTATCTCTACCGCTCCTGCTGTCTCTAGAGAGTTGAAAACAGCAGGTCTGGGACAGGTAGCACGTCCGGTCGACATTCATGGTTCCATAGCCGCAGGCAGAACAGTTGCAACTGGAGGAGCAGCACGACTAGGTGGACTGGGGACAGCAAGGAGTCATCAGGCCAGATAGTCCTGAGGCATGGTCCTTAGAGCTCAGGTACTCCTCCGAAAGAAAGAAATGTAGAAAAAGAAAGAGAATTAGAGAGTGCATACTTAAATTCACACAGGACACCGGATAAGACAGGAGAAATACTCCAGATATAACAGACTGACCCTAGCCCCCCAACACATAAACTACTGCAGCATAAATACTGGAGGCTGAGACAGGAGGGGTCGGGAGACACTGTGGCCCCGTCCGACGATACCCCCGGACAGGGCCAAACAGGCAGGATATAACCCCTCCCACTTTGCCAAAGCACAGCCCCCACACCACTAGATGGATATCTTCAACCACCAACTGACCACAAGGCCGAGTATAGCCCACGAAGATCTCCCCCACGGCACGAAACCAAGGGGGGGCGCCAACCCGGACAGGAAGATCACATCAGTGACTCAACCCACTCAAGTGACGCACCCCTCCTAGGGACAACATGGGAGAGCACCAGTAAGCTATTGACTCAGACCCTGAACTCCCCATTCAAACCTCTATTAGGCGGTAGGTTGGAATCAGCTGAGGAGCAAAAGTGCTGCCCTGCCTGGCTGTCACAACTGTCATCCATAGAGCTGTACTGTAGTATGGCAACAGTGCAGTTTAATGGGCCCTGACTTTAATTGCGATGTTGATGCCCCTTCTTTTCTTCTCATCTTCGCTTTATCGTGGGGAGTTATTTACTTTGACACGATGGAATATGTTTCATCTTGAAGGTGAACTGAACGCGAACAGCAGGAGTTGTCACGATCGTCGTATGAAGCGGACCAAAATGCAACGTGGTATGTGTTCATGATGATTTTTTAAATAAAAGAAAGCACTGAATACTGAATAGAAACTATACAAAATAATAAACGAAATAACGACCGTGAAGCTATAATGAGAACTGTGCTGACACAAGCAACAAACATAGACAATCACCCACAAACAAACAGTGAAACCCAGGCTACCTAAGTATGATTCTCAATCAGAGACAACTAATGACACCTGCCTCTGATTGAGAACCATACTAAGCCGAAACATGGAAATCCCCAAAATCATAGAAAACAAACAGACTGCCCACCCCAACTCACGCCCTGACCATACTAAATAATGACAAAACAAAGGAAATAAAGGTGCGAACGTGACAGTAACCCCCCCCCCCCAAAGGTGCGGACTCCGGCCGCAAAACCTTAACCTATAGGGGAGGGTCTGGGTGGGCGTCTGTCCGCGGTGGCGGCTCTGGCGGGGGACGTGGACCCCACTTCACCATAGTCTTTCTCCGCCTCATTGTCCGCCTCCGTGGCATCCTAAACACGACGACCCTCGCCGCCGATCTCGGACTGGGGACCCTAGAAATGGGTCCCGAATGGACGGGAGATTCCGGCAGTGCCGGGTGAAGGATGACTCCGGCAGCGCCGGACAGGCGGGAGACTCCGGCAGCGCCGGACAGGCGGGAGACTCCGGCAGCGCCGGACAGGCGGGAGACTCCGGCGCCTCTGGACTGAGGGGCTCCGGCAGCGCTGGAGAGGAGGAAAGCTCTATCGGCGCTGGAGAGACGAGGGGCACTGTAGGCATGGTGCGTGGTGCCGGCACTGGTGGTACTGTGCCGAGGACACGCACCTCAGGGCGAGTGCGAGGAGGAGAAACAGGGAGTACTGGGCTCTGGACACACACAGGATGCCTGTTGCAGGGGGGCTGCCACCGGAGGGCTGGTGCGTGGAGGTGGCACTGGATAGACCGGCCCGAGAAGGCGTACTGGAGGTCTCGAGCACCGAGCCTGCCCAACCTTATCTGGTTGAATGCTCGCCGTAGCCCGCCCAGTGCGGCAAGGTGGAATAGCCTGCACTGGGCTGTGCAGGCAAACCGGGGACACCATGCGTAAGGCTGCTGCCATGTATGCCGGCCCAAGGAGAAGCACTGGAGACCAGATGCGTAGAGCCGGCTTCATGGCACCTGGCTCGATGCCCACTCTAGCCCGGCCGATACGAGGAGCTGGGAGGTACCGCACCGGGCTATGCACCCGCACTGGGGACACCGTGCGCTCCACAGCATAACACGGTGCCTGACCAGTACGACACCCTCTCTCACTCCGGTGGACACGGGAAGCTGGCGCAGGACTCCTACCTGCCTTGGCCACACTCCCCGTGCCCCCCCAAGAAATTTTTGGGGCTGCCTCTCGGGCTTCCTTGCCAGCCGTGTTCCCTCGTATCGCCAGTTCCTCTCTCCGGCTGCCTCTGCTCTCCTAGCTGCCTCCACCTTTTCCCAAGGGAGGCGATCCTTTCCCGCCAGGATCTCCTCCCATGTGTAGCAACCCTTGCCGTCCAAAACGTCCTCCATGTCCATTCCTCCTTCTTGCGCTGCTCCTGCTGCCGTTGCCTGTTACTACGCCGCTTGGTTCTTGGTTGGTGGGTGATTCTGTCACGGCTTTCTTCCTGGGAAGGAGAGTCGGACCAAAACACAGTGTGGTATGTGTTCATGATGATTTTTTAATAAAAAAAGCACTGAACACTGAATACAAACTATACAAAACAATAAACAAAATAATGACTGTGAAGCTATAATGAGAACTGTGCTGACACAAGCAACTAACATAGACAATCACCTACAAACAAACAGTGAAACCCAGGCAACCTAAGTAAGATTCTCAATCAGAGACAACTAATGACACCTGCCTCTGATTGAGAACCATACTAGGCCGAAACATAGAAATCCCCAAAATCATAGAAAAACAAACATAGACTGCCCACCCCAACTCACGCCCTGACCATACTAAATAATGACAAAACAAAGGAAATAAAGGTCAGAACATGACAGGAGTATACAAATATAGAGGCTAGCAATTAATAGCCCAAGCTAGATCCAGAGCTTTATATAACTGAGTGTGCCCCTCAGTTCAACACAATTCAATTGACTGGTGCTATACTATACTGCCATGAACATACTATGTGGCTCCCAGGATCCCAAGTGACAAAGTGCACTTTATCCCACACAAAGCCTCACTTTGACCTCTATCACAATAGCTCCCTCCACTGGCTCTCAGCCTAGATCACCTGAGTCACTTCTCATGTCAAATACACTGTGGAGTTGAAGACATAGAGAGGCCACAAGTCGCACGCTATAGGCCTAAACCTCCAAACAAAGTGGAAGAATAACGCACTTAACTATGTCATATCAGCGCTAGCTCTCCTCCGCAGTTATTATGCACATCCAATGTCACGGTAATGCCTAAGATCTCCTTCTTTCCAGCCTAATTCCAAAGCACGCATTTCATCGCTTCGACTTCTGAAAATAATTTATTAGTGCTCATCAAGCTGCCTCGCCTTGGGAAGAAGAAGCTGAGCCTCTCGCACCTGTGTGATAACGAATCACGGGACAGCCCGAGGACGAACGCCGAAGTGTCTGAGCGGATAGAAAAAAACGAGAGAGAGGGAGAAAAAGAGAGAAGGAAGGAATTCACACTTACTTGGAGCAGAGCCTTCTTAATGACTCTCCCCACATGCTGTCTCCACTCTGGGATGTCAGGGTTGCACTAGTCCAGATTTCCGGAGAAAGATAAAAGCAGAGATTTGAAGAACTCTGTCAGAAAGAGAGAGAGAGAGAGAGAGAGACCCAGGGGAGAAACAGAAACAGACCGTTAATTCAGCCCCTGATCTAGGTGCATTATTCTCAAGGTATCCTCCTCATTCCCCACTGTCCTTTGTTCTGGGTGTGCCCCTCCTCTAACTGTCTTCTGATGGGGGAAAAGCTGACAGGGATGTTGGTGTGTGTGAGTGTGAGTGTGTGAGTGTGCTCATGATTTGACACGAGGAGATGATTGCTTGCTTTCTCAGATGGAAATGTCCCCTTTTGCATATATCCTTACATATTCAAGTTTGAACTACTTTCAACTGTTGCATACGAAGTGAGATGACTGCTAGATGTGCTAATTGTATTACATCAAGCAGAATAATTTGATTATAGAGAGGTCATACTGATCCTTACCCTGTACTGCTATCGTCTTGGTGTCTTGCAGTATGGCGTTTTCTGAAGACGCTTGGACCGTAACAGTGTTCATTCCCTCGCTGGTGAAGGTGTACGAGATGCTCCCGTCTAAGCTGATCACCGGCTGGAGGAAGAAGGAACATGGACAAAATGGATGATCACACTTTGATCCCTTCACCTTCTCCTTGAACTTCTCACTTAGAGTAGTCAGAAGTTCTGACTTGAGTTAAACCCTACATCCTCCCATAAGACTTAGAACCAGTACAGCTAAGATAATAACTTGTGACATACTACTAAGATGTCTGAACAGACTGCTCCACCTCTATCATAGTCATCTTCATTAACTTCTTGGTGACAGTGGGCAGTATTTTCACGTCCGGATGAAATGCATGCCCAAATTCAACTAACTGCTACTCATTTCCAGAAGATAAGATATCCATATTATTAGTAGATTTGGATAGAACCCCCTCTGAAGGTTCTAAAACGGTTTGTATCATGTCTGTGAGTATAACAGAACTTATGTAGCAGGCGAAACCCAGAGGCAAAAACCATTCAGATTTTTTTTTTTGAGGTCACTCTCTTTTCAATGAGATTTCATTGGGAATCCAGATTTCTAAGGGACCTTCTTGCATTTCCTACCGCTTCCACTGAATGTCTCCAGTGTTTAGAAATTGGTTGAGGTTTTTCCTTTGTGTAATGAAGAAGTTTCGGGTCGAGAGCCAGACCCTGTCCCCCGATACGAACACGTGGGCCTCACTGCGGTGGCGGTCAGCACTCCTCTTCTGCCGTCCACCGGCTTGCTTGAGGGATTCCTGGATGGCTCTCCAGGTCTCCTTGGAGCGCTGCACCCATTCCTCCACCGCAGGAGCCTCGGTCTGACTCTGATGCCATGGTGCCAGGACCGGCTGGTAGCCCAACACACACTAAAATGGTGATAGGTTCGTAGAGGAGTGATGGAATGAGTTCTTGGTCCATTCCACCCATGGGAAGTACCTAGATCACTCCCCTGGCCGGTCCTGGCAATACGACCGCAGAAACCTACCCACCTCTTGGTTCACTCCCTCCCATGCCACCGGTGCCACCAGCCTAGAGGCTGGAAGGATGGGAGTAGGATCGATGGGCCGATGCTCCGTGTCATAGAGACAGGACAGCGCGTCGTACTTCATGTTCAGGGAGCCTGGTCTATAAGAAATGGTGAACCTGAATCGGGTGAAGAACATGGCCCACCTTGCCTGACGCGGATTCAATCTCCTAGCTGCCCGGTTATACTCCAGATTCTGGTGGTCAGTCCAGATGAGAAAAGGGTGCCTAGTCCCCTCAAGCCAGTGTCTCCACACGCCTTTACCACCGCAAACAACTCCCGGTCCCCCACATCATAGTTACGCTCCCTCGAAAAGAAAGCGCAGGGGTGGAGTTTCAGTGGCGTGCACGAGCGCTGTGATAGCACGGCACCCACCGCAGCCTGGGACACGTCCACCTCCACTATGAATGATAAAGAGGGGTCCGGGTGCACCAACACCGGTGCATCTGTGCATCTGTGAACAGCGCCTTCAACCTATTGAAGGCTCTGTCAGCCTCTGCCGACCACCGCAAACGCACCGGCTCCCCCTTCTGCAGTGAGGTAATGGGGGCCGCTACCTGGCCAAAACCCTGGATAAACCTCCGGTAGTAATTGCCAAACCCTAAGAACCGCTGCACCTCCTTAACTATGGTTGGAGTCAGCCAACACACACTTCTCAGCCTTGACGTAGAGGTCATGCTCCAGCAGTCTACCAAGCACCCTGCGCACCAGAGACACACGCACGGCACGGGTGGCGGAATAGATCAGAATATCATCGATATAGACCACCACGCCCTGCCCATGCAGGTCCCCGAGAATCTCGTCTACAAAGGATTGAAAGACAGCTGGAGCATTCTTTAACCCCTATGGCATGACGAGGTACTCATAATGGCCCGATGTGGTACTAAAACCGTGCTCTGTGAAATGATTCTACCGCCGTAGCGATCGTGATGGCATATAGACCTCTATAATCAATGCATGGACGCAAACCTCCCTCTTTTTTTCTCACAAAAAAGAAACTCGAGGAGACGGGTGAAATGGAGAGCCGAATGTACCCCTGTCCCAGAGATTCCGTGACGTATGTCTCCATAGCCATCGTCTCCTCCTGCGACAAAGGGTACACGTGACTCTTGGGAAGCGCAGCGTTTACCTGGAGATTTATCACACAATCCCCCTGTCAATGAGGCTGTAATATAGTCGCCCTCTTCTTACAGAAAGCGATCGCCAAATCGGCATATTCAGGGGGAATGCGAACAGTGGAAACCTGGTCTGGACTTTCCACCGACGTGGCACCGATGGAAACTCCCATACACCCCTCTGACCACTCCTCTGACCACCCCTGGGGAACCCTCTGTCTCCAGGAAATCCTGGGATTGTGACTAGCCAGCCAGGGAACCCCCAGCACCACTGTAAACGCAGGTGAATCGATAAGGAAGAGACTAATCCGCTCCTTATGATTCCCCATGTCCAGTGGAACCGTGGCCTTCCTGACCAACCCTGACCCTAATGGCCAGCTATCTAAGGAGTGCATGGGGAAGGGGATCTATCGGCACTAGCGGAATTCCCAGCTTGATGGCGAGTCCGCAATCCATAAAGTTCCCAGCTGAATCAACTAGCGCCTTATGCTGGGAAGAGGGAGAAATGTCAAAGAAAAAATAAATACAAATATGTGACCAACAGGGAGTTCTGGGTGAGTTTGGTGCTGACTCACCTGGGGTGACCGAGAAGTGTTCTGCCTGCCCTCTCGACTCCTAGACGGGCTCCTCCAGCACCGGTCGGCCGTGTGTCCTCTCCGACCACAGCTGGTGCAGGAGGAGGGTGGTCAAAAAAGGTACGAAAGCGGCGGGTGAACTCTGGATAGTGCTCCTTCGCCGAGTCTGGGCCTTTCCAGACCACGTTTGCCCACTCCAGAGCACGACCTGTCAGGCAGGAGACGAGGACACTCACACTCTCCTCCCCCGAGGGAGACGGTCTCACGGTAGCCAGGTACAACTAGAGTTGGAGCAAAAAACCCTGGCACCCAGCCGCCGCTCCCTCAAGAGCGCAAGACGAAGTGCGCCAGAGCCGGACGCAGGTGGAGGAGGAGGTGGACTCATCGGAGGAACCAGAGGTGAAGAGAGGAGACCACTCCTCTCCCATCGGTCCATTCTCTCCATCATCTGATCCATAGCCGATCCTATCCGATGAAGGACGGTGGTATGATGGAGGATGCGTTCCTCCATCGATGGATTGGATAAATTGCGGGATTCTACAATGCTCTGGGCGTAGTGGGTGCGTAGTCAGGCCCAGGAAGCAGAGAGTACAGAGTAGTGCTTTTAATTAAACACACGGCGAACATAAGACACCCCACAAAACACAGGCCCACACAAAACAAATTCCCCAAACACGGGGAATCAAACAGTCCGGAGAAAAGCCCAAGAATGAAAAACACGTTAACCTCAAACGTGCACAGTAGCAACACAATACAATCCCGCACAAAGAGCAGGTGGGCCTACTGGCTAACATAACCCGACTGATCAGCCTACACACAAAACACCTGAAACCAATAAACAGAAAGGGGAGAAGGGATCAGTGGCAGCTAGTAGGCCGGTGATGACGACCGCCAAGGGCCAACCGAACAGGAAGGAGAGTCGTGACAGTACGTAATACCATAGACATCATGTTTAACACTGTTTGGTTCTGAGAATATTAAATATACTTATTCATGTCACTGAGGAAGCAAGGGTAATGTATGTCTACATTATATCAGGTATCCTATTGAAATATTGAGTACAGCGAAGCGATCACATGTGGCAGGCATTGATAAAGGGAGAGAGCTTTGAATTAGGCATCAAGGGGGTCAGGTCAGGTCACCTTAAGGGAGAAGCAATGGTTTATTACCCCATCACTTTGTCTTCCTGTCGAACCGTAATATTTGTAAGGGTTGGAGAGAAGAAGGAATGCATCAAAATTGGAATATAAACGTCTCTTTTTAAGGACCCTGTCTTTCAAAGATAATACGTAAAAATCCATTGTAATTGTTTTAAACACTGTTTCCCATGCTTGTTCAATGAATCATAAACAATTAATGAACATGCACCTCTGGAACTGCTAAGACACTAACAGCTTACAGACAGTAGGCAATTAACTTCTTGGATATAGGGGGCGCTATTTTAATTTTTGGATGAAAATCGTTCCCGTTTTAAACAAGATATTTTGTCACGAAAAGATGCTCGACTATGCATATAATTGACAGCTTTGGAAAGAAAACACTCTTGACGTTTCCAAAACTGCAAAGATATTGTCTGTGAGTGCCACAGAACTGATGTTACAGAAAAAACCCAGATAAAAATACAATCAGGAAGTGCCTCATTTTTTGAAACCGCCTCATGGCAATGACTCCTTATATAGCTGTGGAGGAGCTTAACTTTTCCACGTTTTCCCCAAGGTGTCTGCAGCATTGTGACGTATTTGTAGGCATATCATTGGAAGATTGACCATAAGACACAACATCTACCAGGTGGTCGCTTGGTGTCCTCCGTTGCAATTATTGCGTAATCTCCAGCTGCAGTATTTTCCCGTTTGCCTCGGATGAGAAACCGACTGCCAGGAATGATTTTTCATCAAATAGAATTGTGAAAAACACCTTGAGGATTGATTCTAAACAACGTTTGCCATGTTTCTGTCGATATTATGGAGCTAATTTGGAAAATTAGTGACTGACTGCATTTTCCGGTGTTTTTCTTAGCCAAACGTGATGAACAAAACGGAGCTATTTCTCTTACACAAATAATCTTTTTGGAAAAAAATGAACATTTGCTATCTAACTGAGTCTCGTCATTGAAAACATCCGAAGTTCTTCAAAGGTAAATAATTTTATTTGAATGCTTTTCTTGTTTTTGTGAAAATGTTGCCTGCTGAATGATAGGCTTAATGCTATGCTAGGCTATCAATACTCTTACACAAATGCTTGTGCAGCTTTGGTTAAAACATATTTTGAAAATCTGACATGACAGTGTTGTTAACAAAAGGCTAAGCTTGTGTTTCAATAAATTTATTTAATTTCATTTGCAATTTTCATGAATGGGAAACGTTGCGTTATGGTAATGAGCTTGAGGCTGTTTGCGCTCCCAGATACGGGATTGCTCGACGCTAGAGGTTAAGGTCAAACTTATGAAAACTTAGGACACTAAAGAGGCCTTTCTACTGACTCTGAAAAACAACAAAAGAAAGATGCCCAGGGCCCCTGCTCATCTGCATGAACATGCCTTAGGCATGCTGCAAGGAGGCATGAGGACTGCAGATATGGCCAGGGCAATAAATTGCCATGTCCGAACTGTGAGACATCTAAGACTGCGCAACAGGGAGACAGGACGGACAGCTGATCATCCTCGCAGTGGCAGACCACGTCTAACAACACCTGCATATGATCGGTACATCCGAACATCACACCTGCGGGACAGGTACATGATGGCAACAACAACTGCCCGAGTTACACCAGGAATGCACAATCCCTCCATCAGTGCTCAGACTGTACGCAATAGGCTGAGAGAGGCTGGACTGAGGGCTTGTAGGTATGTTGTAAGGCAGGTCCTCACCAGACTTCACCTGCAACAATGTCGCCTATGGGCACGAACCCACCGTCGCTGGACCAGACAGGACTGGAAAAAAGTGCTCTTCACTGACGAGTCGCGGTTTTGTCTTACCAGGGGTGATGGTCGGATTCGCGTTTATCGCCGAAGGAATCAGCATTACTCCGAGGTGGGGGGTCCGTCATTGTCTGGGATGGTGTGTCACATCATCAGACTAAGCTTGTTGTCATTGCAGGTGATCTCAACGCTGTCCGAAGACATCCTCCTCCCTCATATGGTACCCTTCTTGCAGGCTCATCCTGACATGACCATCCAGCATGACAATGCCACCAGCCATACTGCTCGTTCTGTGCGCGACTTCCTGCAAGACAGGAATGTCAGTGTTCTGCCATGGCCAGCAAAGAGCCCGGATCTCAATCTCAATGAGCACGTCTGGGACCTGTTGGATGGGAGGGTGAGGGCTAGGGCCATTCCCCCCAGAAATGTCAGGGAACTTGCAGGTGCCTTGGTGGAAGAGTGGGGTAACATCTCACAGCAAGAACTGGCAAATCTGGTGCAGTCCATGAGGAGGAGATGCACTGCAGTACTTAATGCAGCTGGTGGCCACACCAGATACTAACTGATAATTTTCGATTTTGACCCTCCCTTTGTTCAGGGACACATTTTTCCATTTCTGTTAGTCACATATCTGTGGAACTTGTTCAGTTTGTCATAGTTGAATCTTGTTATGTTCATACAAATATTTACACATGTTAAGTTTGCTGAAAATTAACGCATTTGACAGTGAGAGGATGTTTCTTTTTTTGCTAAGTTTATATGCTTGTGTTGGCGGAAACGTATGAATAAACTTGGTTAAGCGTTCATAGTGCGAGTAAGAAGAGAGGGAAAGTTATCCGTATGGCCCACAGAGTACTCACCCCTACCGGTGAGCCTGGTCTTTTAGTGGACACGGAATTACCAGTAGTTCTGCAATACAGGCAACTCTTTGTGTTAAACGTCCGTAAAAGTTTGAATGGAGTACGGTGGAAATCACAAGATTATGTTATAATACTTTTATTGCATCAAATGTTTGTTTTATGCAACAGAATAAGGAGTTGTTAGAACACTTATCTGTGTCTGTTCTACTAAGGATGGGCCTCTGGGAGATAACACTGATAGGAAATTTACGATGTCTTTTGGGTGAAAAAACCTAAAGAGATCACATTCCAGAGGTTAGGGTGCATTATTTCTACTTTTTGATAAAAAGCGTGCAAAATTTCAACGTCCTTCTACTCATGCCAGGAATATAGTATATGCATATGATTAGTATGTGTGGATAGACAACACTCTGAAGTTTCTGAAACTGGTTCAATCATGTCTGTGACTATAACAGAACTTGTGTAGCAGGCAAAACCCCAAGGAAAAACTGTTCAGAAAAAGAAAAAAATCCCTCTGGCAGTTCCCTGTATTGTCTTTGTCAAGGGAAATTAGATAGCGCCCAGTTTACAGTTCCTACAACTTCCACAGGATGTCACCAGTCTTTGGAATTGGGTTGAAGTAAATCTTTGGTGAAATGAAGAAGAGGCACTTCCTGGCAGAGGTTACACTGTGGATAGTTATGAAAGAGAGAAAATTGTGCAAGTATTGTTGACTTGCTGCTATTGAATACAGATCGCCCCGTCAACAATTTGATCTATTATTAATGTTTACAAATACCAAAAGTTGAATTACAAAAGTAGTTTGAAATATTTTGGCAAAGTTTATAGGCAACTTTTGAAATTTTTTGTAAAGACGTTGCGTTTTGGAAAGCAATTTTTTTCTGGATCAGACGGGCTTTATAAATGGACATTTTGGGTATACATGGACGGAATTAATCGAAAAAAAGGACCAATTGTGATGTTTATGGGACATATTGGAGTGCCAACAAAGAAGCTTGTCAAAGGTAACGCATATTTTATTTCAGCGTTTTGTGTAGCGCCGGCTACGCTAATTCTTTTGTTTACATCTCGTTCAGTTGGTTCGGGGGGGTGCATGCTATCAGATAATAGCTTCTCATGCTTTTGCCGAAAAGCATTTTTTTAATCTGACACGTTGGCTGGATTCACAACGAGTGTAGCTTTAATTGAGTACCCTGCATGTGTGATTTAATGAAAGTTTGAGTTTTATCGAGTACTATTCGAATTTGGCGCTATGCATTTCCCCAGGTTATTCGCCACAAGAGACACTAGCGTCTCCATATCCCTAAGAGGATTTATTAATGTTGCTGTTCTATATGGTACCAGGGAGAGATGACTCCAGGGCCAGACCCTGGTCTCTACACAAAGATAACTGTTTTTACAGCAGATACTTTGTGCTGTGAAATATAAGTATCAATCTTAACCTTGTGACCCATTCTATACATCCGTTGTTCGTCATGTAGGTTAAAAACAGTGTATCTTGGCTATAAAACACCTTTGTACTTTTGTCTCGGGGCTCTCAACGAATCATCTGAGGTTGATTCGTTGACCAGCCATCATTATCATAAAGCACTCAATCGATTCACTTTATATGTGTGCGTTGTATTGACATGCTCTCTGGGAGGTTAATAAAAAAAAGCCAAGGAAAATGAAGAGTGCCAAATTCAAATAAATTACTATAAAAATCAAACTTTCATTAAATCACACATGCAAGATAGCAAATTAAAGCTACACTTGTTGTGAATCCAGCAAACACGTCCGATTTCAAAAAGGCTTTTCGGCGAAAGCAAACAATGCTTTTATCTGAGGATAGCACCTCCTTAATGTTGGCTGGATTCAGGGAACGCCACCTCCCCCCGTTCAGGGGAACGGTGGCGCATCGAATGCAAAAATATTCTTAGAAATATTTAACCTCGACACATTAACCTCTTGATGCTATGGGGGCGCTATTTCATTTTTGGATAAAAAGACGTGCCCGTTTTAAGCGCAATATTTTGTCACAAAAAGATGCCCGACTATGCATATAATTGGTAGCTTTGGAAAGAAAACACTCTGACGTGTCCAGAACTGCAAAGATATTCTCTGTGCGTGCCCTAGAAAGTGAGCTACAGGCAAAACCAAGATGAGACGGCATCCAGGAAATGAGCAGGATTTTTGAGGCTCTGTTTTCCATTGTCTCCTTATATGGCTGTGAATGCGAGAGGAGTAAGTCTGCCCTTTCTGTCGTTTCCCCAAGGTGTCTGCAGCATTGTGACGTATTTGTAGGCATATCATTGGAAGATTGACCATAAGAGACCACATTTACCAGGTGTCCGCCCGGTGTCCTGCGCCGAAATTGGTGCGCAAAAGTCAGCTGCAAGTATTTTTCCACAGAATTCAGAGAAGAATGCAGGCTTCCACGAACGATATATCAATGAAGAGATATGTGAAAAACACCTTGAGGATTGATTCCAAACAACGTTTGCCATGTTTCGGTCGATATTATGGAGTTAATTCGGAAAAAGTTTGACGTTGTAGGTGACTGAATTTTCGTTTCGTTTCGGTAGCCAAATGTGATGTACAAAACGGAGCGATTTCTCCTACACACAGACGCTTTCAGGAAAAACTGCACATTTGCTATGTAACTGAGAGTCTCCTCATTGAAAACATCAGAAGCTCTTCAAAGGTAAATGATTTTATTTATTTGGTTATCTGGTTTTTGTGAAAATGTTGCGTGCTAAATGCTACTCAAAATGCTAAGCTAGCTTAGCATACTCTTACACAAATTAGTCAATTGCTATGGTTCAAAAGCATATTTTGAAAATCTGAGATGACAGTGTTGTTAAGAAAAAGCTAAGCTTGAGAGTAGGCGCATTATTTTCATTTTATTTGCGATTTTCAGAAATCGTTAACGTTGCGTTATGCTAATGAGCCTGAGGCTTTAGTCACGATCCCGGATCCGGGATGGGGAGTCCAATACCTCAAATGAAAGATAAACACCTTGTTCATCTTCCCAGCGAGTCAGATTTCTAAAATGTTTTACAGTGAAACATAAATATGTGCTATGTCAAACCACCACAAAGACACAGACGATATGCAGCCATTTTGTCGAACAAAAGATGCAATCACAAATGCAGGATTAAAATAAAAATCATTCACTAACCGGGGTGGACGGGAGAGAAGCAAAGTTACTGAGCCGGGTTACTGAGGGGCTGGGAGGTTACCATCATGCTAGGCTGCCTAACCGACAACCCACGGAATTGAGCAGAGTCACCAGATGAGTGACCACTGTGCCCAATCTTTGGCCGACATCACAGTAACTGACCAATTATCTACCATGTACAGTAGAAACTGAAACAAAATGTACTTCAGTCCTCAATGGTTGGAATTGAATATACCTGACACAATAGACAAATGTATAGAGGTGACGTCCATATAACATGGAGATACAAGGTGGTGGAATCAAATCCCAGAGTGTTACCGCCAAGGCCGAGAAATGGAATATCCGTCTTGTATCTGATCCCCTCTTCAATCCAGCTCAGGTTGGATTAGGAGACTGCCATGCCATCTCTGAAATCCAGTTGGATGTTGGTTCTCATTGAGTCACCCTGGACAACAAGTCAAGTTTAAAGTAAGGACTAAAGATGAAGGAAAGACAGAACAAAAGAAGAAAAAAGGTGTCCGAAACACCATTATTATTTAAAAAAACACAATTCCATTGTTGTTGTGTTGTGACATCTCCATTAGCGTGCATCCTGAGTCTGACATGTTACATAACACCAGTGGGAGTGTCTGACTCCTGTGGTGTGTGTGTGTGTGTGAAGGAGAGAGAGAACGACAGGGAGGTCGAGGCAGTGTAATAATCAAGAGACAGTAGGGTGGCAGGTACACTAGTCAACATACTGCTGGGCTCCATTCACACACAGACACAAGCAGTCATCACCAGCCCAACATTGGGGTTGCATCATGTTCCGCCCCACCGTGAGAGCAGTGTGTTTGCCTGTTACTGCTAATGAGGTGTGTCTCTCTCTCTCTCTCTCTCTGTCTGTGTGTGTGTTTGTGTGTGTGTACTCTGTCACTAGAGTATCTGCAGCAGGTCTAATCAGGTGGGATACATCTGGCACTTCCCTAGGAGCAACACACACATACACACACACCACAAGTGTTGTTGGGGGCTCCAGCTGCTGCTGCGACCAAACTCTCCTACTTATCCCACCCATAGCCTGCGAGCAAGCACAACTAACTCCCAGCATCATCGTGGCACATTGTAACGCAATGCAATTGGGATCTTCATTTCTTACACTGCATTAGCACAAGGGGGCTCCGGTCCAGCAACAAACACAACAATAGCCAAATGTAAAACCAATTATTGTGTCTGTCTCTCTCTCTCTCTCTCTCTCTCTCTCTCTCTCTCTCTCTCTCTCTCTCTCTCTGCTTATTCACTATCTGTTTAGCTTCGGGGCGATTGTGAGATAAATCTCCTGGTAGACGCTGCACTTCCCAGGAGTCACGTGCATCCCCTCTCACAGGTGGAGACGGAGGCTATGGAAATATATGTCTCCGAATCCCTGCGTCAGGGGTACATTCGGTCCTCCACTTCACCCCTCCTCGAGTTTCTTTTTTGTGAAGAAGGAGGGAGGTCTGCGCTCGTTTATTGACTATCAGGGTCTGAATCAGATCACTGTGAGGTATAGTTACCCGCTACCGCTCATAGCCACAGTGCTTGAGTCAATGCACGGGGGGCGCTTCTTCACCAAACTAGATCTCAGGAGCACTTACAACCTGGTATGTATCCGGGAGGGAGACGAGTGGAAGATGGCTTTCAGTACCACCTCAGGGCACTATGAGTACCTCGTAATGCCGTACTGGTTGATGAATGCTCCCTCAGTCTTCCAAGCCTTTGTAGACTAGATTTTCAGGGACCGGCACGGGCAGGGTGTGGTGGTGTATATTGATGACATTTTGATATACTACGCTACACGAGCCGAGCATGTGGCCCTGGTGCGCAGGGTGCTTGGTCGCCTGTTAGAGCATGACCTGTACGTCAATGCTGAGAGGTGCCTGTTCTTTCAACAGTCTGTCTCCTTCCTAGGGTATCGTATTTCCACCTCAGGGGTGGAGATGGAGAGTGACCGCATTTCAGCAGTGCATTATTGGCCAACCCCCACCAAGGTAAAGGAGGTGCAGCGGTTCTTAGGGTTTGCCAACTACTACTGGAGGTTTATCCAGGGTTTTGGTCAGATAGCGGCTCCCATTACCTCACTGCTGACGGGGGGCCCGGTAAGCTTGCAGTGGTCAGCTGAGGCAGACCGGGCCTTTAGTCACCTGAGGGCTCTGTTTACCTCGGCTCCCGTGCTGGCCCATCCGGATCCCTCTTTGGCGTTCATAGTGGAGGTGGACGCGTCCGAGGCTGGGATAGGAGCTGTGCTCTCTCAGCGCTCGGGTACGCCACCGAAGTTCCGCCCATGTGCCTTCTTCTCGAAGAAGCTCAGCCCGGCGGAGTGAAACTATGACGTGGGGAACCGGGAGCTGTTGGCTGTCGTCAAGGCTTTGAAGGCATGGAGACATTGGCATGAGGGGGCCAGACACCCTTTTCTCATCTTGACTGACCACCGCAATCTGGAGTACATCCGGGCAGCGAGGAGACTGAACCCTTGCCAGGCAAGGTGGGCCATGTTTTTCACCCATTTTGTGTTTACCCTTTTCCTGCAGACCAGGCTCCCAGAACGTTAAGGCAGACGCATTGTCCCGGCTGTATGACACAGAGGAGCAGCCCATGGATCCCACTCCCATACTCCCTGCCTCCTGCCTGGTGGCGCCGGTAGTGTGGGAGCTGGACACGGACATTGAGGAGGCGTTACGTGCAGAGCCTGCTCCCATCCAGTGTCATGCTGGGTGTCTGTACGTCCCGTCTGCTGTTTGTGACCGGTTGATCTATTGGGCCCACACGTCACCCTCCTCTGGTCATCCTGGGATCGGTCGGACAGTGCGTTGTTTGAGCGGGAGGTACTGGTGGCCTTATGAAAAAAGAGGGTTTATGGTTTCTCCTGCTCGGTGTGCGCCCAGTGTATGGCTCCGAGGCACCTACCCAGAGGTAAGATACACCCCTTACCCGTTCCACAGTAGCCTTGGTCGCACCTGACGGTGAATTTTCGGACAGATCTTCCACTCTCACAGGGTAACACCGCGATCCTGGTCATTGTATATCGTTTCTCTAAGTCCTGTAGTCACCTCCTTCTGCCCGGTCTCCCTATGGCCCTACAGACTGCGGAGGCCTTGTTTACACACTTCTTCCGGCACCATGGGGTGCCTAAGGGTATAGTGTCTGATAGGGGTCAGTTTACGTTTAGGGTCTGGAGGGCATTCATGGAACATCCAGGGGTCTCGATCAGTCGAACTTCAGGGTTTCACCCCGAGAGTAATGGGCAGTTGGAGAGAGTGAACCAGGATGTGGGTAGGTTTCTGCGGTCCTATTGCTAGGACCGGCCGGGGGAGTGGGCGGAGTTTGTGCCCTGGGCTGAGATGGCACAGAACTCGCTCCCCCACTCCTCCACTAACCTCTCTCCCTTCCAGTGCGTACTGGGGTACCAGCCGGTTCTGGTGCCTTGGCATCAGGGTCAGACCAAGGTTCCTGCGGTGGACGACTAGTTCAAGCGCGTGGAGGAGACATGGGAAGCCGTTCGTGTCCACCTTCAGCAGGCCGTGACGCGCCAGAAGAGGAATGCAGGTCGCCACCGCAGTGTCACCCCGGTGTTCGCACTGGAGGACCGGGTCTGGCTCTCGACCTGAAACCTGCCCCTCCGCCTGCCCTGCCGGAATCTGGGTCCGTGGTTTGTGTGGCCATTTAAAGTCCTGAGGAGAGTGAACGAGGTTTGTTATAGGTTACAGCTACCACCCGATTACCGTATTAACCCCTCGTTCCATCTGTCTCTCCTCAGGCAGGTGGTGACTGGCCCGCTCCAGGAGTCCGAAGTGCGGGAGGTTCCTCCACCCCCTCTGGTCATCGGTGGCCGTGGCGTACTCCGTTCGCTCCATACTGGATTCGAGGCGCCGGGCGAGGGGCCTTCAGTATCTCGCAGAGTGGGATGGGTACGGCCCGGAGGAGAGGTGCTGGGTTCCGGTCGAGGACGTGTTGGACATATCTATGCTGTAGGAGTTCCACCGTCTTCGTCCGGATCACCCTGCGCCTCGCCCTGCGCCTAGCCCTCCGGGTCGTCCCTGAGGCCGGTGTCGTGGGTGGGGGTAATGTCACGACTTCCGCCAAAGTTGGTCCCTCTCCTTGTTCGGGCAGCATTTGCCGGTCGAAGTTACCGACCTTCTAGCCATCGCTGATCCTCTTTTCATTTTCCTTTGGTTTTGTCTTGTCTTCCATCACACCTGGTTCCAACCCATCAATTACATGTTATGTATTTAACCCTTTGTTCCCCCTCATGTCCTTGTAGGGGATTGTTTATTTGTAAGTGCTTGTGCACGTCTGACCTTGTGTGCGTCGGTTTATGTACCCATTATTTGATTGTTCTGTTTTCCGGTAGTTTTTTTGTTATTAAACTGCGCCTTTTGGAAACACAGTGTTTGCTCTCCTGCGTCTGACTTCTCTGCCCGCAAGTATGCCCCCCTTACATATACCTTGAGGGCCAGCACATTGCTATGTGCAAAAAAAGCACACACCAGCGCAGAGAATCTCATACTCCCTGCTGCGATAGATTTGTGCGCTGAAATCTTGGGAGAGTCACCCGCCAACAAACTTAAAACTATACCCCTATCCAATGACAACATGAGGAGGAGAATCCAGGACATGTCTGAGGACATAAAGTGCCAGACATTATGCGCATCAGTGAAAATGGCCATTGCACACTGCAGCTTGATGAATCCACAGATGTGGCTAACCATGCAATTGAAATGGTCTATGTTAGACATGTGTGGGATAATAACTTTGAGGAGCAGTTCCTTTTTAGTGCATATTTGCCCACCAACACCACTGCAGAGGCTGTCTTTAACACAATTGATATGCACCTGGGCTCTGTGGAACAGGTCCGGTGGAGGTGTGACCGCTGATGTGGCAGCTGCCATGACAGGAAAGCACATTGCAGTAGTAAAGTGGATCCTGGAGAGAGCACCGACTGCTTCCTACACAGGGAGGCATTGACAGCGAATGACATGGTGCATGTGTGTCAACTATATCAAAAAGAGTTTCACTAAAAGCAGGTGTTTCCAGGCCTTCTGTAGGGCTATGGGGAGTGAGCACCAGTAGATGCTTTATCATGCAGAAGTCCGCTGCCTTTCCAGGGGTAAAGTGCTGGGTCGCTTTTATGAGCTTCGGGTGGAAATTGCTGCGTTTATTCCGGAAACGCAGCATTTCGATTGTGAGGAATGGCTCGCACAGGTTGCTTACCTGACAGATATTTGAACAGAGTGACAAAGTTGATGCCTTCAATATGAAGCTTATCATTTGGGTAAATCATGCTTTTAACAGGAGTATTGACATGCTGATTTCGAGATTCAGAATCTGATTAACAAAGCACACGGCGACACACTCAAAAACAGCATCTTGTCAAGCTGCAAGGAAAGTTTTGCGACTACTTTCTGGAGCAGAACAGGAGACAAGACTACTGGATACGGGACCCCTTTTGAGTGGAGAAGGGAAGCGTCACGTTGCCGATCCGAGAGGATCAGCTGGTAGAGCTGTCATATGATCTTGGACTAAGCATGCGTGTCCCGGAAATGACACTGCCACAGTTCTGGTGAAGCTCAGCGGGAGAGTATCCTGCTCTCGCCTGTCATGCATTCAGAATCATGCTACCGTTCAGCACTACCTATCTGTGTGAAAGTGGCTTCTCTGCTATGGCCGTGCTGAAAAGTAAAAGCAGAAACAAACTGGACAGCCAGCATGACCTCAGAGTTGCCCTGTCAACTATCACCCCAGATTTCAAACTGAAGAAACACCCCCAGCTTTCCCACTGGTAGGCCACATGCGCACGCACACACACACACAATAAACAAACAGTTTAGTTAGTTATTGTTAATTAATTCTGACATTCATATTACATGTTATGAACTGGTTAAAAACATACACCTTTAAAAAAAACTTTAAGCTTATTTATTTTTTTAACCTTTATTTAGCTTTATTTAAAGTTGTGTAACTATTCACATGGTAATTGATGAATAATTCCTAATGATTGCTGTTTTTTCTATTTTAAAAACTGGTATGTGTTACTGTTCGTTAACATTATTGGACAGGTTTTGATGTCATGTTCTGAGTCTTACAATGTGTTACACACCACTGCTAAACTGTACTTTAATTAATGGTTTATTCTCTTGAATTTATAATAAATGTTTTCTCCATTAATTTGGCTGTGTATTTGTAGACCTCTTTATGTGCTGCCGTGCACTTTGTTGCTAATCTTACTTTGCTACCTGCCAACTATACGGTTTTTACTTTTTAATTCCCGTTTTATATATTTTCAGTCAACTTTTTCATCCCGGATGCTTTATCTGGATGTGCTTAGTCAGGCCCTCCGCCAGCCTAAGCTAAGTAGCCACATTAACATTATGGATTGTAATTGCAGTTGCTGTACTCATAATATACAGGAAAACGATGTCCTTATGGCGAGGATAGCCGTGCTGCAAGTTCAACTTCAGATGCAATCGTTAGGCAAGGATGATTTAAGTGTAGGAAAGGATGAAACAGCGTCTGTGCCACCAATAAGTACAGATAGTAGTATAAATCCCCTCACACAGTCCCCGCAGCTGGAAAACTTACTCATGGCTTCTGGAAGGAAATGCTGTAGGAATGCTCAGCCGACAGAAACTTTCAACCGGTTTTCCCCATTAAAACTTCTTCTGGCTTGCGGAACCTCTCGGCAACATTCTGCTGAAAAGGCAGAGCTCAAAAAAATTTGTTTCTTTTTCAAAATATGTCACTTTCATACATTCACAAGTGTAATACACAAAATTAAAGCTTAACTTCTTGTTAATCTGCCCATCGTGTCCGATTTCAAAAAGGCTTTACAGCGAAAGCACACCATATGATTACGTTAGGTCAGGGCCTAGTCACAAAAACACATACAGCCATTTTTCCAGCCAAAGAGAGGAGTCACAAAAAGCCGAAATAGAAATCAAATTAATCACTAACCTTTGATGATCTTCATCAGATGGTACTCATTCATGTTACACAATACATGTATGTTTTGTTCAATAAAGTTCATATTTATATCCAAAAATAAATCTCAGTTAACATTGGCTCTTTATGGTCAGTAATGTTGTGCCTCTTAAACAGCCGGCAAATTTTCAGAGAGCCACATAAATTTACAGAAATACTCATAATAAACTTTGATAAAAGATACAAGTATTATGCACAGAATTATAGATATACCTCTCCTTAATGCAAACGCTGTGTCAGATTTCAACAAAGCTTTACGGAAAAAGCAAACCATGCAACAATCTGAGTACGGCACTCAGACACAAAAACAAGCCATGCACATACCTGCCATGTTGTGGAGTCAGTAAAAGTCAGAAATAGCATTATAAATATTCACTTACCTTTGATGATCTTCATCAGAATGCACTCCCAGGAATCCCAGTTCCACACTAAATGTTTGTTTTGTTCGATAAAGTCCATCATTTATGTCCAAATACCTCCTTTTGTTAGCGGGTTTAGTAAACAAATCCAAACTCACAAGGCGAGGGCAAGTCCAGGCAAAAGTTCAGAAATGTATATTACAGTTCGTAGGAACATGTCAAATCATGTATAGAATCAATCTTTAGGATGTTTTTAACATAAATCTTCAATAATGTTCCAACCGGAGAAATCCTTTGTCTTTAGAAATGCAATGGAATGCAGGTCGCTCTCACGGGTGAGCATGTGATCAGCTCCTGCCACTCTGGCAGACCTCTGGTTGAATCAGCTCTCATTCACCCCCACTTCACAGTAGAACCCTCAAACAACGTTCTAAAGACTGTTGGCATCTAGTGGAAGCCCTATGAAGTGCAATATGCCCCCATAGACAATGTATATTCAATAGGCAATGAGTTGAAAAACTAAAAACCTCAGATTTCCCATTTCCTGGTTGGATTTTTCTAAGGTTTTCGCCTGACATATGAGTTCTGTTATACTCACAGACATCATTCAAACAGGTTTAGAAACTTCAGAGGGCTTTCTATCCAATACTAATAATATGCATACAGTAGCTTCTGGGCCTGAGTAGCAGGAAGTTTACTCTGGGCACGCTTTTCATCCGAACGTGAAAATGCTGCCCCCTATACCAAACAGGTTATTAAGCAACGGGTCAGAGTCCAAGGCCGAGCCTTCTCTGTTCTCTCCTCCTCCTGTTGCGAGGTCTGAGACGCCGAAGCCTCCCACCATTAGCTCTGACAAATTGAAAACCCTAGACATTGCCGATTCCATTACCCGTAGTATTAGACTTAAAACGAATAATCCAGCGACCATATACTGTTTACCAGGGGGCAGGTCTACCGACATTAAGGCGATGGTGCTGGCTAAGGCTAAAACTGTGTAGAGAGTATAGGGATATTGTTATCCACGTCGGCACCAACGATGTTAGGATGAAACAGTCAGAGGTAACCAAGCGCAACATAGCTTCAGCGGGTGTATCAGCTAGAAAGATGTGTCGACATCGAGCAATTGTCTCTGGCCTCTTCCCAGTTAGGGGGAGTGATGAGCTCTACAGCAGAGTCTAAAAACTGTGTTCTGCCCTCCCAAAAGATGGAATTTGTAGATAATTGGCCCTCTTTCTGGGACTCACCCACAAACAGGACCAAGCCTGGCCTGCTGAGGAGTGATAGACTCCATCCTAGCTGGAGGGGTGCTCTCATCTTATCTACGAACATAGACAGCGCTCTAACTCCTCTAGCTCTACAATGGGATAAGGTGTAGGCCCGGCAGCAGGCTGTAAGCCAGCCTGCCAGCTTAGTGGAGTCTGTCACTAGCACAGTCAGTGTAGTCAGCTCAGCTATCCCCATTGAGACCATGTATGTGCGTTGATCTAGGTTGGGCAAAACTAATCATGGTGGTGTTCGCCTTAGCAATTTCACTGGAAATAGACCTCTTCCATTCCTGTCATTATTGAAAGAGATTGTGCTATCTCACATCTCAAAATAGGGCTACTTAATGTTAGATCCCTTACCTCCAAGGCAGTGATACTCAATGAACTAATCACTGATCACAATATTGATGTGTTGGCCTAACTGAAACATGGCTTAAGCCTGATGAATTCACTGTGTTAAATGAGGCACGAGTGACCACATCCCCCGCGTATCCCGCAAAGGCGGAGGTGTTGCTAACCTTCACGATAGCACATTTCTATTTACAAAAAACAACAACTGCGTTTTAATTTTTGAGCTTCTTGTCATTAAGTCTATGCAGCCTACTCAATCTCTTTTTATAGCTACTGCTTCCAGGCCTGGATTGTATACAGCATTCCTCACTGAGTTGCCTGAATTCCTATCGGATCTTGTAGTCATGGCAGATCATATTCACATTTTTGGTGACTTCAATATTTACATGGATTTACAAGTCCACAGTTCCACTACAAAAGGCTATCGGAGCCATCATCGACTCAGTGGGTTTTGTTCAACATCTCTCCGGACCTAATGAAATGAAATAAATATATTTGCTCTCAAGCTTAGACTTTTGTTAACAACACTGTCATCTCAGATTTTCAAAATATGCTTTTCAACCATAGCTAAACAAGCATTTTTGTAAGAGTGTTGATAGCTAGCATAGCTATAAGCCTAGAATTCAGCCAGCAACATTTTCACAAAAACAAGAAAATCATTCAAAGAAAATCATTTACCTTTGAAGAACTTCAGATGTTTTCAATGAGGAGACTCTCAGTTAGATAGCAAATGTTAAGTTTAAAAAAAATATATTATTTGTGTAGGACAAATCGCTCCGTTTTGTCCACGTTTGGCTATGAAAAAAACCTGTATCCAGTTATAGCCTCAAGCTCATTAGCATAACGTAACGTTACTCTTGAAACTCCCCATCCCGGATCCAGGACCGTGACTAAAGCCTCAGGCTCATTAGCATAACGCAACGTTACTGATTTCTGAAAATCGCAAATAAAATGAAAATAATGCATCTGCTCTCAAGCTTAGCCTTTTCTTAACAACACTGTCATCTCAGATTTTCAAAATATGCTTTTGAACCATAGAAATTGACTAATTTGTGTAAGAGTATGCTAAGCTAGCTTAGCATTTTGAGTAGCATTTAGCACGCAACATTTTCACAAAAACCAGATAACCAAATAAATAAAATAATTTACCTTTGAAGAGCTTCGGATGTTTTCAATGAGGAGACTCTCAGTTACATACCAAATGCGCAGTTTTTCCTGAAAGCGTCTGTGTGTAGGAGAAATCGTTCCGTTTTGTACATCGCATTTGGCTACCAAAAACCCCCGAAAATTCAGTCACCTACAACGTCAAACTTTTTCCAAATTAACTCCATAATATCGACTGAAACATGGCAAACGTTGTTTGGAATCAATCCTCAAGGTGTTTTCTCACATATCTCTTCATTGATATATCGTTCGTGGAAGCTTGCATTCTTCTCTGAATTCCGTGGAAAAATATTTGCAGCTGACTTTTGCGCACCAATTTCGGCGCAGGACACCGGGCGGACACCTGGTAAATGTGGTCTCTTATGGTCAATCTTCCAATGATATGCCTACAAATACGTCACAATGCTGCAGACACCTTGTGGAAATGACAGATGGTGTTACTATTACCACTATTGTTTTCACTATATATTTTACCTCTTGGTGATGTCATTCGTAAACATAATTTGAACTTTCACTGCTATGCGGATGACACACAGTTGTACTTTTTGATGAAACATGGTGAAGCCCCAAAATTGCCCTTCCTGGAAGCCTGTGTTCCAGACAAGGAAGTGGATGGCGTCAAATGTTTTACTTTTAAACTCGGACAAAACAGACATGCTAGTTCTCGGTCCCAAGAAACCAAAAAATCTTCTGTTGAAGCTGGCAATTAATCTTGATGGTTGTAGAGTCGTCTCAAATAAAACTTTAATGGACCTTTGCGTTACTTTCGTCCCTGAACATATCAAGACTTTTTCAAGGACAACCTTTTTTCATCTACGTAACATTGCAAAAATTAGAAACTTTCTGTCCAAAAATGATGCAGAAAAATGTAACCATGCTTTTGTCACTTCTAGATTAGATTACTGCAATGCTCTACTTGTAATTCTCTTTTACTCAAATTTTCTCTCTTTCGCCATCTCTCTCTCTCTTTTCTGTCTTCTCCCGGAGGACCTGAGCCTCAGGACTACATGGCTTGATGACTCCTTGCTGTCCCCAGTCCACCTGGTTGTGCTGCTACCCCAGTTAACACTTCTGCTTGTGGCTATGGAACCCTGACCTGTTCACCGGATGTGCTACTTTGTCCCAGACCTGCTGTTTTAAACTCTCTAGAGACATTAGGTGCGGTAAAGATACTCTAAGCCAACTGACATTTACTCCTGAGGTACAGTAGCAATACCACTTAAATATTTAGGGCCATTTGCTCTCACCAAGAAATACTGCCATCTCGGGCTTCATGAATATAAATTAAAGTCTGAATTCAATGGGAATGAAGGATTTCCCGAATGCATAAGTCCTCCCCCCACCTCTCTCTCTCTTTCCTACCCCCTTTCCATCTTTCAGAGGAATCATTTCTTAATGAAAGAAATAGACCCTCAATTCCTCAACTCATCACACTGTAATATGTCAGCTGGGCCCGGGAGAGACCTAGTGGGAAAGACACTTACTTCTTAGTTGCAGTGCAGGGGGAAAGCACCACCACACCGAGCAGAGCACTCCGGCACTTTTTCCACTTGAATTTAATATAAGGTGGTTGAACAGTGTCGAGGGAGTGAGGGGATCAAGGCAAGGCCCTGGCTCTAGAAGGAGGCTACTCTGAGTCTATCCCTCTATAACAGGGTCTCCAGGGGTGCATCTCTCTCTAAGGTCTCTCGGCTCAGGATTTGGTTCTGTAGCTGTGTGTGGGTGATATTATGTTGCAAGTGACTATTAAAACTTACAGGAGTTGGTGTATATGAGATGACATAGCAGGGAAATCATTTCAGGCGTATTTCTGGAGAAACATCCATGCCGAACATGGGAAACAAATCCATATTTCACTCAGTAACAGGCCTACAGTGAGTGAGTTGGGCTACTTTTACAACTATGCATGAATACACAAAACACATAGATTTTAATTCCATGGTTTAAGGTAAAAATCAGTGCAACTCATAACAGTAATGTATACAAAAGGTGTCCATTTGGGCTCCTAGGCCCAGAATAATGATATACAAAAAGGAAGCCATTTTGGCTTTTGGCCCAGCTCTACCTCATCCAGATGCACTAGGAAGGTGACGTTGGTGTGCAGGTCGGCAGTAAGCTTGCCCTCTCTGGTGGAGAGAGAAAGGCCTTTTGGAGCCCTGTTGGGACACATCTGCTTCCTGGGTGTGTACATGTCCTTGACTCCCTTGACGCAGTTGTTGGACACCACTTTTCGGTACCTTAAGAAGATACCATATGAATGAGTTAGAACATGTTTAGTATGGTTTACTGAGATTATTTCTTCATGACACCACTAGTTAACAAGGCTAAGGTACTGGTCACGTTCATCAACGAAGCTTGACTAGAAATCGCAAACTTTTTATTTTTAACCTCAAAGTGATTGTGGATGTGACAGAGCAAGTGAACAAGACTTGCTATTCTTTGACTAAACTTAAAAATGCTTAGTAGTTACTAAAGAAAACATAACTTTTAACCCTGAAATTTAATGTCTGACACAAGACGTACAGTATTTGTGGTTCACTTTGACAAAACTCCAAAATGCTTACTAACTCCGAGACAAAACTTGACTATTAACCTTGGGGAATTTTGAAATGCGTGATACCTATTCAGGATTTTTAACATGGACCATAATATGACCATCATAATGCTTTAAAAATGTAATGGAAAACATTTTAAAAAACTGAAAGATATTTTACCTTTCATTAAGCAGAAATATAGAGAAGGGTTGCTTTCACTTCGAATAGACAACATAGAAACGCTACAAAATAGTGTCCCTATGTGCAACTCACCCTGTGCTGTTGAGGTACTTCTGTCCTTGGCTGCAGCACCTTGATACAACAGCTGGGTTGAACCAGAACGCTGGTAGACAGTTTCCTTCTCTACGCCGTTCATAACCATAATCACTATAACAAATCACATACAGAATGTGATCAATATCAACACTTTACCTGTACCTACTGTATATGTACATATCTACCTCAATTACCTCATACATCTGCAGGTCAACTCGGTACTGGAACCCGTGTATATAGCCAAGTTATCGTTGCTCTGTGTATTTATTATTACTTTTCTATATTTTTCTCTCTGCATTGTTGGAAAGAGCCCGTGAGTAAGCATGTCACTGTTCGTCTACACCTGATGTTTACGAAGCATGTGATAAATACAATTTGATGTGATTTTGATCCCAAGGACCAACAGTATTACTGTGTTATATGTTACAGCTTCCCTTTCCTATCCCCTCAGAATAATACAAATAATAGATCATCTTTGCATCATTATTATATATTGATTGAGCTGCGGTTGACAAATGCTCCAGATCAGCAGAGGTAGGAAGACTGAGCCCTGGGGGACTCCATGTCAACACAGGCAGCCAGATCAGGGATGGCTGACTTCCACCAGCTGACGTTAGCTTCCTCCCAATCACAAAGTGATTTACATCTGGGCAAAGCAGGTTAGGCAAGTGCCGATTCTAATTATGACACTGTCATTGATTTATCAATTAATTACCTAGCCTGAACTAACAGGAAGCAACAACGCCTGAGGTCCGTCTAGGACTCCCTATGGTCTGGTCTGACCTCAGTGTGATTATGAACCTACCCCAATTTATTGACAGGCTGTCAAGTGAAGTTATGGTGTTTTGGTTGGTTGGGATAATAGTTATAAGGGACAAAGTGAGTCCAATGAGGGTACAGTGTCCAGTTAAGGACATAACAGCACCACTGAATCACAGCTTTGGTAATTTATTGATTCAATTACTTTCCTTTAAGTCAAACAAAAGAATGGTGTCCAGTTTAGTACATTATAGTCATGCAGACTGCCAGGGTGTTTTGGTTACATATGAATACTAATCTCTCCTCACTTATTATCAATAGAATATATAAAGTGTGATATTGTAAGGGAGGAAAAAAGGTGTAGATTCAAGCGCAGAGCGCGGCAGCTGTTTAGTGAGCCTTTGCAGAAGGCAGGAATCATGGTCACAGGCAGGTAATGTTCAAACACAGGTAGTCAGTCAAAAACAAACAATACCTCACAACCATGTAAACAGAAAGAACTGAACTAAATAGGGAGCTGATGAGACCAGGTGAGAAACGAACACAGGTGAAATCAATGAACAAAAAATTAACAACAGGGCTACGTTCCAGAACACAAAGAAAAAGAACACAAGGTTGACCAAGAAAAGAAACGCAGAACCTTACCGATATCTATGTATGTACACTGAATAAAAATATGAACACAACATGTAAAGTGTTGTTCCCATCTTTCATGAGCTGAAATAAAAGATTACAGAAATGTCCATGCACACAAAAACTTGACTGAGCTCAAATGGTGTGCACAAACTTGTTTATATCCCTGTTAGTGAGCATTTCTCCTTTGCCAAATTAATCCAACCACCTTACAGGTGTGGCATATCAAGAAGCTGATTAAACAGCATGATAATTACACAAGTGCCCCTTGTGATGTGGACAATAAAAGGCCACTCTTAAATGTGCAGTTTTGTCGCACATCACAAAGCCACAGATGTCTCAAGTTTTGAGGAAGCGTGAAATTGGCATGCAGAGATGTTGCCTGAGAATTTAATGATATTTTCTCTACCATAAGCCAACTCCAGTGTCATTTTAGAGAATTTGGAAGTATGTCCAACCAGCCTCACAACTGTAGACCACATATGTCGTAGAGTGGGCAAGCCATTTTCTGATGTCAACGTTGGGAACAGAGTGCCCCGTGGTGGCTGTGGGGTTATGGTATGGGCAGGCATAAGCTACAGACAACAAACACACGTCAATGTTATCGATGGCAATTTGAATACACAGCAATACCGTGACAAGATCCTGAGGTCCATTGTGAGGCCCATTTCTTTTTTAGGGATCTGTGACCAACGGATGCATATCTGTATTTCCCAATCATGTGAAATCCATAGAGGAGGGCCAATTTTTTTTTTTCAATTGACTGATTTCCTCATATGAACTGTAACTCAGTGATTCATTTGAAGTTGTTGCATGTTGCGTTTATATTTTTGTTCAGTATTTAACCTCTGTTTTCAGTCTGGTCACTGTCCAACTTTGGAATCAACCCCTGGACCTTTTGTTCACAGAACAACAGAACAACAGGCCGATGCATTGTCACCCTGTTATGCAATAAAGTTTTACTGTTATTCACTCGGAACGTTTCTCAAAGAGATTGTTTTTAATTTTTTAATTTCAATGTCTCTATCATCAGGTGTAGAGCAAGAAAGAGAGTAGTCAGGAAGTTTGTGAAATTTATCAAATAATAATTTCAGTACCAATATAATTTAAAACAACTATCACAGGATTCAATGGATTCTAATTGAAACTCATACAGTCTGACCTGACACCGCTGGCATTTATATACAAATGTATCATTGCTTTTCTCTTCCCTGCCTTTAGAAGATTAAAAACACCGAAAATGCACCCACTGACACCGAAAATGAACCGAAAATGCACCAAATTAATGGGATGCTGAAATATGTATTTGTCAGAGTGTGTGCAACTGGTCAAAGGAAGTCAGGTGCAGGAGAGCAGAGATGAGTGAACAGGCACACTTTATTCAGGCAGAGGAAAACACCCGGACGCAACTGCGTCAACACTCTGGCCCAAGGATCAAGTGAAATAACAATACCCGGCGCAAAACCAGCCTGTAGCGTCACACATGTATCGAACGAACAAAACCACACACAGACATGCGGAGGAACAGAGGATAATCTACACGTAGAGTAATGAGGGAATGTAAACCAGGTGTGCGGGAAAACAAGGCAAACAAATGGAAAATGAAAGGTGGAGTGAAGATGACTAGAAGACAGGTGACGTCGACCACCGAACGCCACCCGAACAAGGAGAGGGACCGACTTCGGTGGGAGTCGTGACAGTATTAAATCCAAAATTGGCTTAAATGGGAGAACATATACATAGCATCATTCAACATGTCTCTCTCTTTTATGGACAATGATTGCTGAACTTCTGTTTAACTAGTCATGTTGAAGATTTGAAAAATAAATAATTTGTGATAAGATGTTCTAGGACATGTGTTCATGTGTCATATTATACTGCAAATTGTGAGTTATTATACTAGTATACTATAAGTACCATTCAAAATCCTGGGCCCGACAGATACTCGACTCAGCAGAGAGGACTTCGGTGTAGTCTTTTCCCAGCATGCAATAGTTTCCTAGTCTGCGTTTCATATGTTATGTTTCTGGCCCATCACACACGGCTCGCCCTGTGAAATACATACAGGATATTAATCCATATAGTGAACGCACATGGGAATACAGTATGTCATTTTCAAATGTCAAATTAGCATAGAACAGCAAGTCAAACCATTCTTATGTTAACCTATTGAGCTTATTTGAACTACTCAAACACTGGAAGTACGTTATCTACCATGTAAAAACATTGTTTCCCTGAGGAAAATGGGGGAGGGGCATGCTTTTTAAATTTCAGTCAGGGGGAGGGTTTACTATTTTTTGGGAAATAGTAATACAGGCCTTGGTGTAATGATAATCCCTTCGACAATAAATGCAAATCTGACCATCCCCCTGGTGAGACAAATCCGTGACTCATCAGTGAAGAGCACTTTTTGCCAGTCCTGTCTGGTCCAGTAACGGTGGGTTTGTGCCCGTAGGGGATGTTGTTGCCGGTGAAGTCTGGTGAGGACCTGCCTTACAACAGGCCTACAAGCCCTCAGTCCAGCCTCTCTCAGTCTGAGCACTGACAGTCTGAGCACTGATGGAGGGATTGTGCATTCCTAGTGTAACTCGGGCAGTTGTTGTTGCCATCCTGTACCTGTCCCGCAGGTGTGATGTTCGGATGTACCGATCCTGTGCAGGTGTTGTTACACGTGGTCTGCACTGCGAGGACGATCATCGGTCTGTCCTGTCTCCCTGTAGCACTGTCTTAGCCGTCTCACAGTACAGCCACATCTGCAGTCCCCATGCCTCCTTGCAGCACGCCTAAGGCACGCAGATGAGCAGGGACCCTGGCATCTTTCTTTGGTGTTTTTCAGAGTCAGTAGAAAGACCTCTTTAGTGTCCTAAGTTTTCATAACTGTGACCTTAATTGCCTACTGTCTGTAAGCTGTTTGTGTCTTAACAACCAATTTTTACGAATGCTCTTTGAAAGGGTCCTGAAAAAGGAACGTTTCTTTTTTGCTGAGTTTAGCATCTCGATGTGTGCCCAAATCATCCCTGATTCTCTGGTGCACAATAAGTGCCACAACTGTGGTCACAATCAAATGATCCATAGAATATACTATATGCTATAGGTCTAGGCTATATGAAGAGCATGGTAGGAGAATCACAGGGTAAAATTATATTTCTAAGAAAATGTATTTCAGAGTTTTTTGCGCTGCTGGGATGGTGCTGCCTAACAAATGAATGCTCTTAAGGTGGCCCCTTAAGAGGCGGGTCAAAGGCTTCTTCCGAATTTGTCCAAAAAATGATATATCTGTGTCTGCGCAGTCTAGGCCTACTGATGCCCTGTTCAGTTTGAGAGGGAGAAATCAAAGATTAAAAGGAGGACCGGAGGTAAGCTTGCTACTGATATAATGGATTTTAATAAAACAATATATTTGTTGCCCATATTGAAGCTATTTATCAGAGTTGTTGACTTCACTGTAAGCCATATTTAAGCCATTTACATAACCTACGTTAATATGTAGCAGCAGCAGTTTAATTTGCTTTACTTTAACAACAAAAGGGCTTTGTGTTGGAGCCTATTTCTTCCTATTCAAGAAATAAGAGTTGTACCTGTTTGACAGATGCAATTATGGGCTACTATCCATAGATTTTGTAAGGCAATTGCTTCAGATACCATGCACTGCGGCGTAGAAACCCCATGGGCCGGCCGAGGCATGACGTGGGATGGGAACCTGCCGAGCCAAGGAAACCTCTCGAGCCAGCTTGCATGACGGCCCGACGATCCAGCTTAGGCACCCCCGGTTCCATCGGCGCCGGAATCCAAGACCGGCATCACCAACAAAACAAGAAAACTCATGGACCGGCTGAAGCATAGGAGCCCAATGAGCCGGCTGAAGCATGACATGGGATGGGAGCCTTCCGAGCCAACCATGGCAAGGAAACGTCTCAAGCCAGCTCGGGTGTGGTAGCCCGACGAGCTGGGTTGGGCACCCCTGGTTCCTTCGGCGGCGGCCCTGGGTCCGGCGTCACCAACAAAACAAAAACAACTCCCTGATGTTTCTTGAAGTGGTTTCCACATTCTGAAAGGATCAACCCAGAAATGAGAAGCAGGTACTGGACAGGAACACATAACTAACACTATACGACATGAAACGGAACAGGAACAGCGTCTGGACAGAAACACAAACACACTATACGGACAATGCAGACAACAGGAACACAACCAAGGAACAAGTATAGAGGAGGTAATCAACAAAGTGAAGGACTCCAGGTGAGTCCAATGAGCGCAGCTGCACGTAATGTTAGTAACAGGTGTGTATGATGACGGGTAGCCTGGCGCCCTCAAGTGCCATGGAGGGGGAGTGGGAGCGGGAGCTGGCATGACACATTCCCTGTTGAAGATTAGCCATAGGTCCGAGCCAAAGTGTCCGAAAAACCTTGAAAACCAAAGTAAGATAACCTCACTGTTCTTTCATCATGAACATGGCAACTGGATGGGTACACAATATAACTCGACAGGGGTGGTTAGCGCTACACATTTTCAACAATTACCTCAAGTCTATGAGTAATTGAATATTCCTTGTTAAATATGTCTACCAGTCCTCATCTCCCATTTAGACGTCTGTTAATAAAGACGAGATATCAGTGTTTGTTTAATTAAAATTCCTCCCTCCCACTCCTATATTCTTTCCTCCCCATCCCCTCATACCTTCTCTCCAAGAGGAACAGGGTTCGCAAGAGAACGAGCAGAGAAATTACATAATTCCTCCCTTTCACCAAAAGAATGGAAGAAAGAAAGATTAAACACGTCATACCTCAATTTCTCTCTCCCTCCATCTCCAATCATCCCTCCCCCTCAAAAAAAAAACCAGTGTCCTGGCACAGTGAGTCGAAACACATCCTCCCTCCAGTTCTCCATCTCTCGCTACCCCCGCTCCCTCCTCACCGAAAGGAACAGGGTCCCAAAAGAACGGAGGACAAAATAACATCATGCCTACATCTCTAGACCATTTGTCACTACTCATCTCATCCCTCATCCTCCATCGTCCCTACTCACGTCATGATCTGATTCCCTGTTCCGGCCTCTGCCACCATCCCGTCCACGAACAGAGTCACCAAGGAGAAGCTGGTCCACGGCAGCCCCTCATCAAAAATTATCCTGGAACAGATTCACAACACAATAACACATCAAATGAATCCCAAATGCCACCCAGAGCCCATAGGGCTCTGTTCTAAATGGGATGCAACAAATCCCATCTCATACACTACATGACCAAACGTATGTGGATACCTGCTCGTCGAACATCTCATTCCAAAATCATGTTCATTACTCTGGAGTAGGTCCCCACTTTGGTCCCCCTCCAATCTTCTGGGCTTTCCGCTAGATGTTGGAACATTGCTGCGGGGATTTACTTCCATTCAGCCACAAGAGCATTAGTGAGGTCGGGCATTGATGTTAGGCAATTAGGCCTGGCTCGCAGTCGGCGTTTCAGATGGTGAAGCATGATTCATCACTCCAGAGAATGATTCCACTGCTTCAGAGTCCAATGGCAGTGAGCTTTACATCACTCCAGCCAACGCTTGGCATTGCACATGGTGATGTTAGGATTTTCTGCAGTTCCTAGGCCATGGAAACACATTTCATGAAGCTCCCGACAAACAGATGTTGTGCTGACGTTGCTTCCAAAGTCAGTTTGGAACTCAGTAGTGAGTGTTGCAGCACTTAGCGGTCTCCTTCTGTGAGCATCTGCGGTCTACACGTTGCTGCTGAGCCGTTGTTGCTAGACATTTCCACTTCACAACAGCACTTACAGTTAACCGGGGCACCTCTAGCAGCACAGACAATTTATGAATTGACTTGATGGAAGGGTAGCATCCAATGACGCTGCCATATTGAAAGTCACTGAGCTCTTCCATAAAGCCATTCTACTGCCAATGTTTATCTATGGAGATTGCATGGCTGTGCGCTCAATTTTATACACCTGTCAGCAACGGGTGTGGCTGTAATAGTATTCAGACCATTTACTCAGTACTTTGTTGAAGCAACTTTGGCAGAGATTACAGCCTAGAGTCTTCTTGGTTATGACGCTACAAGCATGGCACACCTGTATTTGGGGAGTTTCTCCCATTCTTCTCTGCAGATCCTCTCAAGCTCTGTCAAGATGGACGGGGAGCGTCGCTGCAGAGCTATTTTCAGGTCTCTCCAGAGATGTTCGATTGGGTTCAAGTCCGGGCTGTGGCTGGGCCACTCAAAGACATTCAGAGACTTGTCCTGAATCCACTCCTGCGATGCCTTTGATGTGTGCTTAGGGTCATTGTTCTGAGCACACTGCAGCAGGTTATCAACAAGGATCCCTCTGTACTTTGCTCCGTTCAACTTTGCCTTGATCCCCTGACTGGTCTCCTAAGTCCCTGCCTCTGAAAAACATTGACACAGCATGATGCTGTCACCACCATGCTTCACTGTAGGGATGGTGCCAGGTTTCCTCCAGACATGACTCTTGGCATACAGGCCAAATAGTTCATGTTTATCATGGTCTGAGAGTCTTTACGTGCATTTTGGAATACTCCAAGTGGGCTGCCATGTGCCTTTTACTGAGGATTGGCTTCCGTCAGGCCACTCGACCATAAAAGCCTGATTGGTGGAGTGCTGCAGAGATGGTTGTCCTTCTGGAAGTTTCTTCCATCTCCACAGAGGAACTCTAGAGCTCTGTCAGAGTGACCATCGGGTTCTTGGTCACCTCCCTGACCAAGGCCCTTCTCCCCTGATTGCTCAGTTTGGTTGGGCAGCCAGCTCTAGGAAGAGTCTTGGTGGTTCCAAACTTCTTCTATTTAAGAATGATGGAGGCCACTGTGTTCTTGGGGACCTTCAAGGCTGCAGACATTTATTTTTTGGTACCTTTCCCCAGATCTGTGCCTCAACACAATCATGTCTCGGAGCTCTACGGGAAATGGAAACAGGATGATCCTGAGCTCAATTCCGAGTCTCATAGCAAAAAGTCTGAATAAGTATTTAAAGATCAAATCGAAATCAAATAAAACTTTATTTGTCACATGCGCCGAATACAACAGGTGTAGGGAAACCTTAACATGAAATGCTTACTTACAAGCCCTTATTAACCAACAGTGCAGTTCAAGAAGAGGTAAGAAAATATTTACCAAATAAACTAAAGTAAAAAAAATAAAGAAGTAACACAATAATAAGGCTATATACAGGGGGTACTGGTACCGAGTCAGGCAATTTGTACATGTAGGTAGGGGTGAAGTGACTATGTACAGATAATAAACATCGAGTTGCAGCAGTGTACAAAACAAATAGATTGGGGAAGGGGGGGGGTGCCCAGTGATGTATTGGGCCATCCGCACCACCCTCTGTAGCGCCTTACGATCAGGCGGTGATGCAACCGGTCAGGATGCTCTCGATGGTGCAGCTGTAGAACCTTTTGAGGATCTGGGGTCCCATGCTAAATCATTTCAGTCTCCTGAGGGGGAAAAGGTTTTGTCGTGCCCTCTTCTTGGTGTGTTTGGACCACGATCGTTCGTTGGTGATGTGGACACCAAGAACTTGAAACTCTTAACCCGCTCCACTACAGCCCCGTCGATGTTAATGGGGGCCTGTTCGGTCCGCCTTTTGCTGTAGTCCACCATCAGCTCCTTTGTCTTGCTCACATTGTGGGAGAGGATGTTGTCCTCACACGACACTGCCAGTTCTCTGACCTACCACCTATAGGCTCTCTCATCGCTGTCGGTGATCAGGCCTACCACTGTTGTGTCATCAGTAAACTTAACGATGGTGTTGGAGTCGTGTTTGGCCATGCAGTCGTGGGTGAACAGTGAATCCAGGATGGGTCTAATTACACACCCCTGAAGGGCCCCAGTGTTAAAGATTAGCATGGCAGACGTGTTGTTGCCTACTCTTACCATCTGGCATCCTGAGCTTAGTGATGAGCTTTGTGGGCACTATGGTGTTGAATGCTGAGCTGTAGTCAATGAACAGCATTCTCACATAGGAGTTCCTGTTGTCCATGTGAGAAAGGGCAGTGTGGAGTGCGAATGAGATTGAGTCATCTGGGAATCTGTTGAGGCGGTATGTGAATTGGACTGGGTATAGGGTGTCTGGGAGGATGCTGTTGATGTGAGCCATGACCAGCCTTTCAAAGCACTTCATGGCTACCAAAATGAGTGCCACGGGGCGGTAATCATTTATGCAGGTTACCTTCGCTTCCTCAGGCACAGGGACTATGGTGGTCTGCTTGAAACATGTAGGTATTACATAGTCAGGGAGAGGTTGAAAATGTCAGTGAAGACACTTGACAGTTGGTCCGCGCATGCTTTGAGTACACGTCCTGGTAATCCGTCTGGCTCAACAGCTTTGTGAATTTTGACCTGTTTAAAACCTCTAGTGACACCCCATCCCGTGAACGGACATACATCTTCCTAGAAAATCTTCCTATTCATGAAAATCACAAGTGAAATATATTGGAACACAGCTTAGCCTTTTGTTAATCACCCTGTCATCTCAGATTTTCAAACTATGCTTTACAGCCAAAGCTAGACAAGCATTTGTGTAAGTTTATCGATAGCCTAGCATAGCATTATAGCATTATGCCTTGCTAGCAGCAGGCAAACTTGTCACGAAAATCAGAAAAGCAATCAAACTAAATTGTTTACCTTTTATGAACTTTGGATGTTTTCACTCAGGAGACTCCCAGGTAGATAGCCAAAGTTCATTTTTTCCCAAAATATTATTTTTGTAGGCGAAATAGCTCCGGAAATTGCGGTCACGGCAATGCCGAATTAGCTCCATAATATCGACAGAAACATGGCAAGCGTTGTTTATTGTCACACCCTGACCATAGTTTGCTTTGTATGTATGTTGCTGTGTTACTTTGCACCAGTATAGGCTGTTTCCGGTTTATAATCAATCCTCAAGGTGTTTTTCAAATATGTATTTGATAATATATCAACCGGGACAATTGGTTTCTCAGTAGAAGCAATTGGAATAATGGCTACCTCTGTATCTTACACAATATTTTCTCTGGGAGCATCAGGTGACCACTTGCGCAATGAAGCCTCCTACTGGTATTCTTCAACATAAATGCGTTAAACTACGTCACAATGCTGTAGACACCTTGGGGAATACGTAGAAAGCGTAATCTGGTTGATAGGGCATTCACAGCTCAATAGGGACGCATCGGAACGCAGGGCTTTCAAAAGATGAGTCACTTCCGGATTAGATTTTCTCAGGATTTCGCCTGTAACATCAGTTCTGTTATACTCACAGACAATATTTTTACAGTTTTGGAAACTTTAGAATATTTTATATCCTAAGCTGTCAATTATATGCATATTCTAGCATCTTGTCCTGACAAAATATCCCGTTTAATTTGGGAACGTTATTTTTCCAAAAATGAAAATACTGCCCCCTTGTACCAACAGGTTAAACGGTCTTGCTCACATCGGCTACCGAGAGCGTTATCACACAGTCGTCCAGAACAGCTGGTGTTCTCATGCATGTTTCAGTGTTGCTTGCCTCGAAGCAAGGATAAAAGGCATTTTGCTCATCTGGTAGGCATGCATCACTGGGCAGCTCGCGTCTGGGTTTCCCTTTGAAGTCCGTAATAGTTTTCAAGCCTTACCACATCTGCCGAGCGTCAGAGCCGATGTAGTAGGACTCGATCTTATTCCTGTATTGACGCTTTGCTTGTTTGATGGTTCGTCTGGGGGCATAGCGGGATTTCTTATAACCGTCCGGATTAGTGTCCCGCTCCTTGAAATAAGGTACATCTGTTGGTATTTTTAATAGATTTCCAAAAATGTCTAAAAACATGTTTTCACTTTGTCATTATGGGGTATTGTTTGTAGATTGTTTGTAGATTTTTATTTATTCAATCCATTATCGAATAAGGCTGTAAAGTAGCAAAGTGTGGAAAAAGTCAAGGGGTCAGAATACTTAAACAAAGGCACTGTTCAGTATAACTCTGAGTAGGAGTGCTGATCTAGGATCCGTTTGGACTTTTAAATGAGATTACATGGACCAGGGGATCTGATCTTTGATCAACATTAATTCTCTGAATACAAGACCTGATGCTCTCAATTACAGTGAGTCAACTGGGTTCATGGAAGATCAGCTTAGTGAATAGTCTCCATAGACAGTCAGTCGCAGAATCTCAGGTTGTATATAATTGACTACATTTAACACACGTTCTGCTGAACAGAAGAATACAAAATATAACACTCTCTGACTTTCAAAGTGTGGAGGCATAACAACTTGACGAGAAAACAACAACGTCATGTGTCTTGGGTTTACTTACAGTCTACAGCGACGTGGTGTAGAAGGAAAACACAACACACATAACAAACCAGAATAGAACTGTTTCATTTTGTAACAAATACAAAACAGGGGCAGAAAGGTCGTGGGAGACAACAAAAAAAATGTTTTAAAGATTGGGAAACTGTCATCCTCTGGGCCTGTTCTCTATTGATTCTGACATCTCATCAACATCACTTCAGATGTGAGAACACTAGAGTACTGTGTGTGACAAGGTTGTGAATAACACTCAACAAGGCAGCGTCTTGCACTAGGATACAAGAAGCAGCAGACATCAGACTGGAGAGAGAGAAAGAGAGAGAGAGAGAGAGAGAGAGAGAGAGAGAGAGAGAGAGAGAGAGAGTCAAACTGTCTTCCTACGATAACCCACCCAGGATGGTAGTGTAATGGGGGAAAACCTGGCGACTGTGCTTTAAATAAGACCAATACTGCAGCAGACATTGAGGGCCGCCAGTTGTTTCAAACTTCCTGAGGGGTCTCAGGGTCCATCCAGTATATGTGGCACTAATAGGCACCACGTTTGACATCGTCAGAGAAACACGGCAACCTAGGATGGACACGGCTAATGAGGTGGGACGGGGCACCTCTCTCCCCTGACCAGACGTAGCTGTTGAGGAGCATTTTGGTCCTAGAATTGGCGCTCCGGTAACATTTGCCGTGCAGTAGCAGAGAAAACAGTCTATAACTTGGGTGACTGGAGTCTCTGACAATTTTATGGGCTTCCTCTGACACAGCCTATTATATAGATCCTGGATGGCAGGAAGCTTGGCCCCAGTGATGTGTTGGGCGGTTCGCACTATCCTCTGTAGCGCCTTATGGTCAAATGCCAAGCATCTGCCATACCAGGCGGTGATGCAACCGGTCAGGATGCTCTCGATGGTGCAGCTGTAGAACCTTTTGAGGATCTGGGGACCCATGCTAAATCTTACTAGTCTCCTGAGGGGGAAAAGGTTTTGTCGTGCCCTCTTCACAACTGTCTTGGTGTATTTGGACCATGATAGTGTGTTGGTGATGTGGACACCAAGGAACTTGAAATTCTCGACCCGCTCCACTACAGCCCCATTAATGTTAATGGAGATCTGTTCGGCCCGCCTTTTCCTGTAGTCCACAATCAGCTCCTTAGTCTTGCTCACATTGAGGGAGAGGTTGCTGTCCTGGCACCACACTGCCAGTTCTCTGACCTCCTCCCTATAGGCCGTCTCATCATTGTCGGTGATCAGGCCACTGTTGTGTCATCAGCAAACTTATTGATGGTATTGGAGTTGTGTTTGGCCACGCAGTCATGTGTGAACAGGGAGTACAGGAGAGGACTAAGTACACACCCCTGAGGGGCCCGAGTGTTAAGGCTCAGCATGGCAGACGTGTTGTTGCCTACCCTTCAGGAAGTCCAGGATCCAGTAGCAGAGGGAGGTGTTTAGTCCCAGAGTCCTTAGCTTAGTGATGAGCTTCATGGGCACTATGGTGTTGAACACTGAGCTGTAGTCAATGAACAGCATTCTCACATAGGAGTTCCTTTTGTCCAGGTGAGAAAGGGCAGTGTGGAGTGCGACTGAGATTGAGTCATCTGTGGATCTTTCGGGGCGTTCTGCAAATTGGAGTGGGTCTAGTGTGTCCGGGACAATGCTGTTGATGTGAGCCATGACCAGCCTTTCAAAGCACTTCTTGGCTACGACGTGAGTGCCATGGGGTGGTAATCATTTAGGCAGGTTACCTTCGCTTCCTTGAGCACAGGGACTCTGGTGGTCTGCTTGAAACATATAGGTATTACAGACTCGGTCATTGAGAGGTTGAAAATGTCAGTGAAGACACTTGACAGTTGGTCCGGGCATGCTTTGAGTACACGTCCTGGTAATCCATCTGGCGCAGCGGCTTTGTGAATGTTAACCTGTTTAAAGGTTTTGTTCACATCGGCTACCGAGAGCGTTATCACACAGACATCCAGAAGAACTGGTGTTCTCGTGCATGTTTCAGTGTTGCACAATTGGTTGGGAGAATGTCAAATGTCAGCCATGTTCTTCAGCTCCATCTTCAAACAGAAAATGACAAAAAGTAAAAGTCACCCAGTAAAATATTACTTGAGTAAAAGTATTAAAGTGTTTGGGTTTAAATATACTACAGACAAATAATTTCAAATTCCTTATATAGAGCAAACCTTGTTTTTTTTTAAATTTACAGATAGCCAGACGCATGCTCCTTTATTTTGGCAGTTACCTGTATGCGTGCGTGTGGGAACATCTATGTAGGCAAAACAACAACGTCCAGTATTCCAGTAATATCTAATGGTCATGAGGATGATGATCCTTTCTGTTAGCCTAGCGGTTTGTGAGTGTGTGTGTTAGCTCTCTAATGAAGCTCTCTTAAACCCTCCCCCCCATTTCCTCCCCATTCGGAGCCTCTGATTCTCTGATTTAGCAGTTGATCCATCTTTCTAATAGATTGCAGAAAGCTTCATTAATGCATATTGAAAGATTGTAAAAGGCTCTCTGCGGGGAGAACGACCGCATGTACTGAGGGAAGTCTGGTTTCTCAGTGGTCGTTTATCATACTAGTACTACTGTGCTGAAAGTTGTTGTGTTGTTCGTTTTGTCTATGTAGGTAGATCCACATGCATACATCAGTCTATATTTAATATTAAGGTACCAAGTCAATCTGCGGGGGTACAGGCTAGTCAACGTAATTTGTACATGTACCATAGGTAAGGGCAAAGTACTCCTCCTGCTCCTTCTAACATATGTGTTAACGGTTTACAAAAACGGTCTTTGCCCTTACCTACAGTACATGTACAAATTACGTTGACTAGCCTGTCATACCGAGTGGGTAAAATGAATGGTCATACCGAGTGGGTAAAACTGGTTGAAATGACGCAAATCCAGTTTTCCATTCAATATGATGTTGTGTTAACTAGTTTAACCCTCTGTGTATGCATGCATGCGCTAATCACAAACTATTGTAAACTGAAGTTATGCTCTATGTATCTCTTTAACATTTCACTTTAATCTTTAACATGTCTTTAAGAGACAGACTATTCATCTGAATTCCTCTGAAAAATAGATATTAGTCTGACCAAAGTACTTTGTCGGAGTCCCAAGTATTGTTGTGACATACCCTGGAGTGTTGGCCTTCAGAAGCCCAATGGCCTCAAGCCCAATGGCCACTAAGTACTTTGGGCTCAACAGGGAACAGAGAGACTGAGTCTTTTACTGTTCTCCCTGCTCTCGTCAAATAATGAATTGCTTCTCGTCAGTATTCTCTCACTTTCTCTTTCCCACTCTCTCTCTTTTTCTGTCTTTCGCGCTCTCAAATCAATTATATAAGGTTATTTAAAAAATCCGGCTTCCCACTTTAGCCTAATGGGAGTAATTTGAATGTCAGTTGGATTCAATCTGGACAATCTTTCCTTCAGTCAAAACATTTTTCTCTGACTCCCATTCAGGTTAAACGTAGCAATTTAGCTTTAGGTTCTTGATTCAATCCATCTCCCAGAGGTATGAACTTCAACACTGAATATTACAGAACATCCTGAATTGCCTAACACAGTTAATACTCAGAGTGGTAGGCCAACAAATCAACGACAGCCCAATGATGAAGTACCGATTCCCTACTTCGAGCTATAAATAGTTTTTGAATAAGTGAGTGGTAGGAGGGAGGAAAAGCCAGAGGGGGAGGAAGGGAGGAAGAGATGGCGGGATAGAGGGTTGGGTTAGCAAGATGATTTTTACTCACTCGGTATGAAAATCAACTTTAATACTAAGCCTGTTTTTGTAAACCGTTAACACATATGTTAGAAGGATCATGAGTAGTACTTTGCCCTTACCTACAGTACACATGTACAAATTACCTTGACTAACCTGTACCCCCGCAGATTGACTTGGTACCTTCCCATGTACATACAGTCGTATGAAAAAGTTTGGGCACCCCTCTGAGGCTGCATAATAATTTAATCTGTCGTCACAGAAAATGATCACAGTGGCATGCCATTCATTTTCTAATAAAAGCTGAGTACTGGGGTATTGGCCAGACAAAGACTTTTAGTGTAGCAATATTAAGGTGTATGAAATTAAATCGGAAAAATAGGCTATGCAAAAATGTGGGCACCCTTGTCATTCGGTTGATTTGAATACCTGTAACTACTTAGCACTGATTAATTGGAACACACAATTGGTTTGGTGAGCTCATTAAGCCTTGAACTTCATAGACAAGTCTATCCAATCATGAGAAAAGGTTTTTAAGGTGGCCAATTGCAAGTTGTTGTTCTCTTTGACTCTCATTTGAAGAGTGGCAACATGGGGCCTCAAAACAGCTCTCAAATGACCTGAAAACAAAGATTGTTCAACATTATGGTTTAGAGGAAGGATACAAAAAGCTATCGCTGAGATTTAAGCTGCCAATGTCCACTGTGAGGAACATAGTGAGGATATGGAAGACCACAGGCACAGTTCTTGTTAAGGCCAGAAGTGGCAGGCCAAGTTAAATATTGGAGAGGCAAAGGCGAAGGATGTTGAGAACGGTCAAAAACAGCCCACAGACCACCTCCAAAGACCTACAACATCATCTTGCTGCAGATGGTGTCACTGTGCAACGTTCAACAATTCAGCGCACTTTGCCCAAGGAGAAGCTGTATGAGAGAGTGAAAGCGGAAGAAGCCTTTTCTGCACACACGCCACAAACAGAGTCTCTTGAGGTATGCAAACCCACATTTGGACAAGCCAGCTTCATTTTGGAATAAGGTGCTCTGGACTGATGAAACAAAGACTGAGTTATTTGGTCAAAACAAGGGACGTTATGCATGGCGGCAAAAGAACACAGTGTTCCAAGAAAAACACTTGCTACCCATAGTAAAATTTGGTAGGGATTCCATCATGCTGTGGGGCTGTGCGGCTAGTGCCGGTACTGGGAATCTTGTTAAAGTTGAGGTTCGCATGGATTCCACTCAATATCAGCAGATTCTGTGGAATAATGTTGAAGAATCACAACGGGGCTGGATATAGATGGATATAGTTACACCGGGGCTGGGTATTTCAACAAGACAACGACCCTAAACACAGCTCAAAATCTACCCGGGCATTTATGCAGAGGAACCAGTACAATGTTCTGGAATGGCCATCCCAGTCCCCAGACCTGAATATCATTGAGAATCTGTGGGATGATTTGAAGCGGGCTGTCCATGCTCGGCAACCATCAAACCTAACTGAACTGGAGATGTTTTGTAAGGAGGAATGGTCCAAAGTACCTTCATCCAGAATCCAGACACTCATTAGAGGCCAATGGAAGCGTCTACAGGCTGTTACTTTAGCAAAAGGAGTCTCTACTAAATATTGATGTGATTTTTCTATTGGGGTGCCCAAATTTATGCACCTGTCTAATTTTGTTTTGATGCATATTGCACATTTTCTGTTAATCCAATAAACCTAATTTCACTACTGAAATATTACTGTGTCCATCAGTAATTTGATAGATCAAAATTAAATTGCTGATCCAAACACCCATTATTTCTAAATGGAAATGATGGAAATTGTCAGGGGTGCCAAAAATGTTTCATACGACTGTAGCTTCGTTATTGTTATTTTATTGAGTTACTTTTTATTTTATTTTTTACTTTAGTTTATTTACAGTAGTACATATTTTATTAACTCTATTTTTTGAACTGCATTGTTGGTTAAGATCTACACCTGTTGTAATTCAGCTTATGTGACAAGTAAAATTTGATTCAATTTGATTTGAGTAGTATCATTGTTAATGACTTCTGAATCTGAAGATCAGACCCATATCTCACTCCTCTACCTCCCTCCATCACACCTGCCAGTGTCTGGATGATAAACTGGGGATTCATCCTGAGAAAGAAGGGGAAAAAAGTAGGGACGATCCACAATGAATGTTAATGTGATGTCATAGGAACATACACACATGTACACATGTGCACGCACACACACACACACACTTTGAACACTTGCCTCATACAGGTCCAGCATCTGGTTGCCGCAGGTGGTCTTGACGTTCTCCATGGCCAGGGTGAAGAGGATGCCCCGGATGTTGGAGAGGTACAGGTTGTAGGTATCATTCTGGTTTCACTCCTGCACCACCCCGCGAATACCTGGTGCTTGTCTGTGCTGAAGATATGGAGGTCCTGGTGACAGAGGATGGGGGGGTTGGAGAGATTAGAGGATTTATGAAGAAATGATGGATCTTGTGGGTTGGGGTTGTAAACAAGCTGCCGAGTACGTGTTGGGCATCACACGATCAGGTCTCGTGTGCATATTGAATGTTTAACACTATAGCTGCCAATGTACTCCACACAACAGACAATGTCTTTTAACAGCTGCAATAGAAGAGTGAGACTACATGAGTGAAACTACATACTATGAGGCAACACACCATTGAGTAGTACAGGGAGGTGTGCTCTCAACATCTTCTAGGCAATTAGCAACTATTGTTAGGTTTTCAGTCTCCCCTAGTTTTTCAGCAGCAGCTATAAGCGGTGGTCGCGTCCGTGGCCGTTTTATCGCAAAACTAAGACCGCCGCCGAAACAAAGACGGATCTGCCCAGTTGTTCTCCGGAGTTATTCAAGGTCAGAGAGGAGGGCTTCACACCAGTCTCTCACTTGCGTATCTTACCTAGTTATTTACAGATTATCTAATTTCGCTCTTTTGTAGCTTGACTCTCTCTCTGTTCTCATCCTCCTAGATCTATCCGCTGCCATTGACACCGTGAACCATCAGATCCTCCTCTTCACCCTCTCAGGACTGGGTGTCTCAGGCTATGCACACTTTTGGATTGCATCCTACCTGGCAGGCCGCTCCTACCAGGTGACGTGGAGAGGATATGTGTCTGCACCACGTACCCTCACTACTGCTGTTCCCCAGAACGCGGTTCTAGGCCCTCCTCTTCTCTCTATACACCAAGTCACTCGGCTCTGTCATATCCTCACATGGTCTCTCCTATCATTGCAGTGTGGATGACATTCAACTACTTATCTCCTTCACCCTTCTGACATCCAGCTGGTGACACGCATCTCTACGTACCTGGCAGAAATCTCAACTTGGATGTCGGCCCACCACCTCAAGATCAACCTCAACAAAACGGAGCTGCATTTCCTCCTGGGAAAGGCTTGCCTGCTCAAACATCTGTCCATCACGTCTCTCCATCACGGTTGACAACTCCACAGTGTTACCCTCCCAGAGTGCAAAGTACATGTGACCCTGGACAACATCCTGTCGTGCTCTGCAAACATCAAAGCAGTGAGCCGCTCCTGCAGGTTCATGCTCTACAACATCTATAGAGTACGACCCTACCTCACACAGTAAGCCGTGAAGGTCCTAATCCAGGCAGTTGTCCTCTCCTGTCCGGACTACTGCAACACACTGTTGTCCAGGCTCCCCGCTTGTGCCATCAAACCCCTGCAACTTATCCAGAATGCAGCGGTCCACCTGGTTTTCAACCTTCCCATGTTCTCTCATGTCACCATGCTCCTCTGCACACTCCACTGGCTTCCAGTTGAAGCTCGAATCCACTACAAGACCATGGTGCTTACCTATGGAACAGCAAGAGGAACTGCCCCTCCCTACATTCAGGCTATGCTCAAAACCTACACCCCAACCCGAACACTCCATTCTGCCACCTCAGGTCTCTTGGCCCTCCCACTCCTACAGGAGGGCAGCTCCCGCTCAGCCCAGTCCAAGCTCTTCTCTGTCCTGGCTCCCCAATGGTGGAACCAGCTTCCCCCTGAAGCTAGGACAGCAGTCCCTGCCCATCTTCTGAATTCCTATCTCTTCAATCAGTATCATAAATAATCCTCCTCCTCACCTTAAAATAATAAGTGTAACCATCACTTGCACTTGACCCCCCCCCAACTCTGACTCTACTGACAGCTACGTTATTGAGGAAAGGTGTGCTTTCTATGCCTGTGATATGTGACTGTCTCACCTAGCTATCTTATGATGAATGCACAAACTGCAAGTCGCTCTGGATAAGAGCATCTGCTAAATGACTAAAATGTAAATGTATAATTTTGTAATGCTGCAGTTATTTCTTTAGCTAAATCCTTTTGTTGAAGGGAGAAATCAAGGGGTGACATTGCTGGTTACTTCAAATCAAATGCAATTTTATTTGGCACATGCGCCATATACAAAAGGTGTAGACTTGAAATGCTTACCTTGAAATGTTTACTTACAAGCCCTTTCTAAACAATGCAGAGTTAAAAAAATAAGAGAAATGTGCGAAATAAAATACAGATATTCTATATGTATAATTGATCAACTGTATGTATCACCGGAGGCATGTGTTTATCCCTGTAACATGAATGTTGCTTACCTTAGGCAGAGAATATTTGGGCAGTTTGATTTTGAGGAATGGATCCCTCTGGGAGGACACATAGTAGCTGTCCTGTCCTGCTGTAGTAACCTGGAAACACATTGAGCCAAGACACTGACTATTCCCTTTGTGTTCACTTGTAACATTTCTCCATGCTGCACATCTGTGACTCACTGTTTTCAACATGAATTAACTACTTGGATTAATCTAAAACCTTCAGAAATGTATCAATCATTACCTATCTTGCAACCTTCACCCAAGCGAACATGGATGACATTGTTTATGATGTAAAGATGTACACTTCATTGTCAGAGAGGAACATTGATCCATAAGAAATTTAAATGGCTATTTCCGGACTTTATTATTGAGAAAATAACAATAAACTCTCCTAACTAGCATACAGAGGAAACTGCTCCTCTCACGTCCTCTCCTGTTGTCGATGCCCTTTGTGGTTTAGGAGTTAGACTTGGGTAAATATCTCGTAGGGACAATCAATAGTCTCATTACTCTCTGTCAAGAGGAATCTTTAACTTTCCCAAGCAATGCTCAGTGGCCTGTCTTAGGAAAGTCGTCCTTAATGATACCAGCGCCTCAGCAAGCAAACACTTGAGCTGTTAGCTGCTGTTAGCCTATGCAGTACAAACACCGCCAGCGGAGAAGAAAGTGTTAAAAACCTGTAATTAGAGCACATGATTCAGAGACTCTCAGGATAGGAAAACTATTTTTGTCAACAAAAGTGTGATTATCCTAGCCTCAGCACTAAGGAGCAATTTATTTAATCCACTTCCTCTTTCGTAATTCCATTAATCGAGAATTTATCCACAAAACAAGTTGATAGGCTTTCTGCGTAAAAGGGGCAGGTGAAGTAGGCTCATTATTATATGACAGAACCAATTAGGCCTCTTAGTGTGCTTCTAAGTGTACTGGTCAATTGGATGGACGGAATGTGAGGTGAGAGGGAGAACAAGAGGGGAGGAGGGCATGAGGGAGAAAGATGAAGACAGAGAGAGAGAGAGACCGAGAGAGAGGGGGGAAGAAAGAGAGAGATACATAAATAATTGGGGAGGGAAGATCAGTGGGCACAGTGAACGCTCGCCAGAAACAGTTCTACCTGCAACTGAGAGTTACAATGCAAAAAATTGATGTAGAGTAACCCGGGGCAGATTTGAACTGAAAGAGAAATTGGGATGATGGGTTTTTCTTTTCCCCTTTTTGCTGAATCCATTCGTCTGTGAAGCAATGGAAGAAAACTGTAGGTTCCCTGAATTGAAGATCCAGTCAGAGGTTTAGTTTGAGTGGTTGTGGGTTTAGTTAGGGAGAGTGTGGTCAAACAGTCTGATGGCCTTGAGAGAGAAGCTGTTTTTCAGTCTCTCAGTCCCTGCTTTGATGCACCTGTACTGACCTCGCCTTCTGGATGATAGCGGGGTGAACAGGCAGTGGCTCGGGTGGTTGTTGTCCTTGATGACCTTTTTAGCCTTCCTGTGACATCGGGTGGTGTAGGTGTCCTGGAGGGCAGGTAGTTTGCCCCTGGTGATGCATTGTGCAAACCTCACTACCCTCTGGAGAGTCTTGCAGTTGCGGGCAGAGCAGTTGCCGTACCAGGCGGTGATACAGCCCGACAGGATGCTCTCGATTGTGCATCTGTAAAGTTTTGTGAGTGTTTTTGGTGACAAGCCAAATTTCTTCAGCCTCCTGAGGTTCTTCACCACGCTGTCTGTGTGGGTGTACCATTTCAGTTTGTCTGTGATGTGTACGCAGAGGAGCTTAAAACTTTCTACCTTCCACTACTGTCCCGTCGATGTGGATAGGGGCTGCTCACTCTGCTGTTTCCAGAAGTCCACGATCATCTCCGAGGGGCCTCACCTCCTCCCTGTAGGCCGCCTCACCATTGTTGGTAATCAAGCCTACCACTGTAGTGTCGTCTGCAAACTTGATGATTGAGTTGGAGGCGTGCATGGCCACGCAGTCATGTTTGAACAGGGAGTACAGGAGGGGGCTGAGAACGCACCCTTGTGGGGACCCAGTGTGGAGGATCAGTGGGGTGGAGATGTTGTTTCCTACCCTCACCACCTGGTGGGCGCCCCGTCAGAAAGTCCAGGACTCAGTTGCACAGGGCGGGGTCGAAACCCAGGGTCTCGAGCATAATGACGAGTTTGGAGGGTACTATGGTGTTAAATGCTGAGCTGTAGTCGATGAACAGCATTCTTACATAGGTATTCCTCTTGTCCAAATGGGTTAGGGCAGTGTGCAGTGTGATTACGATTGCGTCGTCTGTGGACCTATTGGGGCAGTAAGCAAATTGGAGTGGGTCTAGGGTGTCAGGTAGGCTGGAGGTGATATGATCCTTGACTAGTCTCTCAAAGCACTTCATGATGACGGAAGTGAGTGCTATGGGGAAATAGTTGTTTAGCTCAGTTACCTTGGCTTTCTTGGGAACAGGAACAATGGTGGCCCTCTTGAAGCATGTGGGAACAGCAGACTGGGATAGGGATTGATTGAATATGTCCATTAACACACCAGCCAGCTGTTCTGCGCATGCTGTGAGGACGTGGCTGGGGATGCTGTCTCGGCCGGCAGCCTTGTGAGGTTTAACACGTTTAAATGTTTTACTCACGTTGGCTGCGGTGAAGGATTTTGTTCGCGGGACGGGTTTTGGTAGTGGACTGTGTCGGTGGCACTGTATTGTCCTCAAAGTGAGCGAAGAAGTTGTTTTGTTTTTCTGGCATCAAGACATCATGGTCCGTGACGGGGCTGGTTTTCATTTTGTAGTCTGTGATTGACTGTAGACCCTGCCACATTCCTCTCGTGTCTGAGCCGTTGAATTGCGACTCTACTTTGTCTCTATACTGACGCGTAGCTTGTTTGATTGCGGAGGGAATAGCTACACTGTTTGTATTCGGTCATGATTCCGGTCGCCTTGCACTAATTAAATGCAGTGGTTCGCACTTTCAGTTTAGCACAAATGCTACCATCAATCCACGGTTTCTGGTTGGGGAAGGTTTTAATAGTTGCTATTGGTACAACATCACCGATGCACTTGCTAATAAACTCGCTCACAGAATCAGCATATACATCAATGTTGTGGTTTGACGCTATCCAGAACATATCCCAGTCCACATGACGAAGAAATCTTGAAGCATGGAATCAGATTGGTCGGACCAGTGTTGAACATACCTGAGCACGGGCGTTTCCTGTTTTACTTTCTGTCTATAGGCTGGGAGACACAAAATTGAGTTGTGGTCAGATTTTCCGGAAGGAGGGCGAGGGATGGCTTTGTATGCATCGTGGAAGTTAGAGTAACAATGATGCCGAATTTTCCCAGCCAGGGTCGCGCATTCGATATGCTGATAAAATTTAGGGAGCCTTCTTTTTTAGATTAGCCTTGTTAAAATCCCTAGATGCAATAAATGTAGCCTCGGGATATGTGGTTTCCAGTTTACATAGAGTCCAATGAAGTTCTTTCAGGGCCGTCGAGTTGTCTGCTTGGGTGGGGGGGTGGGGGTAGTGTACATGACTGTGATTATAATCAAAGAGAATTCTCTTGGTAGACAATGCGGTCGGCATTTGATTTTAAGGAATTCTAGGTCAGGTGAACAAAAGGACTTGAGTTCCTGCATGTTGTAATGATCACACCACGGCTTGTTAATCATAAGGCATACACCCGCCCTTCTTCTTACCAGAGAGATGTTTGTTTCTGTCGGCACAATACGTGAAGAAACCAGGTGGCTGTACCGACTCTGATAACGTATCCCGAGTGAGCAATATTTTCATGAAATAGAGAATGTTACAATCTCTGATGTTTCTCTGGAAGGCTACCCTTGCATGGATTTCGCCTACCTTGTTGTCAAGAGACTGGACATTGGCTAGTAGCATACTCAGGAGCGGTGCGCGATATGAACGTCTTCGGAGCCTGACCAGAAGACCGCTCCGTCTGTGTTTTGGGTCGCTTGCTGGTATCCGAGCCATTGTCCTGGGTGGTGGACCAAACAGAGGATCCGCTTCGGGAAAGTCGTATTCCTGGTTGTAATGTTGGTAAGTTGACTTTGCTCTTATATCCAATAGTTCCTCCTAGCTGTATGTAATGAGACTTAAGATTTCCTGGGGTAACAGTTTAAGAAATAATACATAACTAGATAGCATACATTACTAGAGGCTTCAGTTTTCCTGGTCAAGCCACTTGCTCAAGGAAAAACTCTTGGCTCTAATTGAAATACTGAGGACAAGGAGCTTTACGTGACCATGTGACCTGACCTAGAAAAACTTCTGTCCCTAATTCATGTTCTAATAGAAATACATCTATATCTCTCCCCTTCAAATACTTCAAACAACAAGGTAGGCCTTTGGAGTTCAATATGGATGGAAAAGTTATTTATACTGGACTCGAATGGCGGGATAATTATTCCTATTTTCCTGTTTACTTTTAAATTCATGCATCCTCATTTGCACAATGTCAAAGTAAATACTATGCAGATGGCTGGAGAGAAATTAAAAGATAACCCCAAAACTGTACTAGCGCTCCTTAGAATTTATCATATTACCATTTCAGATGTCTCTCTCTCTCTCATAAATGATGTTTAATATGACATGCAGGGGACTGGTGTGGAAGAATATGAAACTCCCGAGGTTTCACATCTGAATCAGAATACTGTGCAAATGCAGACTCTTGAATGAAGGTTCAAACAAAAGGTTTGCATATTTTACATATGTCACGCGAGGTGCCTTTTCTTTATACAGAATGTGTCTCTATTGTTTTTTGACAATAGAATTTATGGAAATAGCTAGAAATAAAATATCCGTGCAGCATAACAACTGTTCATGAATACCATTTACATGTTCAGATTGCAAAATGAACAATTAAAAAACGTTGTGTCTTTCAGTGGTCCCCATATCTATTCTCACCAAGAACATGTTGCCATTAATACAATGTGTCAACATCACAATTAATCATAAATATTTTAAACATTTATGAATTACAGTTGAATTGCTCTATCATACCATTTCCTCACACCTGAGGATCAACTAGTTGTTGCATGTGGTGCTGTAAAATATGCAAATCCCCTCCCAGTCCAATCCAAACCAAGTTGTGCGTAATACAGAACACATGCAGATATCATTTAAGGCTAACAATGCACATCCTATGCAATGCATCATGGTCTACATACAATATGGTACAATATATTATTCTCAGAGCCTTACCTGAATAAACATAGTCATCTTGGACAGCCAGTGAGCTGATGTCGATGTATTTAGGGAAGGGGTAGTTTCTGTTGGGCTCTGAGCATGTTAGAGCCTGGCATGTCACATACTGTATACCTGCAAGATGAGGAGATAGAGATTACTGGATATCTGGATTCATCCAGCTGTGGATCATGCCCCCTATTCCTGGGACTGTGAGGATGCCTGGAAACCGAGGCTATATGTCTGTATGAATTGAACTTGGGGCACTTTGTTGTGGTTTGTGATTGACATGCAATAGAGGTGATAGTGTTAAACTTGCGACAGTGTACTGACTGTTTATATATACAGTGCATACGGAAAGTATTCAGACACCTTGTCTTTTTCCACATTTTGTTACGTTACAGTCTTATTCTAAAATTGGTTTAATTGTTTTTTCCCCCTTATTAATCTACACACAATATCCCATAAAGACAAACAAAATATGTATTAAAAATACTAAACAGAAATACCTTAAGTTCATAAGTATTCAGACCCTTTGCTGTAAATATCTAAATTCAGCTCAGTTGCAACCTGTTTCCATTGATCATCGTTGAGATGTTTCTACAACTTTATTGGAGTTTATTGGAGTTCTACAAATTGATTGGACCTGATTTGGAAAGGCACACACCTGTCTATATATGGCCCCACAGTTGACAGTGCATGTCAGAGAAAAACACAAGCCATGAGGTCGAAGGAATTGTCTGTAGAGCTCCAAGACAGGATTGTGATGAGGCACAGATCTGGGGAAGGGTACTGAAAAATGTCTGCAGCATTGAAGGTCCGCAAGAACACAGTGGCCTCCATCATTCTTAAATAGAAGAAGTTTGGAACTAACAAGACTCTTCCTAGAGCTGGACCACTCCTCAGTAAAAGGCACATGACAGCCCACTTGGCGTTTTCCAAAAGGCACCTAAATGACTCTCAGACCATGAGAAACAAGATTCTCTGGTCTGATGAAACCAAGATTAAACTACTGTATTTGGCCAAGCGTAATGTCTTGAGGAACCTGGCACCATCCTTACAGTGAAACATGGCGGTGGCACTATAATGCTGTGGGGAGTTTTTTCAGCGATAGGGACTTGGAGACTAGTCAGGATCAAGGGGAAGATTAATGGAGCAAAGTACAGAGAGCTCTTTGATGAAATCTGCTCCAGAGCACTCAGGACCTCAGACTTGGGCGAAGGTTCACAGGACAACATCCTTAAGCACACAGCCAAAACAATGCAGGAGTGGCTTTGTGACAAGTCTCTGAATACCCTTGAGTGGCACAGCCAGAGCCCGGACATGAACCAGATCAAACATCTCTGGAGATACCTGAAAATAGCTGTGTAGAGATGATCCCCATCCAACCTGAGCATGAGAGGATCTGCAGAGAAGAATGGGATAAACTCTCCAGATACATATTTGCCAAGCTCATGGTGGCATGCCTCAGAAGACTCGAGGCTGTAATCGATGCCAAAGGTGCTTCAAAAAGTACTCATAAAAGGATCTGAATACTGATGTAAATGATATTTCTTTATTTTTGATTTTATACTTTTGCTAACATTTCATAAAACCTGTTTTTGCTTTGTCATTACAGGATATTGTCTGTGTAGTCTGTTAATTTGATCCATTTTAGAATAAGACTGTAACGTAACAAAATGTGGAAAAAGTCAAGGGGTCTTAATACTTTTCCACTCTATAATAGTGATGGTTTCATACACTACAGTATGTAAAGTTGTAGGTTTGTCACTATTCAACATGATCAACTATGATCATTCTCTGTGTACAGAAAACTAAACTGTCTCTGATTCCGGGGCTCTAACAACAGCAGCAGCAGATACTGTAGCTAGAATAAACAATCTCACAATTTCACCTATGGATGACCCTGGGTGGCATTGCCTTGGCGAGTTATGGAGCTAAAGAGAAGGAAGGAAGAAGACAATAAACAGAGGGAGATGAGTCTCAGCAAGGGTATTCCACTCCAGACATAGACGTCTCATTTCAGCGTTGTCTCAACAATGATGGCAATAAAATAGCAATGCCTTTCCTTGTGAGGACGATCTCCCCAGAGATGTGTCACAAATTGTCAGATTACCCTTAGCTACCCCACAGCAACACCCAGACGCTGTGGGTTTGTTATTCCACCAGAAAGTAGTATCTGTCACAAAAGTGTGAATATGCAGCAACCTAAATATGGTATTTCTTTAGTCAGGCACTGTACACAGGAAATACTGTGCCACATAATTCAAGTCACTGTAATGTATATCACCCTATTATGTCATTGTATTGGGTGTAGTGAATTATCTTGGACAGATATGGCGTTCCTACAGTGTGATGTAGCAGAGTGAGACTGATAAACCTATTGTCTGTAAGAATGACTTGAGGTTGACCATGGTACTAATATTAAGGGCCAGAGTTTAACGTCCTTGATGGGGTTGGATCAAGGATGGGTTGAGCAAATTATTTAGGATATGTGATGAAAAGCAGACCCTGGATTTATGCAAATTGCTGTGGACATAGCTGGCGGCAGCTCAAAACACACGCACACGCACACGCACACACACACACAGCATCCCCTACATCGCTAGGAAAGAAAGCGTTGGGCTATATATGTGATGAGTGTGCACTTCCTCAGAATGGGGAGGGCCAATGCGGTTGGCTGTTGGGGGGATAAGGGCTGACGTGATTAGATGAGAGGCAACAGGGACTTCCTGTGTGCTCTATTTCTCATGCCACCGGCCACGACTTATTATACTGTATCTTCCTATTTTAAGTTTGGAGTCACTTAGAAATGTCCTTGTTTTTGAAAGAAAAGCATATATTTTATCCATTAAAATAACATCAAATTGATCAAAAATACAGTGTAGACAATGTTGTAAATTACTATTTTAGCTGGAAACGGCTGACTTTTTATGGAATATCTACATAGGCGTACAGAGGCCCATTATCAGCAACCATCACTCCTGTGTTCCAATGGCACGTTGTGTTAGATAATTCAAGTTTATCATTTTAAAGGCTAATTGATCATTAAAAAACCCTTTTGCAATTATGTTAGCACAGCTGAAAACTGTTGTTATGATTAAAGAAGCAATTCAACTGGCCTTCTTAGACAAGTTGAGTATCTGGAGCATCAGCATTTGTGGGTTCGATACCAGGCTCAAAATGGCCAGAAAAAAATAACTTTCTTCTGAAACTCGTCAGTCTATTCTTGTTCTGAGAAATGCAGGCTATTCCATGCGAGAAATTGCCAAGAAACTGAAGATCTCATACGATGTTGTGTACTACTCTCTTCACAGAGCAGTGCAAACTGTCTCTAACCAGAATAGAAAGAGGAGTGGGAGGCCCCGGTGAACAACTGAGCAAGAAGACAAGTACATTGCAGTGTCTAGTTTGAGAAACAGACGCCTCACAAGTTCTCAACTGGCAGCTTCATTAAATAGTACCCACAAAACACCAGTCTCAACGTCAACAGTGAAGAGGCAACTCCAGGATGCTGGCCTTCTAGGCATAGTTCCTCTGTCCAGTGTTTGTTATTTTTCCCATCTTAATCTTTTCTTTGCAACTCTGCCTAGAAGCCCAGCATCCCGGAGTCGCCTCTTCACTGTCTTCACTGTCAATATCTTTCACAGGCTCTTGTATTGCAAAAAGCAAACAACACATTGTTCCACACACTGCTATTGATGCTCCAAAACAGTTTGTGATGAGAGTCTGAGTAAACAAAGGAAAATATCAGGACAACATAGAGGACGAGAGGAAGAGAGGGATGATGAGAAGAAAGAAAGAAGACAAGCGTATGACTCACCAGTAGAACCTCTTCACGTGCTCATGAACCAGCTGCTATTTACTCCCAAAGTCCAGGGAGGCGTACAACTGTGAGGAATAACATAGAAAGAGAAAGAATAGAGAGATAGAGAACATATCAGTCTACTTATCACAATACAGGAAGTAAAGTGACAGTGGGGTTGAGTCAAGGCCGAATAACACCAGGGAAGTGCGTACCCAGACTAGAACTCATTGATAACTTTACATGTATAAGGAATGCGTGTGTTGGGGTCAATGAAGTGTAGATTTGGAAAGGAAAATGGAAAGTTACTGAGGGTAGAAACTTCATCCTCTGTTCCATGTTTCCGAGGAGGGAGTTTGAAAGGCAATTGGTCATCTCTGATAAGGCAGGCCGGCTGCGGAACTAGGGAGGAGTGAGGGATGCATCTCGAGGTCAAATCAACAGACGAAGTGAGAAGTAACCTCAGGAAGGGGGGACAGAGAGGCCCAACACAACATCTCTCCTTTTGCAGTCCTATCTCACTCACACACTTTCACACCCACAAAAGTTGTAGTAACAGGCAGGGCTGTGACGACCCCAGTGAGAGGAAACAGTTAAATTCCTGCCTAGCAACAGAGATGTATGGTTGTCTAGATATGTAAGGAGTTGACCACGCCTATTAGAAGGTTATAAATATATGTGCTTATATAAACATGTCTATGTCTTTGCAGCTGTATGACCCAGCCGGTGAATAAACTTGGTTTGAGCTTTTTCTAGTTGTCCGTGAGTTCTTACTCTGCTCGTTCAGAACCTAACACGTGTTACCCTGTTCCCATTTCCATGTAAATTAGCACTATGTATAGATATAGCATTTCAAGTCCAATATGTTTGGTGAAAAATAGGTTGAACATTATGAATTGCTTTCCCTGGAACAGCAAAACCTTTGGTGGATTCCTGGTGACCAAATTAAGTGGAGTGCTTATATATCAAATTATCCATCAAACAAATGGAAACCATAGGTTGGGAAAACATTTTATTCTAGCCCCTATATATCAGAAGAATAATACAAATCCAGAATGCTACTGTAAATTATGGATATAAGTGTCCAAAAATAAATGTATTGCCCTGTTGACAATCAGGTATAGTAGTGCCCATGGCCTAATTTCATTGGTCTAATTACATTTCCCATTTCCTGGGTGCATAATGACAGGGAGCATTTTGTTCCATTACACTGATTGATGCTACTGATGTTGCATCCTGCTGGCTGTTGTTGTTTTAGTTGTTATTTTAGTCCTACAGACAGAGCTGGTGGCCCCAGTCAAACTCATTGCTAATGTTCTACTTTTATCAGAGTGGAAATCTGCCATTTAACTCCAATAAAAGGACACACATTTCTCAGTGGAGGCTGCTGAGGGGAGGACGGCTCATAATAATGGCTGGAACGGAGTAAATGGTATGGCATTAAACACATGGAAACCATGTGTTGGTTGTATTTGATACCATTCCACTGATTCGGCTCCAGCCATTACCACCAGCTCGTCCTCCTCAAATAGTGTGCGACGAACCCTCCTGTGCCATTTCTCGACGGAAGTAAATTCATCTGTCAACTTCACAGAGAACGTAGTAATTAGAGGCAACAGCTGCAACATATGTTAAATTGTTAAATTGCTAAATAGAAAACCATGATGTACAGAAAATCAGTTAGCTACTGTATTATCATGTTTAGCTAAACAGGATCCATAGTGTTTGTTGTTGGCAGTGTCTTTTATCAGTGTTGGCTCATAGGATAACAATCATGAAATACCAGATGCACCTTAACATAGATGCTAAAAACATATTAGGATAGACACACAGAAGGCCGAACTATCACAAAGGTCAACAATCATCAAACACCAGATGCACCTTGCCATAAGCGCTGTATGCAAACAACTTGATATGCACACACACAATAATAACTAAACTGTCATCATCATAATCATCATGTTATTTATCGCTGGCTTGGTACCAGATCTGATCCTGTAGCTACAACCTCAGTAATTAAATAGAGGTCCCAAGCCATCTTCCACCTCATAGGATCCTGCATGTGGCAGGCAGGCGGAGCCATGTTCCTCCCAGTAGGAGTCTATGGTGGCAGCCAGGTGGAGCAGGAAGTTAGGCCAGGCTAGTCTCTCATCACTCTGGATAGTGACATAATGCCACTGTGTGAGCTGAAGCTGCACTAATTCATCAGACCAATGACATTTTAAAGTCTGAAGCTCAGAGCTGTCAGAAAGTGAGCTTCATAGTTTCCTACTGGCGTCTAGAAATCAAAACACCCACCAGATGAAGAGCCACTGATGAGTCCTGCCCGGCGACAGCCAAGAGACTGAAAGAGTGAGAGCTGCCAGGGAATCTTCTCTAAATGGTGGTTAAAGGATTGAGTAAACAGTTGTTGGTTCCAATCATCTATTCACGGAATGGTGGATTTAAATAGAAATCTATATGGCGGTATGTACGTCATTGTGTTTTGAGGCTTGTATTGTAAGGGTCGACGTTGGGGGCGAGAAGCAGGTACCAGAAGTGAACATTTAATAACTTCGGACAGGAACAGAATACGGACAGCGTCTGGACAAGGGAAACGGAAACGACAATATTGCTGACACCGGGATAAAACAGAGGAAACAAACAGATATAGGGAAAGCAATAAATACGTGAAGGAGTCCAGGTGAATACAATGAGCTCTGATGCGCGTAATGATGGTGACAGGTGTGCGTAATGAAAGGCAGCCTGGCACCTTCGTGCACCAGAGAGCAGGAGCAGGCGTGACAGTTATGTACTTTAGAAGGCAAAACCACCAAATTCAGTATTTTAAAAGTAGAACGTGGTTTATCAGGAAAGAGAGATGGAAAAAGAGAGTCATGATTGTTGTGCCTAAGCTAGGTAGGAAGACCATGTAAGCGTTTGAGAACGTGTCAAGCAGACTGATAATCTACAAAAACATAACTTCACGGCGCATGAGGGCACGGAGAGCGTCACACAGCATGTTGTGTCTTCATTTTAAGAATCATTTATTCTTATGTGGATTCTGCAGAACATTATCAGAAAATGAAGAACATTATCAGAGCACAAACATTATCGCTTATGCATATGGTGCATTGGGGCCATAAAGAGTGGGCATCTCGCAGTCTGATTCACAATCAAGGCTCCAAGATCTAACACAGGCCTCTTTTACCAGACAGCAGCAGCTTTTATATTGTCTGCAGCCAGCCAGTCAGATCGTTTACAGCTATGCCTTGGACTTTAAGAGAGAGAATAAATGGGCTTTATTTTAACATTGGCCATATGACTGATATCAGTAAGATGGGAGTATTGGATTTAATATTTAGAGGTGCTTTGTTATGAGAAAATGTGAGCATAATACTGTGATTCATACATCACAAGATGTAAGTCATGTCTCCACAAGGCAAAGTGCTTTACCTTTTAGCACACTTAGTCTGAAAGTGTACTGGCCAGGCTGACAATGTCTTGGCCAGCCTGACAGTGTATTGACCAGTACGAGAGTGTCTTGGCCAGTCTGACAGTGTATTGGCCAAGCTGACAGGATCCTGGCCAAACTGACAGTGTTGTGACCAATCTGACAGGATATTGGACAGTCTGACAGTGTATTGACCAGTCTGACAGTGTCTTGGCCAGCCGGACAGTGTATTGACCAGTACGAGAGTGTCTTGGCCAGTCTGACAGTGTATTGCCCAAGCTGACAGGATCCTGGCCAAACTGACAGTGTTGTGACCAATCTGACAGGATATTGGACAGTCTGACAGTGTTTTGACCAGTCTGACAGTGTCTTGGCCAGCCGGACAGTGTATTGACCAGTACGAGAGTGTCTTGGCCAGTCTGACAGTGTATTGCCCAAGCTGACAGGATCCTGGCCAAACTGACAGTGTTGTGACCAATCTGACAGGATATTGGACAGTCTGACAGTGTTTTGACCAGTCTGACAGTGTCTTGGCCAGCCGGACAGTGTATTGACCAGTACGAGAGTGTCTTGGCCAGTCTGACAGTGTATTGCCCAAGCTGACAGGATCCTGGCCAAACTGACAGTGTTGTGACCAATCTGACAGGATATTGGACAGTCTGACAGTGTTTTGACCAGTCTGACAGTGTCTTGGCCAATCTAACAGGATGTTGGCCAGTCTGACAGTGTCTTGACCAGTCTGAGAGAGTCTTGTCCAATCTGACAGTGTCCAGGCCAGTCTGACAGTGTCTTGGCCAGTCTTGGTCAGTCTGATTTGTCCAGGCCAGTTTCACAGTGTCCTGGCCAGTCAGACAGTGTCTTGACCAGTCCGACAGTATCCAAGCAAGTCTGACAGTGTCCTGGCCAGTCTGAGAGTGTATTGACCAGTCTGACAGTGTCTTGGATAGTCTGACAGTGTCCTGGCCAGAATGAACAGTGTCCACGGCCAGTCTAACAGCGTCCTGGCCAGTTTGATAATGTATTGGCCAGTCTGACATTTTTCTGGCCAGTCTGACAGTGTCCTGGCCAGTCTGACAGTGTCTTGGCCAGTTCGAAAGTGTTTTGACCAGTCTGACAGAGTCGTTTCGAGGCTGTCAGTGTCCTGGCTAAAAAGACAGTGTCTTGGCCAATCTGACAGTGTCTTGGCCATTCTGACAGGTTCTTGGCCAGTCTAACAAGTCCAGGCCAGTTTGGCAGTGTCCTGGCCAGTTTACCAGTGTCCTGACCAGTCTGACAGTGTCTTGACCAGTCTGACAGTGTCCTGGCCAAATTGACAGTGTATAGGCTAGTCTGACAGTATAGTGGCCAGTCTGACAAGTCCAGGCCAGTCTGACAGTACCTAGGCCAGTCTGACATTGTCCTGGCCAGTCTGACAGTATCCTGGCAAGTCTGACAGTGTCCTGGCCAGTCTGAGAGTGTATTGGCCAGTCTGCGAGTGTATTGGCCAGTCTGACAGTGTCTTGGCAAGTCTGTAAGTGTCTTGGCCAGTCTGTACGTGTCTTGGATAGTATGACAGTGTCCTTGACAATCTGACTGTGTCCTGGCAAGTCTGAGAGGATCTTGGCCAGTCTACCAGTGTCTTGGCCAGTCTGACATTGTCTTGGCCAGTCTGATATTGTCTTGGACAATCTGACAGTGTCTTCACCAGTCTGAAAATTAATATCTGGAGGTGATTTGTTATGAGAGAATGTGAGCATATTACTGTGACTGATGCATCACAAGATGTAAGTCATGTCTCCACAAGGCAAAGTGCTTTACCTTTTAGCACACTTAGTCTGAAAGTTTACTGGCCAGTCTGACAGTGTCTTGGCCAGTCTGACAGGATATTGGACAGTCTGACAGTGTCCTGACCAGTCTGACAATGTCTTGGCCAGTCTGACAGAGTCTTGGCCAATCTGACAGGATGTTGACAGTGTCCTGGCCAAAGTGACAGTGTATAGGCTAGTCTGACAGTGTCGTGGCCAGTGTGACAGTGTCTTGGCCAGTCTGAAATTACCTAGGCCAGGCTGACAGTGTCATGGCCAGTCTGACAGTGTCGCACCCAGTCTGATAGTGTCCTGGCCAGTTTGACAGTGTCCTGGTCAAATTGACAGGGTTTTTGCCAGTCTAACAAGTCCACGCTAGTCTGACAGTGTCTTGTCCAGTCTGACAGTGTCCTGGCAAGCCTGAAAGGATGTTGGCCAGTTTGACAGTATCTTGACCAAACTGACAGTCTGGCCAGTCTGAAAGGGTCTTGTCCAGTCTGACAGTGTCCTGGCAAGCCTGAAAGGATGTTGGCCAGTTTGACAGTATCTTGACCAAACTGACAGAGTCTGGCCAGTCTGAAAGGGTCTTGGCCAGTCTGACAGTGTAATGGCCCGTCTGGCAGTGTCCTGGCCAGTCTGACAGTGTATTGGCCAGTCTGACATGGTCTTGGCCAGTCTGACAGGGTATTGGCCGGTCTGTCAGTGTCTTGGCCAGTTCGACAGTGTCCTGGCCAATTTGACAGTGTATAGACCAGTCGGACAGTGTCCTGGTCAAACTGACAGGGTTCTGGCCAGTCTAACAAGTGCAGACTAGTCTGACAGTGACTTGTCCAGTCTGGCAGTGTCCTGGCCAGTTTGAAAGTGTCCTGGCCAGTCTGACAGTGTCTTGACCAGTCTGACAGTATATAGCTGTGCTATACAGTATGCATTCAATCTTGACAGCCATCCCTTCAACATGGTCTCTTTTATTAGCTGTACATAGATACAGTACATGATATCACCAACACATGCTCGTGAACACTGTACTATTACTACCTATTCATTATGGTAGTGGCTATGAGGTGATGACTAGGATCACAGTCATTCTGTCCATCATGTCTGGATCCTGATTGACATAGAGGAAACAGGGATCATTTGACAACAGTCTGGGTCTTGTGGATGTTTAGCCTACTGTGAGCTCTGTATGAGCCCTGGGCTAAAGTGGCAGTCATTTGCAAGGCAGATGGCAGAATGTGTTTGACTTGTGCTTGCGATTAGTAACAGGAGGCTTAATTTACAGTGTGCTACAGGGCAACAATTAACTCTACTTATTTAAAAATCAAATCAAATCAAATTTTATTTGTCACATACACATGGTTAGCAGATGTTAATGCGAGTGTAGCGAAATGCTTGTGCTTCTAGTTCCGACAATGCAGTAATAACCAACAAGTAATCTAAATAACAATTCCAAAACTACTGTCTTATACACAAAGAATATGTACATGAAGATATATGAATGAGTGATGGTACAGAGCAGCACAGGCAAGCTACAGTAGATGGTATCGAGTACAGTATATACATATGAGATGAGTATGTAAACAAAGTGGCATAGTTAAAGTGGCTTGTGATACATGTATTACATAAGGATGCAGTAGATTATATAGAGTACAGTATATACGTATATATATGAGATGGATAATGTAGGGTATGTAAACATTATATTAGGTAGCATTGTTTAAAGTGGCTAGTGATATATTTTACATCATTTCCCATCAATTCCCATTATTAAAGTGGCTGGAGTTGAGTCAGTGTGTTGGCAGCAGCCACTCAATGTTGGTGGTTGCTGTTTAACAGTCTGATGGCCTTGAGATAGAAGCTGTTTTTCAGTCTCTCGGTCCCAGCTTTGATGCACCTGTACTTTATTAACTTCATACAGTAGCAGATCAAGTTTAGAAGGAATCAAATGGTATTTCAAAGTTGTAGTATCAAGATGAAGGAAAAAGGAAACCGTACACTGCTCTTGATAGTATCACTGATCTTTAATAAGCTTACGAATCGGCCTCACGGCCTACGGCAGAGCCTTTGCGAGTTTCTTTAAATTAGCACCCTTATGTAGACCTAACCCCACCCACATCCGTTCCACGCATCGAAAGGGGTTGGAGGCGAAGGAAAAACAAATATGTGCAACCAAATTTAACATAATGCATTTCATAAATATTCAAATAAAGTGTGTAAATAAGACGTAATAAGGTAGAAATGTCATGCTTTCGGTCATTAAAATGTACTGCGACTGGATAATCCCTGTCGTTTCACCTGATTGAACTTTTATGTTCACTAATTCTCTGTTTGAGAGAACCAGAGGTTTTACCTACATAGTACAGCCCACATGGACATTTAATAATGTAAATAACATGGGTGGTGGAACACGTAATAATGTCATTTATTTGGAACCATTTTCCTGTATGTGGATGACAGAAATATTCACACCTACCTTTAGATTGTGTGACATAGAGAAAGTTAAGATATCAGACAGGAGAGGTGATATAAATAATACTCTGTGTAAAAGAGAATGTTTTGGGATTTTCACCCTCCAGACATTATTTCCTCAAAGTCCTAATGATGAAACGCCTATGTATGTGATGTTGTGAATTTGAACATGAATTCTGCCCCTATTTAAGATTACTCTGAAGTTTTCCGTACGATGTACTCAATGATTAATGAAAACTCTTTGTGGTTTTACAGATGTGTTTAACACGTCTAATTGACACACTTTATTCAAATATTTATGAAACACATACTGTTATATTTGGTAGCACTTATTTATTTTTCCTTCGCCTCCAACCCCTTTCGAGCTGTACATAAGGATGCTCATTTTTTTTTTAACTCACAAAAGCTCTGACGAAAGCCGTGAGGTCGATACGTAAGCTTATTATGAACTGTTACCATGCACCTGCACAAATAGATTGCTCAGATGTGCGAGTGCATTTTGAATTTTAAAGTTATAGTATCAGAAATTGTTACTTTTGTTGTTGCTGTACTTCAGGCTACATACTAGAGTTGTTTTTGGGTTTCATTCATTCATTCAGAGTTATTCAACTTTAATCTTTTTTTCACTGATGTTCTCGCCCCTGTGTTCAAAGATATGTAGGAAAAACAAGCCTGCAGTCACAGAAAGGTTATCTGGGGTTCTAATTATCCTACTGCCTTCTTTCATCTGAACCCTGGAAGCTAGATAGGTCAACTGGCTTCTCTTTCGCCACCAAAACAACGTCATTCATTAAAGGTCCAATATAGTCATTTTTATCTCAATGTCACCAGGAAGGCCAAAACTCCATCACACTAACACCAGCTGAAATCTCAGGCAGTCTATTGAACCAGCTCTTACACTAAAAGGGCATTATCATCATTATCAGTCTTATTCCAACCTAATATTGTGGACATACTGTACATATAAAACATAGGAAATCACATTTTTGACTGCATTGGGCCTTTAACACCCCAACAGCACCCTAAGAAATAAAGACAGAATCTCCGCCCAGCTGAAATAGTACATTTTGAGATATGGAAATGATAATGACGTATTATAGACCCGTGTCCCAAACAAACACTGTACGTCACTTTTACAACACCTAATTTAGCCTCATATGAGTTCCTTAAGCATTTATGTACAGTACTCTGAATCAAACCGCACTGCTTGACAGTGCCTTGGCTCCGATGAAGGGAGGGTGGGGGGGTGTGACTCTTTTTTGGGGGGGATTTATGGAGCCAGGAGAATGCACCACGGAGGTGCTGGAGACGATCCTATGGGGGGAGTATGTGAAAGTGTATGCAAACGAACCATCTGGATTGTTTGAACTGCCTGGGTGTTTGGGAATAAGAGGTCTCTGATCCAGAGCACAGTCTACTGCTTCACTTGTCACCCCTTGTATGTTCTATAGAAATAAGAGCGTGTTCAGTCCCAAATTACATGATAGTGTGACCGAGCGGTCTAAGGTGCTGGATTAAGCCTCCAGTCTCTTCCGGGGCGTGGGTTTGAATCCCACCGCTGTCAATATGCTCACGAGTGGCACACCGGTCTAAGACTCACTACAAACACTGGTTTGATTCTGGACTTTATCACATCTGGCCATGATTGGGAGTCCCATAGTGCAGTGCACAATTGGCCCAGCGCCATCCAGTTCCGGGTTTGGACGGGGTAGGCCGTCATTGTAAATTAGAATGTGTTTTTAACTGACTTGCCTAGCTAAATAAAATTTAAAAATACCACCATATTCTCTATATAGTGCACTACTTTTGACCAGAGCCACATAGGGAATAGGGTGCCATTTGGGATGTATACTATGTCCATACTAGAGCTGATACTCTGTAATAAACTCCAGAGGTAGATGTAGTTAATTTGACAGTTATGTTTGAAATTGCTGAACAAATACTGTAAATGGAATTGGACCTGATAATACTGTATAGATGTTCACCAGGTTTGATGGATGCCATGCTGTTGTAACAGTAGAACTTTAGAATGTCCCTTTGCCCATACGCGGGCGCGAACCAGGGACCCTCTGCACACATCGACAACAGTCACCCACGAAGCATCGTTACAGAGCAAGGGGAACCACTACTTCAAGGTCTCAGAGCAAGTGACGTCACCGATTGAAAAGCTATTTAGTGCGCACCACCACTAACTAGCTATCAGTTTCACAATCACAGTCTTCTAGACTTATAGACCTGTAATACATATTACAGCACAGTATTACATCCTCACAGAGGTCAATGACATATGTAAAAATGAAACATGCTGCAATGGCAACAGCATGTATTCTCATACAGCATACCGTATCGAACATGTAAGCAGAAAATCTCATGTTGCTAGTAGTATGCACTTGCCAAATAAAACAATTATCTCATGAGATGAACTCCACACGCTAATGGAGCCCACTTTCCTATAAACCAATACCAATTCCCTCTCGCATTGCGGTGACGTATTACCCACCACCGTCCCTCAATGGATCTTAACGGGGCAGACATCTGCACTACCGCAGTTAAATAACAAATGATAGCAGCCGTTCAAACGGCCCTGCAACTGCTTTGGTTCACAATGTCACCAAATGTTTCATCTCTGGTGGGGAGGAGTGATGAATGCTGAGCTCAGTCATCTATTCCGCTCGGTTGGATACGCTCTGCAAACTAGTCAACAACAACCTCTTTCTAGACCCAGCTTTTATAGGTGTAGTTTAGTGGTGCGTAAAGAGATTTTAAAAGGTTCATGTTATGGTGGAATAATGTGTGTGGATGTGTACGTATATTGCTTCTACATGTCTAGACTGTGAAAACATGTGGTGATTCACAAGGTAAATTAATAATATCTAACTAAGTACTTAGGCTTGGTATGTCTGCATTGTTATCCAATTAGGAATAACTGCTCTGTGAAGTGCTATGAGGTAAATGCAGAGAAAATGACACTATTAGTTCACTGCTAAAGGCAATATGGGCCCTTATTAGTCCATTGTTAAAGGCAAAATGGAGGTCTGTATTGTCATTATCATGACAGTGTGTTTCAAATTGAAGTCCAATAAAGGTGTCCTGAGAAGACCTGCTGGGTCCAGTCAACTGCAAGGGGAGCCGACCTGGTGCAGCTTCAGCTGACATTTGGGCTGAGCACTAAAGATACCTGCCATTGCCATCCGGAGGGACATTGAGTTGAGAAATGCACCTCAGTGGAGGAGGAGGAGGAGGAAAAGGAGGAAAAGGAGGAGGAGAAGCATCAATTTTGTCTCTGGCTCAGCAATACTTTGCAGTGTCGCTTCCTGATCTAAGTTGGGTGGTGACTCAAGATCAACATCCCCTTCGAGGATCAGTTTATGCGGAGGAGTGAAACTGCTGATGTAAGGAAGCCATGTTGTCATACGTTGGGGTCCATTGCAGAGTCTGCACCACATTATATAATACAACCACGGTTGGATAAAGAGACCTGTAACGGATCTCGTCCTCCTCTTCTGAGGAGGAGTAGCGAGAAGGATCGGAGGACCAAATGCGCAGCGTGGTAAGTATTCATTGTAATTTAATAAAGAAGAATACTGAAACAAAAAACAATACACGACAAATGAACAGTCCTGAATGGTGCAACAAAACACAGAACAGAAAATAAACACCCACGAACCACAGGTGGAAAAACAATACCTAAGTATGATTCTCAATCAGAGACAACTAACGACACCTGCCTCTGATTGAGAACCATACTAGACCGAACACAGAAACCAACATAGAAAAACAAACATAGACTGCCCACCCCAACTCACGCTCTGACCATACTAAAACAAAGACAAAACGAAGGAACTAAGGTCAGAACGTGACAAGACCTGCCATCTGGAGGGGTATTGAGCTGATAAATGCACCACAGTGGAAAAGGAGAAGGAGCAGCCATTTTGTGTCTGGACCAGCAATACTTTGCAGGGTCGCATCCAGGTCTAAGGTGGGTGGGAGAAGGGAGGCACTGTGTTGGTGGTGGAGGACATTTAGGATGTAGATCAGCACATACTGTTAAATTAATAGACAGGAGTGTGTTTTTAATTTGAGGAACCATTTTGGGATCTGACTCCACAGCACTTTGCTGGTCACATTATGACAAAGTGGGCCTATGCACTGCAGTGGTGGAGACTGGGGAGGCCATTTTGACTCAAGATCAACCTTAACTTTTTAGGATCAGTTTATATGGAGGAGTGAAACTGCTGACGTAAGGAAGCCATTTTGTCATACAGTGTGTTCCATTGCAGAGTCTGCACCATACTATATAATACAACCACAGTTGGATACTAAACTTTTACTTCCTGGCTACAGGTCTGGGAACACACATAAGGGGCAGATATTGCTACTGCTAACACAACACAAGCTCTTAAATCAGAAAAATGGTTTACTGCTCTCTCTGTATTACAGTACATCTATTTAAGTCTTGTCGATGTCAGAAACAGAGGTTTTAGAATGAAGAATCAGTATTGAGCAGCAGAAAGGTGTCAGCCACGGATTACAATGACAAGAGACGATCCTGTAAGCGAAAGCACTCTGGGATTTATAAATTCACTGACTCCTACTAGACAAGGATTGATTTAAACCAGCTTATCTGAAGGAGACTCCTCCAACGACCAGAGCTGAAACCCATCCACAGAAAGGCAATATCCCACATATTACTATTATTACCACAGAATTGGAAATGCTAATTCATTTTTATAGAGTCAATGTAATGCAAATGAGGACAGAAAATCCTGAATAATGTATTTTTTCTATTTATTTTCTCGCTCTGCATACTTTATGGAGATGGATGTCCCCCGTTGCATTTGGGCTAACGTTTAGTGGCGATACGATTCTGTGTGGAATATATTTAACCGCATACAATTTGCATCATTAGGGTGGATTAATTCAAGCAATGTTTTCTTATAGAAGGACTGGAGGGACTGTGTGGCACGATCAACAAGGCTGATTCCTACCATTTCCTGATTAGTTTTTTGGTAGCTGCACCCCTGGGAGAAGGGAATGGAGAAAAATGATTTGTTCTGCTAGCAAGCGAAACGCCAACAGCCAACATTCGTCACATTCATTTGGTGCCTGTATGTTTTGAAAAGCAAAAACAATGGCAAGTGACAAATGTTGGAGAAGCCTAATCGACAAGGTTAATGAGGTAGAAAGTGTCAAGAGAACAACCGTATATGTGATTTTTATGATATAACACCTTAGCGATAAGCAACATTTTACCTCTCCCTGACCCTCCTTGCAACACAACTTAGTTCTGCCACTAAAGTTATGTGCCCATTTTTCTCAACAGTCAGAGTGTTATTTTCTCATTTCCCAGCCTGCCTCTCTCATCCAGACTGATAATACCTTCAAATCCTAAGACCCTGACAGACTGACGCGGGTTTATCCAGATGTGGGTCGCACTTGTTCAGTATGATCCCTGTGAAACCAGGAGAAGCCAAACTATCCCTCTGACATTTTCACATGCCCTTGATGAGTATGGTTTACTCTGGGCCGCACTCAACTCCTGTTCATGACTTTATCTGAATAACAGAAAGAGGATAGTAGAAGGGGGGATAAGGGTCCATCCATCACTCTACACAGGATGAGAAACAAAAAGTAAAAGGTACATTTTGGAGTGTTCCCTCTTTCATTATTCAGCCTCCATGATATTAATTTGCTCCCCATCCAAAATGCACCCTGATGATTCTTAAAATCACTATTCTTATACTTCCAGGTCACCTTGCTTGGCAAGTGTAGTGTACAGTTGAACAACATGTTGTATCGTGTTGGGTTTCAGAGGATATTTCCTTCCAACAATGACCTGCATCACACAAACAAGTAAACTACAAAGTAGGCTGTAGGGTGACATATTGTCAACATTATCTACAATGTTTGTTTCCATGCTCAATACAATACTAAACATAAGTGTACATGGAATATGCCATATTGAAAGGATGTTGCTATATACCATTTTGTATGGTAGATTACTACTAAACAATAGGTTTGCATTTAAAGCTGGAATCCTTAATGATGTAACTGCCATGTCCATTTGCAATGTTACAACATCAAAGTTACTTCAAACAACAAATACTGTTTTGTTTTTCTCTAACGTCATTGCAAGCACAATAGAACAGCAGAGGATGTACTGTGATTTCTTTTTACTGCGATGCTGGATGTTCCTCTCCTCAGTTACTTCAACTAAACAAAAGCAATAACACATGTGCTGGGAGGAACAGTGGCACTGTTTCACCTTATGGGGAGTTCAGCTTTACAATAAGCTTGAGACTATATCTTTTTATATATAGACATATTGGTTTATGTCTCTGTGGTGGCACGATGAACATGTTAAAACCCCTACAGACATGTTATGAATGCACATGCAGTGGTTAACGTGACAACCATCTTGCCATGGAACTCCAATGGGGTTTCCTACCACATAGTGAACGAACTAACAGCAACAGCATTATACCACAACCCAAAATGGGCCCATCCAACTTCAGTCACCATAATTCAATTTACCCCCTTACGCCAAAGACCACAAAATGGCACAAGGATGTCATTAGTAAAAGAAAATATATATAAAAGCTTACGGAAAGGTAGATTTTCTCTGAGAGAGGATAGGTGGAGACCACATAATGATGAGACACTTAGTTTCATTATTGTTCACGATTTATAGGCCCCTGAGTTACGATCATTAGGGGAAATGTGGGGGAGTGGACGGGGCGTGCATCTAGAGATGGGGGGTGGTGGATGGGAAATTACATCAAGGTTTTTTTTTCGGGTGAACACATCTTTGGTCCTTCACTGACTTTCCAATTAGTACATTACTAATGTTGTCCAAAAGAGCCAAACTCCGGCCACGTTAAACAAATACTGTAGGTTCTAAACCTCAAGGGCATCGAAGATTCAAATAGAACTGGCACTGAATGTATGTCTAAGTGTATATATGTGGGAAAGGAATTGCAGCTGAGAGAGAATGAAAATGCTAATGAATAAGCATTGTCTGGGCTTTTGATTGTGTTTGGTTATTAATGTCATGGGAAAGGTAGATAATTACAACCAGGTGTGTAGTATAACTCTACAGGTTAGATATACTGGAATTGATGCTCTATAAAAGTAAAATCAATAATGTAGAGTACAGCTTTGCTGGTTCAATTTGTCTTGCTGTCCAAATCTACAGCCCATGAGGCAGAATCGCCCAGGTTTAGTATCTGATTGGAAGTTTTAGCACAGACCAACCCTGCGTTACTGCGACAAAGTATAGTTTTCTGTATCGACAAAGTATAGTCAAACTCCAGTATAGACCATCTCCAGTATAGTCCAACCTCAGTATAATCCAACTCCAGTATAGACCATCTCCAGTATAGACCAACTCCAGTATAGACTAACTGAAGAATAGTCCAACCCCAGTATAGTCCAAATCCAGTATTGCCCAACACCAGTATAATCCAACTCCAGAATAGACCAACTCCAGAATACACCAACTCCAGAATAGACCAACTCCAGAATAGACCAACTCCCGTCCACATCAACATTCCACTGAAAGAGGAAGTTGCTTTGATAATCCCCTATTTCTAATTGAAGGAGGAAGTTGCTTTGATAATCCCCTATTTCTAATTGAAAGAGGAAGCTGCTTTGATAATCCCCTATTTCTAATTGAAAGAGGAAGCTGCTTTGATAATCCCCTATTTCTAATTGAAGGAGGAAGTTGCTTTGATAATCCCCTATTTCTAATTGAAAGAGGAAGCTGCTTTGATAATCCCCTATTTCTAATTGAAAGAGGAAGCTGCTTTGATAATCCCCTATTTCTAACTGAAGGAGGAAGCTGCTTTGATAATCCCCTATTTCTAATTGAAGGAGGAAGCTGCTTTGATAATCCCCTATTTCTAATTGAAGGAGGAAGCTGCTTTGATAATCCCCTATTTCTAACAGATGAGGAAACCAATACCGTTGGCTGGCAGCTTCAAACGACCATAAACACGAATGGATTCAAATGGATGCCCCTTTCACTATCGCTCTCCCTCAGAGGGAGACTTTATCATACTAATAAACAAGAAAAAAACGCAGAGCGGGTTATGTTAGCAACATATGAAAGTGGAGCCGGCCACAGACCGAGGCTGTTGGATTTTAGTTAAGAGGCGAGGTTCAGCAAGAGGCAGAATCCATCACGTCGACCATTATGTGTTCCCCACAGAATAATGATGGAAGGTTGGCAGCTCTGGCACTGATACCCAGCTGATCCTATTTGAAAAGTTAAATGTCAGCCTTGTCCCTGGCCGAGACACTGAGATACACACTCTGACTTCTGTCTGAGGGGGATTCAAAAGGCAGGGACAGGGAGAAACAAGAGAGGGAGTGGGAGAGGTGTAATAAAGTGTCATATCACCATCAGTGCCAGCTCACGGAAGGGACATATGCAAACCGTGTTTTGTCCCTCACTGTCACTGTAATATGGGCCAATAACTGAGAGAAGGAAGTGAATATATTCTGGAGGCCCTGTTTCAAAACAAATTGACAAAACCGATCAACTGACATCAGCTCCTCCACTGCAAGCAACAAATAACAGCAGTAAAATAAAGAACACCTCTAACTGAAATAGATGCTTTGTTTACAGTTTCTCAATCACTTTAGCAAATTTTTTGAAACAGTCTTAACTTTCTCTAAACTGTAAATGCAATTGTCACAACTGTTTGATGGGACTTTACAACTCTATTGCATGTCTGCAAAATGTAGTAGCTCACCCAAAACATTTCATTCATGCTTCAAAACCTAGTTATTGTGTCAGTAAATTGGCCAATGCCACCAAAATGAAAAGTTTTTTTTTGTCAAAAAATGTTTCGTTGTTTTTTCACCACTGCAGTTTGTTACATAAAACATTTCAGTTTTGTTCTACTTTATAGTTGACACTGACTGCTTACTGTAGTATACAATAATGTACATTTCGTCTAGCTGAATGCTATTGTATCACACTGAGCTTTTTAGATACCGATATCAGCAGTAGGTTAAAGTTTACTGGGAAAAGTCAATACTGTACAATACTGTAATACACAGAAAAAGGATATGCACATTTGTATGTATACAGTAAATTAATTTTTGTAGCATGTAAACAGAAAATTCACACTTGCATGTCCATTCTTATATATAAAGTAATCTATAGTGAACAGACAATTTGCCACAAAATGGCATCCATGCAAAAAAAATGAAAAACACAACAGAAAACCTGCAGTTGTTCTGTTAAAAACAATAACTTGTACCTCCTCACAGGATGTAACACTACAAGTTCCCTTCTTGGTGGACACCCTGTCGCTCTTGTTTGTCTGGCGAGAGATTTTCGTCAACATCACATCTGATGTTTTCCCTTGTGATGCACCGGGGGGTAAATCTACTTGCGTGGCGCAACCATCCCTTGCAATGATCGCCTGTGATGTCCTCACAAACAGCATTCATGTCATCTAACAGAGACATCTGATCTTGTGCCCGATAGTCATATACTTTCCACCTCCATGCTGAAACAAACCACCATGCTGAAAGGAACTCCATTGTTATCCTTTCATGCAGAGCAAACCTTTCCCTAACAATGCTGGTTCGCTGGAAGCTGACATTATCCCACACAATTACATAATTTGGCAAATCTAGTCTAACTAAACCTTGTTCGTGTTCTGGTATTAGATCTCTGTAAAGTGTATTTAGGAAGGCCAGGAGAAGTTGGGTGTTACAGGGCCCAATGTGAGGAATGTGTGCTCACACCATTCTCAAAATGGCAACACATATTGTAATATTGCCCCCACGTTGGCCTGGTGTGCCAATTGTGACTCGGTGTCCAATGAGATTGTGGCCACGCCTCCTGCCTTTGGCCTGATAGAACCCAGCCTCGTCCACAAAAACAAGAATGTGGGTCATTTCACGTCTTTCCAGTTCCGTTATTCTCTATATAGTAACACAAAAAATATAAAGTTAGTTTTACGTAACATTTCTGATTCTAGAATAGGCTATCTACAACTTCAAGAAGTACATACAGGCATCATTGAAGTACAGTAAAACTCCCTGTACAATATATATATATATATATATATATATATATATATATATATTTTTATTTAACCTTTATTTAACCAGGTTGGCCAGTTGAGAACAAGTTCTCATTTACAACTGCGACCTGGCCAAGATAAAGCATAGCAGTGTGAACAGACAACACAGAGTTACACATGGAGTAAACAATTAACAAGTCAATAACACAGTAGAAAAAAAGAGAGTCTTTATACATTGTGTGCAAAAGGCATGTTAACACTGGAGTGATAAATTATCAGATGGTCATGTACAGGTAGAGATACTGGTGTGCAAAAGAGCAGAAAAGTAAATAAATATAAACAGTATTGGGATGAGGTAGGTAAAATTGGGTGGGCTATTTACCGATAGACTATGTACAGCTGCAGCGATCGGTTAGCTGCTCAGATAGCAGATGTTTGAAGTTGGTGAGGGAGATAAAAGTCTCCAACTTTTTGCAATTCCTTCCAGTCACAGGCAGCATAGAACTGGAACGAAAGGCGGCCAAATGAGGTGTCGGCTTTAGAGATGATCAGTGAGATACACCTGCTGGAGCGCGTGCTACGGGTGGGTGTTTCAATCGTGACCAGTGAACTGAGATAAGGCGGAGCTTTACCTAACATGGACTTGTAGATGACGGAAGGAGAGTTTACAGTCTAGCCAGACACCTAGGTACTTATAGATGTCCACATATTCTAGGTCGGAACCATCCAGGGTGGTGATGCTAGTCGGGCGTGTGGGTGCAGGCAGCGAACGGTTGAAAAGCATGCATTTGGTTTTACTAGCATTTAAGAGCAGTTGGAGGCCACGGAAGGAGTGTTGTATGGCATTGAAGCTCGTTTGGAGGTTGGATAGCACAGTGTCCAAGGAAGGGCCAGAAGTATACAGAATGGTGTCGTCTCCGTAGAGGTGGATCAGGGAATCGCCCGCAGCAAGAGCAACATCATTGATATATACAGAGAAAAGAGTCGGCCAGAGAATTGAACCCTGTGGCACCCCATAGAGATTGCTAGAGGACCGGACAACATGCCCTCTTATTTGACACACTGAACTCTGTCTGCAAAGTAGTTGGTGAACCAGGCAAGGCAGTCATTACAAAAACCGAGGCTACTGAGTCTGCCGATAAGAATATGGTGATTGACAGAGTCAAAGCCTTGGCCAGGTCGATGAAGACGGCTGCACAGTACTGTCTTTTATCGATGGCGGTTATGATATCGTTTAGTACCTTGAGCGTGGCTGAGGTGCACCCGTGACAGAAATAGAGGGTCCAGATTGTCAAGCCCAGCTGATTTGTACGGGTCCAGGTTTTGCAGCTCTTTCAGAACATCTTTCAGACCAGCCTCTTCCAATTGATGACACTGTGGACCTGTTTACATTAGGCTGTACTATCCGACCAGCTTCTTCCATTGTCAGACCATGGTTTATAACACTGTGGACGTGTTTACATTAGTCTGTACTCTCCGACCAGCTTCTTCCATTGTCAGACCATGGTTTATAACACTGTGGACCTGTTTACATTAGGCTGTACTCTCCATCCAGCCTCTTCCATTGTCAGACCATGGTTTATAACACTGTGGACCTGTTTACATCAGTCTGTACTCTCCGACCAGCTTCTTCAAATCAAATCAAATTTTATTTGTCACATACACATGGTTAGCAGATGTTAATGCGAGTGTAGCAAAATGCTTTTGCTTCTAGTTCCAACAATGCAGTAATAACCAATGAGTAATCCAGCTAACAATTCCAAAACTACTGCCTTCTGTACTCTCCGACCAGCCTCTTCCATTGTAAGACTATGGTTTATAACATTGTGGACCTGTTTACATTAGGCTGTACTCTCCCACCAGCCTCTTCCACTGTCGGACCATGGTTTATAACACTGTGGACCTGTTTATATTAGGCTATACTCTCCCACCAGCCTCTTCCATTGTCAGACCATGGTTTACAATACTGTGGACCTGTTTACATTAGGCTGTACTCTCCCACCAGCCTCTTCCACTGTCGGACCATGGTTTATAACACTGTGGACCTGTTTACATTAGGCTGTACTCTCCCACCAGCCTCTTCCATTGTAAGACTATGGTTTATGACATGGGCCACAATTGTGGCTCTGATTTCATCAGGGACTCGTAATCTTTGCCTTCGACCTCTTCCTCTATTATGTCTTCCCCTAACACCACCACCACGCATTCTTACACATCTTCTTATTTCTCTTCCACGAGCATGTAGCTGCTGTTCAGAGTTGTGATGTTCCTCCATGTTCAAAAATGGTAGTGATTGTGCCATGGGCAAGCTCCATATATTTACTTGACTGGTGAGATTGTGATTCCTATTTCATCACTATGTCACCTGGCAGGTAATTTACCAATTTTACAGACATCACAAACATTCCATGTCATAGATATTTATGGAATATACATGTACAGTGGGGCAAAAAAGTATTTAGTCAGCCACCAATTGTGCAAGTTCTCTCACTTAAAAAGGTGAGAGAGGCCTGTAATTTTCATCATAGGTACACTTCAACTATGACAGACAAAATTAGAAAAGAAATCCAGAAAATCACATTGTAGGCTTTTTAATTAATTAATTTGCAAATTATGGTGGAAAATAAGTATTTGCTCACCTACAAACAAGCACGGATTCTGGCTCTTACAGACCTGTAACTTCTTCTTTAAGAGGCTCCTCTGTCCTCCACTTGTTACCTGTATTAATGGCACCTGTTTGAACTTGTTATCAGTATAAAAGACACCTGTCCACAACCTCAAACAGTCACACTCCAAACTCCACTATGGCCAAGACCAAAGAGCTGTCAAAGGACACCAGAAACAAAATTGTAGACTTGCACCAGGCTGCAATAGGTAAGCAGCTTGGTTTGAAGAAATCAACTGTGGGAGCAATTATTAGAAAATGGAAGACATACAAGTGTTACGGCTTTCTATGTGTGAATGAGAGTCGGACCAAAATGAGGCGTGTAGATTGCGATCCATGTTTAATGAAAAACACACTAAACACAAACACTACAAAAACAATGAACGTAACAGAATCACCCACCCCCCCCCCCAATACATTTTTGGGGCTGACTCTCGGGCTTCCATCCGCGTCGCCGTGCTGCCTCCTCATACCAGCGCCTCTCCGCTTTCCCCGCCTCCAGTTCTTCCTTGGGGCGGCGATATTCTCCAGGGTCCTTCTCCGTCAAGGATTTCCTCCCAAGTCCAGAAATCCTTATTATGTATCTCCTGCTGCTGCTGCCTGTTGACACGCCGCTTGGTCCAACTCTCATTCACACATAGAAAGTTGTAACAGATAAGCACCTTGGGGGGGGGGGGGGGGGGTTCTGTCATGCCCTGGTCTAAGCATTTTGTGTTTGTTTTGTGTGTTTTTATTTTTTTTTATTTGGTCAGGCCAGGGTGTGGCATGGGTTTTTGTATGTGGTGTGTTTTGTATTGTGATTGTAGCTTAGTGGGGTGTTCTAGATAAGTCTATGGCTGTCTGAAGTGGTTCTCAATCAAAGGCAGGTGTTTATCGTTATGTCTGATCGGGAACCATATTTAGGCAGCCATATTCTTTGAGTGTTTCGTGGGTGATTGTCCTTATGTCCTTAGTGTCCTTTTGTCTGTCGTGTATTAGTTTGCACCAGTATTAGGCTGTTTCAGTTTTCATTACGTTCATTGTTTTTGTAATGTTTGTATTTTGATTCGTGTTTCTTCAGTTTATTAAACATGGATCGTAATCTACACGCCGCATTTTGGTCCGACTCTCCTTCACACCTAGAAAACCGTAACAACAAGACCACTGATAATCTCCCTTGATCTGGGGCTCCACGCAAGATCTCACCCCGTGGGGTCAAAATGATCACAAGAACGGTGAGCAAAAATCCCAGAACCACACGGGTGGACCTCGTGAATGACCTGCAGAGAGCTGGCTCCAAAGTAACAAAGCCTACCATCAGTAACACACTACGCCACCAGGAACTCAAATCCTGCAGTGCCAGACGTGTCCCCCTGCTTAAGCCAGTACATGTCCAGGCCCATCTGAAGTTTGCTAGAGAGCATTTGGATGATCCAGAAGAAGATTGGGAGAATGTCATATGGTCAGATGAAACCAAAATATAACTTTTTGGTAAAAACTCAAATCGTCGTGTTTGGAGGACAAAGAATGCTGAGTTGCATCCAAAGAACACCATACCTACTGTGAAGCATGTGGGTGGAAACATCATGCTTTGGGGCTGATTTTCTGCAAAGGGACCAGGATGACTGATCCGTATAAAGGAAAGAATGAATGGGGCCATGTATCGTGAGATTTTGAATGAAAACCTCCTACCATCAGCAAGGGCATTGAAGATGAAACGTGGCTGGGTCTTTCAGCATGACAATGATCCCAAACACACCGCCCGGGCAACGAAGGAGTGGCTTCGTAAGAAGGATTTCAAGGTCCTGGAGTGGCCTAGCCAGTCTCCAGATCTCAACCCCATAGAAAATCTTTGGAGGGAGTTGAAAGTCCGTGTTGCCCAGCAACAGCCCCAAAACATCACTGCTCTAGAGGAGATCTGCATGGAGGAATGGGCCAAAATACCAGCAACAGTGTGTGAAAACCTTGTGAAGACTTACAGAAAACGTTTTACCTCTGTCATTGCCAACAAAGGGTATATAACAAAGTATTGAGATAAATTCATTAAAAATCCTACAATGTGATTTTCTGGATTTTTTTTCTCATTTTGTCTGTCATAGTTGAAGTGTACCTATGATGAAAATTACAGGCCTCTCTCATCTTTTTAAGTGGGAGAACTTGCACAATTGGTGGCTGATTAAATGCTTTTTTCCCCCACTGTATGTCTGACTGATTTTGCATGTGACGGCTCACACAATGAAAGAATGTTTAGAAGTTGTGAAGAGCACGACAGTTTCACTGAGAATCAACTCGTCAGTTTTCATCAGCAAGCCATGTGCATGTAGTTATTGGGCAAATTGTAGACAATTGTACTTACTCTTTTGCACACGTGCCAAAACCTGTGCAATTTGCTTAAATTAATAAGAAATTAAAATCTGGTGTGGACAAGAAACTCATTGTTCAGAGTTGTGAACTTATTGTTTAAAAAAAAAAAAAAATATATATATATATATATATATATATATATATATATATATATATATATATATATATAATTGAGCCAAAGCGATTGAGCCAAAGCAATTGAGAAAAACTGTAATAAAATTTCAAACATCCATTAATCAACATCAATCTCCCTTTTTCCCCAGTCTTTAATTCATAATCTTCACTCCCACTCCCAATCCCACTCCCTTGTCACACACACACACACACACACACACACACACACACACACACACACACACACACACACACACACACACACACACACACACACACACACACACACACACACACACACACACACACACGACTTGACAGGCGATTACCAATAAACTGACAGCTCCTCCACATAAAGGTTATGACGCCTCTGAAACATCAAAGCCTTCAGGTGATTGGATAGGAGTTCTAATCACACCCTGTGGACGTGTGGTCTTCACCAACAGCAAGGAGGGGCTACTCATAAGACATAACCCAATGCCCAATAACCCAGTATCTGTGTAAAGGTAGCCTGATGTATCCTTGCAACTGGGGCTTGGAATGCAATACAGAAGCTGCCCATCCTAAAAAGACAAAAGGATGTCATACATACAGGCACCTTTGACGAAGATGAGCAAAAAATACAGTATGAAATAAAAGAATAAAAAAATAAAAATAAACAAAAAAAGTAATTATGCATGGCCAACGAGCTCTATTTGCACGTCATCCGACCGTATCACAGGGTCTAATTCAGGTGCCAATGCCATTTAGCCATCTCTAGGAATTTACATTTGTTGGTCCTGTGTGGCTCAGTCGGTAGAGCATGGCGCTTGCAACGCTTGCAACGCCAAGCGTCGTGGGTTCGATTCCCGCTGGGGCCACCCATATGTAAAAAAGTAGTGGCCCCAGCCGACTTGTAAGTCGCTTTGGACAAAAGCGTCTGCTAAATGGGATATATTATTATATATATATATATTATTATATTATGGTTGACATGAAAAGAAAGCTCTTTGGCCACGTACACAAGTAGTGGTTTTGGTGTCTAAAGAAATATCCATATGATGAGAAGAACCCCATGCTTACTGTAAAATATGGTGGTGGATCTTTGATGCTATGGTGATATTTGGCTTCCACTTGTCCTGGGGCACGGTCAACGGCATTATGAACTTTACCCAGTACAAGGGCATTTTAGCAAAAAACATGTTTGCCTCTGCCTGGAGGCTGAAACTTGGCCCCAAGTGAATCTTCCAACAAGATAATAACTCCAAGCCCACATGAACATCCATAAAGAAATGGTTATTTGACCACAAAATCAAGATTTTGCAATAAACCTCTCAGTCTCCAGACTGGAACCCCATTGACAACCTGTGGATTGAATGGAAGTGGCAGTCCATCAACTGGGGCGTTGCACTCAATATAAATAGGCCGACATGCTGAGAAACCAAAAAGATGTCACACATCCACAATATCACCAAAGGAACACAGGTGTATGGCAAGTTTCTCACACACGCTACAATCTGTTTCCTTGTTGTTAGTACATTGGCTATTTAACAACAACAATCCATCTGCTGTTGTGACAATGCATATCTGCTATTCTATTAAAAGAGTAACTCCCCTCTGTTCCCGCTCTATCTCTCCTCGCTGTATCCATAATTTCCCTTTGATTTCAATCCCCTGTTCTCTCTGCATCATTGTGCCAGCGCTGCCACGACTGCATCCTATTGAGTTTGAATTCCACCAGGCCTGTGCTTTCTAGTTTAGTCTTCTCTGTCTAAGTTTTGTGGTTGTGTGTATGTATGCATGCATTCAGCTTTGGTATGTTTGTCCACAAAACTCTTTGGTTATAGTCTATTGTATTATAATCTATTGGGCTCTGAGCCATCATTCCCCCACTTGACTAATGACAGTAATCCTGCTATCTGTAACAGGCAACAACCTAATGCAGACAAGGGATCAATCAAATCCCAATATGCACTGTAGAGCAGGTGAGTCAGAGACTGGAGAAGTCACAAAAATGAGTGACTCAGGTGATGTTGGATACTGTGAGCTCGTTTGACTGTGTGAAGAAATGTGACTTGTTTCTGTTGGTAAAGTTTTTTTAATCACTTTTTTCAAAGGAAGTGTGAATAAATGCATCTCCAACATGTCAACTATCTGATTTGGTTGTTGTACAGAATGTGGTAGACTGACGTTCTTCATCTGACATTGTGCGTCTGAGTGGGAGACTACAGGGGGCTGACAGGAACATTATTTGGGGATAACAAAGTTATGTCAGACACCTGGGGTTCTCCTCTTGACATACACAAACAGGGTATAAGGGTATTAAACACAGAGAACACTTGTATTAAAAGACTGGTGCTGAGGGAACTTTACTTTTTGAGACGTGTCACAGACACTCTTAATTGTATCGCTCTTAGTCAGAGAGAGAGGGGAACAGCTACATCCATAGTAATCATGTCTTCACACTGAGCACACGTTCTGAGATAAGAGTCAAGACAAGTCACCCAGAGTTCTAGAACTCGAAATAGAACAGTTTACTAAACAGTTTGGTAAAGAGACAGAATTTGACCTGCATTGAATACAAAAAGACTGAAGACAAATAGTAAAGTGATCTGACAAAGCTTGAGACACATCTGTTTGAATATAGGAAAACTCAATATGTTATCAGTACAGGACAGACTGTTTTAAAGTTGCACTTGTATTGACTCACAACTAAATTTACTTCATTATCTAATTTACTAATCACCATTGGATTCCACATCGCATCAGTGCTTAAGGAATCGTTTCATCAGAACGGTAAGTATGTTGTCTAAGAGTGTTCCATGTTCACAAATGTATGTCTTCTGAGAGAGTTTAATGTCCACAAAGGTATGTTGTCTGCGAGTGTTCCATGTCCACAAGGTATGTTGTCTGAGAGTGTTCCATGTCCACAAAGGTATGTCTTCTGAGGGTTTTCCATGTCCACAAAGTTTTAAGTAACGGAACGCAATCAACCTTGCTAGCTAGCCAGCTAGCCCCCGAATAGCAGCACTGTAGAAACTATTACACTCGACGGAACGACTTGATTAGTGTAGTGTCAACATCGCAGCCACTACCAGCTAGCCTACTCCAGCAGTACTGTTTCATTTCAATCATTTTAGTCAATAAGATTCTTGCTACGTAAGCTTAACTTTCTGAACATTCGAGACGTGTAGTCCACTTGTCATTCCAATCTCCTTTGCATTAGCGTAGCCTCTTCTGTACCCTGTTAACTATGTGTCTATCTATCCCTGTTCTCTCCTCTCTGCACAGACCATACAAACGCTCCACACCGCGTGGCCGCGGCCACCCTAATCTGGTGGTCCCAGCGCGCACGACCCACGTGGAGTTCCTGGTCTCCGGTAGCCTCTGGAACTGCCGATCTGCGGCCAACAAGGCAGAGTTCATCTCAGCCTATGCCTCCCTCCAGTCCCTCGACTTCCTGGCACTGACGGAAACATGGATCACCACAGATAACACTGCTACTCCTACTGCTCTCTCTTCGTCCACCCACGTGTTCTCGCACACCCCGAGAGCTTCTGGTCAGCGGGGTGGTGGCACCGGGATCCTCATCTCTCCCAAGTGGTCATTCTCTCTCTCTCCCCTTACCCATCTATCTATCGCCTCCTTTGAATTCCATGCTGTCACAGTTACCAGCCCTTTCAAGCTTAACATTCTTATCATTTATCGCCCTCCAGGTTCCCTCGGAGAGTTCATCAATGAGCTTGATGCCTTGATAAGCTCCTTTCCTGAGGACGGCTCACCTCTCACAGTCCTGGGCGACTTTAACCTCCCCACGTCTACCTTTGACTCATTCCTCTCTGCCTCCTTCTTTCCACTCCTCTCCTCTTTTGACCTCACCCTCTCACCTTCCCCCTACTCACAAGGCAGGCAATACGCTCGACCTCATCTTTACTAGATGCTGTTCTTCCACTAACCTCACTGCAACTCCCCTCCAAGTCTCCGACCACTACCTTGTATCCTTTTCCCTCTCGCTCTCATCCAACACTTCCCACACTGCCCCTACTCGGATGGTATCGCGCCGTCCCAACCTTCGCTCTCTCTCCCCCGCTACTCTTTCCTCTTCCATCCTTTCATCTCTTCCCTCTGCTCATACCTTCTCCAACCTTTCTCCTGACTCTGCCTCCTCAACCCTCCTCTCTTCCCTTTCTGCATCCTTTGACTCTCTATGTCCCCTATCCTCCAGGCCGGCTCGGTCCTCCCCTCCCGCTCCGTGGCTCGATGACTCATTGCGAGCTCACAGAACAGAGCTCCGGGCAGCCGAGCGGAAATGGAGGAAAACCCGCCTCCCTGCGGACCTGGCATCCTTTCACTCCCTCCTCTCTACATTTTCCTCCTCTGTCTCTGCTGCTAAAGCCACTTTCTACCACTCTAAATTCCAAGCATCTGCCTCTAACCCTAGGAAGCTCTTTGCCACCTTCTCCTCCCTTCTGAATCCTCCTCCCCCTCCCCCCTCCTCCCTCTCTGCAGATGACTTCGTCAACCATTTTGAAAAGAAGGTCGACGACATCCGATCCTCGTTTGCTAAGTCAAACGACACCGCTGGTTCTGCTCACACTGCCCTACCCTGTGCTCTGACCTCTTTCTCCCCTCTCTCTCCAGATGAAATCTCGCTTCTTGTGACGGCCGGCCGCCCAACAACCTGCCCGCTCGACCCTATCCCCTCCTCTCTCCTCCAGACCATTTCCGGGGACCTTCTCCCTTACCTCACCTCGCTCATCAACTCATCCCTGACCGCTGGCTACGTCCCTTCCGTCTTCAAGAGAGCGAGAGTTGCACCCCTTCTGAAGAAACCTACACTCGATCCCTCCGATGTCAACAACTACAGACCAGTATCCCTTCTTTCTTTTCTCTCCAAAACTCTTGAACGTGCCGTCCTTGGCCAGCTCTCCCTCTATCTCTCTCAGAATGACCTTCTTGATCCAAATCAGTCAGGTTTCAAGACTAGTCATTCAACTGAGACTGCTCTTCTCTGCATCACGGAGGCGCTCCGCACTGCTAAAGCTAACTCTCTCTCCTCTGCTCTCATCCTTCTAGACCTATCGGCTGCCTTCGATACTGTGAACCATCAGATCCTCCTCTCCACCCTCTCCGAGTTGGGCATCTCCGGCGCGGCCCACGCTTGGATTGCGTCCTACCTGACAGGTCGCTCCTACCAGGTGGCGTGGCGAGAATCTGTCTCCTCGCCACGCGCTCTCACCACTGGTGTCCCCCAGGGCTCTGTTCTAGGCCCTCTCCTATTCTCGCTATACACCAAGTCACTTGGCTCTGTCATAACCTCACATGGTCTCTCCTATCATTGCTATGCAGACGACACACAATTAATCTTCTCCTTTCCCCCTTCTGATGACCAGGTGGCGAATCGCATCTCTGCATGTCTGGCAGACATATCAGTGTGGATGACGGATCACCACCTCAAGCTGAACCTCGACAAGACGGAGCTGCTCTTCCTCCCGGGGAAGGACTGCCCGTTCCATGATCTCGCCATCACGGTTGACAACTCCATTGTGTCCTCCTCCCAGAGCGCTAAGAACCTTGGCGTGATCCTGGACAACACCCTGTCGTTCTCAACCAACATCATGGCGGTGGCCCGTTCCTGTAGGTTCATGCTCTACAACATCCGCAGAGTACGACCCTGCCTCACCCAGGAAGCGGCGCAGGTCCTAATCCAGGCACTTGTCATCTCCCGTCTGGATTACTGCAACTCGCTGTTGGCTGGGCTCCCTGCCTGTGCCATTAAACCCCTACAACTCATCCAGAACGCCGCAGCCCGTCTGGTGTTCAACCTTCCCAAGTTCTCTCACGTCACCCCGCTCCTCCGCTCTCTCCACTGGCTTCCAGTTGAAGCTCGCATCCGCTACAAGACCATGGTGCTTGCCTACGGAGCTGTGAGGGGGACGGCACCGCAGTACCTCCAGGCTCTGATCAGGCCCTACACCCAAGCAAGGGAACTGCGGTCATCCTCCTCTGGCCTGCTCGCCTCCCTACCATTGAGGAAGTACAGTTCCCGCTCAGCCCAGTCAAAACTGTTCGCTGCTCTGGCCCCCCAATGGTGGAACAAACTCCCTCACGACGCCAGGACAGCGGAGTCAATCACCACCTTCCGGAGACACCTGAAACCCCACCTCTTCAAGGAATACCTAGGATAGGATAAGTAATCCTTCTCACCCCCCCCCTTAATGACTTAGATGCACTATTGTAAAGTGGCTGTTCCACTGGATGTCAGAAGGTGAATTCACCAATTTGTAAGTCGCTCTGGATAAGAGCGTCTGCTAAATGACTTAAATGTAAATGTAAATGTAATGACTGCGAGTGTCCCATGTCCACAGGGTATGTTGTCTGAGAGTGTTCCATGTCCACAAAGGTATCTTGTCTGAGAGTGTTCCATGTCCACAAAGGTATGTTGTCTGAGGGTGTTCCATGTCCACAAAGGTATGTTGTCTGAGGGTGTTCCATGTCCACAAAGGTATGTCTTGTGAGGGTTTTCCATGTCCACAAAGTTATGTTGTCTGAGGGTGTTCCATGTCCACAAAGGTATGTCTTCTGAGGGTTTCCATGTCCACAAAGGTATGTTGTCTGAGGGTGTTCCATGTCCACAAAGGTATGTCTTCTGAGGGTGTTCCATATCCACAAAGGTATGATGACTGCGAGTGTCCCATGTCCACAGGGTATGTTGTCCGAGAGTGTTCCATGTCCACAAAGGTATGTCTTCTGAGGGTGTTCCATATCCACAAAGGTATGTTGTCTGAGAGTGTTCCATGTCCACAAAGGTATGTTGTCTGCGAGTGTTCCATGTCCACAAAGGTATGTTGTCTGAGGGTGTTCCATATCCACAAAGGTATGATGACTGCGAGTGTCCCATGTCCACAGGGTATGTTGTCTGAGAGTGTTCCATGTCCACAAAGGTATGTTGTCTGAGAGTGTTCCATGTCCACAAAGGTATGTTGTCTGAGGGTGTTCCATGTCCACAAAGGTATGTTGTCTGAGAGTGTTCCATGTCCACAGGGTCTGTTGTCTGAGAGTGTTCCATGTCCACAAAGGTATGTTGTCTGAGGGTGTTCCATATCCACAAAGGTATGATGACTGTGAGTGTCCCATGTCCACAGGGTATGTTGTCTGAGAGTGTTCCATGTCCACAAAGGTATGTCTTCTGAGGGTGTTCCATGTCCACAAAGGTATGTTGTCTGAGAGTGTTCCATGTCCACAAAGGTATGTTGTCTGCGAGTGTTCCATGTCCACAAAGGTATGTTGTCTGAGAGTGTTCCATGTCCACAAAGGTATGTCTTCTGAGGGTGTTCCATGTCCACAAAGGTATGTTGTCTGAGGGTGTTCCATGTCCACAAAGGTATTTCTTCTGAGGGTGTTCATGTCCACAAAGGTATGTTGTCTGAGAGTGTTCCATGTCCACAAAGGTATGTCTTCTGAGGGTGTTCCATGTCCACAAAGGTATGTTGTCTGAGGGTGTTCCATGTCCACAAAGGTATGTTGTCTGAGGGTGTTCCATGTCCACAAAGGTATGATGACTGCGAGTGTCCCATGTCCACAGGGTATGTTGTCTGAGAGTGTTCCATGTCCACAAAGGTATGTTGTCTCCATGTCCACAAAGGTATGTCTTCTAAGAGTGTTCCATGTCCACAAAGGCCCATCCTTTTAAAGAAAACAAAATATCACCAACATCTATAGGGTTGGTGTTTTGTGTTACAAACTCTTATAGTCCGCATTCTCCAAAGTAGGCCATCACAGACCGAAATCTTAGCAAATGAAAACTGTAAAATTGCATCTGATCGAAGTGACTGTGTAGAAAGTATTTTTTCATGAGGACCTCCCCATAGTGACAACCTCTGAATCCACACGTTTCGTTAGGACTGATATGTCTCCACCCTCCTCCAACTTAACCATTCTCCCCTGTTGTGATAGCCATCTTGGTAGCTGGGTCATATTCAATGGCCATAGTGTCAAGTCTTCTATACAGGGGGTTATAAAGGATGTGACCTCTGTGTGAAAAGCGGGTACAGAGCTCTCCACAGCATGAGGTAATGTCGAACTAAAGTACCATCAAACATATAACAACAATCAATATTCTAATTAAAACTTCAAGAAGGTAAATAAACCATTTGAGACGACAGAAGAATATTCAATAAAACATTACAGCGCCTTTGGAACCGGGATCAACAAAGATAAAACATCAACAGCTTGGAGCTTTATCCGACTGTGTATCACAGTTCCAAATCCAAAGCTTACTGTATCAAAACAATCAACTGCAGTGAAAAAATGACATGGAGCTCACCTTCTGGTCGTGGCTGTAGGCTAGAGCCCAGTCCTCCTGTGTTGGATGGAACAGAAGGATTAGGATGTAGAAGCTGAGGCGGTTTTTCTGATAGCTCGGATAGGCTTTCTCTTTGTGATGTAATGCAATAAGACCTTAACCTGACACCTGGCTTTAATAATAAACTACTCAACCCAGACAGAAGAAGGAGAAGGGAAAAGCGTGACTTGAATAGTGTCACAGCACAAACAACTGTTTTCTTTCCCTGCATCAGATTTGAATTGGAAAAACAGCAGTACATTTGTCTCTGACAAAAATACCACCCCCTTTCAACAGCTTTAACTAGGAATCCTCCCCACTCCTCTTTCTCCAGATTTAACGAGGAATCCTCTCTTGTGGTGATTTAGATAAATTGTTTTTCATTAAAGTCAATAAATTGACTGCGGATTCCGTGCCAGTTTTTCTTTCTTTTTTGATATGTTCCTTCGATTTTTTTTGTTTGTTATTCGCCTGACCTTCCAATTTTGCCATTAATTGCCCTCATTGAGGGACGAGGGACCTCGAAGGGCACCCTCTATTTCTCCCAGTGTCGCAGGGCCTTGTCACATGTAATTTATAGTTTCTAACATCAGGTCTAATCATTTTCCATAATATTGTATTAAGCGACAGCGTTTATTGTGAGTGGAAATTGCATTTCACCTTGCATTTTTGATTCTTCTGTCTAACCCTTTCTCTCTCTCTCCACTTAAGAGGGGAAAGCACAAATGCTACAAGTCATTGAAGGGTCTGCGTGGATCAGTGTTTCTTCACCACTATACAGGGAGACACTGAACATTTCTCAGCTCTCTAATAATCATTTAGGTGAGTCCTTTTCAACCAGGCTCCCTTTATATTTACTGTAATACACTTCATATTAAGACATATCTCTATTGAGGGCTTGTTGTATAGCTGTGTGTATAGCTGTCCTCTGTATATCCCCTGTATCACTGTTGCATTTAGTAGAAGGCAGAACATACACTTTAAATGTTGACAATAAAAGGAATTGGATAAGTCTGGAAATCTATTAATTAACTGCCAAAGATGATTCATCTGTAACCACCCTGATTTAATTTCCTGCATGGTAAATATTATTTGCCATGTGACATATTCAAGAATAAACATAATTTATAAAAATTTAAAAAATACATTAAATTAAAAAAATACAGTGGAGTATTTGATATGCTGCCGATTTTGTAGGTTTTCCTACTTACAAACATGTAGAGGTCTGTAATTTTTTATCATAGGTACACTTCAACTGTGAGAGACGGAATCTAAAACAAAAATCCAGAAAATCACATTGTATGATTTTTAAGTAATTAATTTGCATTTTATTGCATGACAAAAGTATTTGATCAACTACCAACTAGTAAGAATTCCAGCTCTCACAGGCCTGTTAGTTTTTCTTTAAGAAGCCCTCCTGCTCTCCACTCATTACCTTTATTAACTGCACCGGTTTGAACTCGTTACCTGCATAAAAGACACCTGTCCACACACTCAATCAAACAGACTCCAACCTCTCCACAAGGTCCAAGACCAAAGAGATGTGTAAGGACATCAAGGATAAAATTGTAGACCTGCACAATGCTGGGATGGGCTACAGGATGATAGGCAAGCAGCTTGGTGAGAAGGCAACAACTGTTGGCGCAATTATTAGAAAATGGAAGAAGTACAAGATGACGGTCAATCACCCTCGGTCTGGGGCTCCATGCAAGATCTCACCTCGTGGGGCATCAATGATCATGAGGAAGGTGAGGGATCAGCCCAGAACTACACGTCAGGACCTGGTCAATGACCTGAAGAGAGCTGGGACCACAGTCTCAAAGAAAACCATTAGTAACACACTACGCCGTCATGGATTAAAATCCTGCAGCGCACGCAAGCTCCACCTGCTCAAGCCAGCGCATGTCCAGGCCCGTCTGAAGTTTGCCAATGGCCATCTGGATGATCCAGAGGAGGAATGGGAGAAGGTCATGTGGTGTGATGAGACAAAAATATAGCTTTTTGGTCTATACTCCACTCGCCGTGTTTGGAGGAAGAAGAAGGATGAGTACAACCCCAAGAATACCATCCCAACCGTGAAGCATGGAAGTGGAAACATCATTCTTTGGGGATGCTTTTCTGCAAAGGGGACATATTGAGGGGAGGATGGATGGGGCCATGTATCGCGAGATCTTGGCCAACAACTTCCCTCAGTAAGATGGGTCGTGGCTGGTTCGTCCAGCATGACAACGACCCGAAACACACAGCCAGGGCAACTAAGGAGTGGCTCCGTAAGAAGCATCTCAAGGTCCTGGAGTGGCCAAGCCAGTCTCCAGACCTGAACCCAATAGAAAATCTTTGGAGGAAGCTGAAAGTCCATATTGCCCAGTGCCCCGAAACCTGAAGGATCTGGAGAAGGTCTGTATGGAGGAGTGGGCCAAAATCCTTGCTGCAGTGTGTGCAAACCTGGTCAAGAACTACAGGAAACGCATGATCTCTGTAATTGCAAACAAAGGTTTCTGTACCAAATATTAAGTTCTGCTTTTCTGATGTATCAAATACTTAAGTCATGCAATAAAATGCTAATTAATTACTTCAAAATCATACAATGTGATTTTCTGGATTTTTGTCTCTCACAGTTGAAGTGTACCTGTGATAAAAATTACAGACCGCTACATGCTTTGTAAGTAGGAAAACCTGCAAAATCGTCAGTGTCTCAAATACTTGTTCTCCCCATTGTGTATATATATATACATTTAAACATAATTTATCTTACAAAATGTAGAAAAATGTATTGGACACATACCATAATGTCACGACTTCCACCGAAGGTGGGTCCTCTCCCTGTTCGGGCGGAGCTCTGCGGTCGTCGTCGCCGGTCTACTAGCTGCCAGCGATCCCTTTTGCTTTTCTTTTGGTTATGTCTGTTTTGTGTTCACCTGGTTTCACTTTGTTTAATTAGGGAGGGGGGGGGGTATTTAATTCGACATTTCCTTTGGGGTTTTGTGCTGGATTATTTTTATTGAACTGTCAGTGAGGTTGGGGTGCGTTTTATTTCGCTCTTGTTCTACGGGGGGGGGGGTTCCCTGGACTGTGTCGGAGTGGGGTTTGTTCCAGTATATTTTCTATAGCCCTGAGTCCTGTTGGTTTTCCTTTTTAGCTTGTTAAAATAAAACACCCTTTCTTTGGAACTCTGTTCTCCTGCGCCTGACTCCACACCCACATCTCCTTGTGGAGATCCGACACATAACTGGACAAAAACCTCTCATAACCCGTCTCTCAGTAGATGTCATTCATTTCCTTTCAGAGATTGTTTATGTAGATCCATATGGACATGGGCATGTCGATCTGTTCCTGAATCAGTTCTAACAGGCACTAAGTTCCACGAGGGAAGCTTACGTAACAGCTCACATCATCGTCAAAAAATATCACATGATCAAAAATATAAACGGCAGGTAAATAAGATTTCGCTCCACATCCACTTTGCAATTGATCACCAATGCATCTCCTGGGAACAAAGAGGAGTGAGGTCAGTAACAAAGCTTAGATTAATACAGGTTGTTAGGATAACCTCTACATGTTGTCTGCTTATGATCAGCTAGTCGGTGGGAGTCCAGCGGCCCAGCTAATCGTCATGCGAAGAGTGCCATAGTTATTGTTGTGTTGTCTGAGGGGCTGCAGCCTGCTGTTGGACGGAGCTCGAGCCATCTGATGACCGCAAACAAAGAGAGGAGCGGAGGAGATGATGCCTCACAGCAGATTAATCATGTCAAACATAGATCAATTGCGTTCTATCTTTCTGGTGAATTGGGATAACAACATGTCTCGCTGCAACCATACAACCATAGAAATAGAATTCATTCAATTCTGTCTATTCATTTTATGTCTATTAATTATATTTATACGTCTAGAATGCTACTCTTCATTATTAGCAGTGGTTGTGAGTCAAACCGTGCAGAAGACCTCGGAATAAGGCTGAACATGCATAAGGACAATTCATGATGGGTGTTTTCTTCACAAGCGTGAAGATAAATGTCAGCATCATCATTCAAATATATAACCTGCTCTTAGAAAGGTCAAACCTCTGGATTTGTTCCTTTAGACAACATGAGAATATAGTCAGTGACGTTAACAGAATCTTATTGTGTGGAAATCAATTGTCATACTATATTCACGTGTGAGAAAAGACACCCTTGAGGCATTAAATGCACAAATGTATTGCCATGGTGATCTAAGGGTCATTACTGCCTCATCTCAACAGAGATAACTGTCTTCCTGATTTTCCCACGCTAGACACACAGATGCCAAGCTTAGCCACTGGAATGCAATGAGGAAAAAACAAGTTCCAGCTTATCCAAGAGAGAGTTGGGCACATCCATAATGAGATCAGAGATAAGGTTAGGAGGAATGTGGGTTGGTTGAAGTCAGAGGTGAATGGCGGTTGTTTACAAAGCGTGGCTCTAACGAGGGCATCCGGACATCCTAGGATCTCACGACTAGCTTTTACTACGATGTAATTCCCTAACTGCGGTGAACCAAACTGCAACATCCTCAGTCTATCACCATGATAGAGAAACGACAAGGCGCTATTAGCAGATCTGCTGTCTGTCCTGTGTGTTTGACTTGGTCAGCCCAGTATCTGGGAAATGTTCTGGATACTCTACATTCAAGTAGACTATAGAGACTATCATCAAGTCCGGCCAGCTAGTGTGAAAATGTTCACAGGTGGTGAGGGTAGGCAACAACATCTCCACCCCGCTGATCCTCAACACTGGGGCCCCACAAGGGTGCGTTCTGAGCCTTCTCCTGTACTCCCTGTTCACCCACGACTGCGTGGCCACGCATGCCTCCAACTCAAACATCAAGTTTGCGGACAACACAACAGTGGTAGGCTTGATTACCAACAACGACGAGACGGCCTACAGGGAGGAGGTGAGGGCCCTCTGAGTGTGGTGTCAGGAAAATAACCTCACACTCAACGTCAACAAAACTAAGGAGATGATTGTGGACTTCAGGAAACAGCAGAGGGAACACCCCCCTATCCACATCGATGGAACAGTAGTGGAGAGGGTAGTACGTTTTAAGTTCCTCGGCGTACCCATCACAGACAAACTGAATTGGTCCACCCACACAGACAGCATCGTGAAGAAGGCACAGCAGCGCCTCTTCAACCTCAGGAGGCTGAAGAAATTCGGCTTGTCACCAAAAGCACTCACAAACTTCTACAGATGCACAATCGAGAGCATCCTGGCGGGCTGTATGTTTTCTATTTCTGGTACGGCAACTGCTCCGCCAACAACCGTAAGGCTCTCCAGAGGGTAGTGAGGTCTGCACAACGCATCACCGGGGGCAAACTACCTGCCCTCCAGGACACCTACACCACCCGATGTTACAGGAAGGCCATAAAGATCATCAAGGACAACACCCACCCGAGCCACTGCCTGTTCACCCCGCTATCATCCAGAAGGCGAGGTCAGTACAGGTGCATCAAAGCTGGGACCGAGAGACTGAAAAACAGCTTCTATCTCAAGGCCATCAGACTGTTAAACAGCCACCACTAACATTGAGTGGCTGCTGCCAACACACTGACTCAACCCCAGCCACTTTAATAATGGGAATTGATGGGAAATTATGTAAAATATATCACTAGCCACTTTAAACAATGCTACCTAATATAATGTTCACATACGTATACATATGAGATGAATAATGTAGGGTGTATACTGTACTCTATATCATCTACTGCATCGTTATGTAATACATGTATCACAAGCCACTTTAACTATGCCACTTTGTTTACATACTCATCTCATATGTATATACTGTACTCGATACCATCTACTGTATCTTGCCTATGCCGCTCTGTACCATCACTCATTCATATATCTTTATGTACATATTCTTTATCCCCTTACACTTGTGTGTATAAGACAGTAGTTTTTGAATTGTTAGTTAGATTCCTAGTTGGTTATTACTGCATTGTCGGGACTAGAAACACAAGCATTTCGCTACACTCGCATTAACATCTGCTAACCATGTGTATGTGACAAATAAAATTTGATTTGATTTGAGAAGATGCACCTTCTATTTTATTAGTTTTGCTTCATTTACATTACATTTAAGTCATTTAGCAGACGCTCTTATCCAGAGCGACTTACAAATTGGTGAATTCACCTTCTGCTTCAGCATTTATATACACACCAACAATATGTTTTCTATTTCCAAGAGCTCTTCATGGTCTCTGTGTTGTGTCATGGTAAATGTTCTGAGGCTATAACTACAGTATGAGTAAGTGTTGCTTGTAGCACTCTTGAATGTACTTTCCTAAGTGCAGGCAAGATGCCAGCACAAGGCAATGTAAGCTAAATAAGGTCATTCAACTTTGGGCTTCTCACAAATTTAAATGCTTGATAGAAAACATTTATTCAAACCATAAAACATATTTTTTTAACAGTCAGTCTGCCGTCTAACCTTCACTTCGAGCTAACATTTGATTTGATCAGAAAGAACAAATAGCGGCAGCAGAGAATGGACAACGAACAATTCAGTTCTAGTTCACTCAACTAACTGTAATTAAGTTCTTCTAAGTCTTAATCATTGTTGTGTTATTGAAAATCACTCTTTTGAAGTTTGTCTTACCTTTCTCTTGTTGGATGGACAGACATACAGGTAACTCAGCACAGTCTTAGATCCCACTTTGTCATTCATCCTCTCATAGGTGGATCCACAGTCTGTTGATCTGTAAATGCAAAAAATATGTTTAGACAGAGAAATACAGACAGACAGGCAGTTCAATGTATAAACAGACAGATATACAGACTTATTTACCAACACCTGCTTCCAACCACAGCCACATCTTAAGATAGATTTATCACCAAAATCAATGATCTTGACTTTGAACCATGTCATATCAAATAGCCCTGTTATTGTACACCTTACAGTACTTGGCTATCTCACCCTTATAACTAGGGTGCTCAAGGGCTTTGATCCTATAACATGCAAACTAAATATATACTACCATGTTGCACAGGGCAAAAAACATTCTGTGTTATAACCCCTGCGCCAGCGGAATGAAAGAGGTTAACCAATTATTGATAGGTGCTAACGTAAACAAACCATTCACAGACATCTGGGGGCCATATCACCTTTAATAACGGATAGGTTCTCCCGATAACTACTTTAAAATGAAATAATATTTAAATATGGATGTGCCAACAGATTATTATTTTATAGCTCTTCGTTGTTTTTTTTTCTCCTGATGGCGTAGTCGGCAGAGAGTTGTGCAGCTCTGCCAGTAATAGAGATTCAGGTGAAATTACAATAAGATCTTTTTTCATTCCAGCTCTTTCCTGAGTGCCAGGGAGAGACGGTCACGATGATTGCAAAGTAGAATAACGAGAAAGACAGACCTTGCATGAGGGGATGCTGACAGCTTCTACAGGATATTAAAAGAGAGTTGGGGAATTGAACAAGGCGATGACTGATTGGAGAGGGAAATATAATGTGGAACGGGCCTCTGAGCACTAGGGAGCCTCCAAGGGCTGCGTTATATTGTCTGAGTCTCCTCATGCGCCAGGCAGAGACATTACAGCGAAGACACGGAATGCTGTCTGACTGAGTTGCTTGTCAAGTATAAATTGAAGAGATAGCAAGCTCCTGTGTGGTATTGTATGTAGGCTATGAATCAATTTTACTTTTCACCACTTAGTTCTATCCTCAAGTACTAAGGCTCTGGTGTGAGAGTGTCACAGACAGACTGTACAATCAGTCAGAAATGCAATCAATCAAACCTCCAAACCATAACACATATGCCTCCTGATTATTGAGGTGCCTTTTTTGTTTTTCCAAAACCTAGAATCACTACATATTCATGAGTGTCTGCGGGGAAGGAAGCTGTAGTCATAATATGCATGCAATTGCAGAGTTTAAACCTGGCCACACCGCCATACAATAGGCACTTCTCCTCTTTCCTCATTTTTTATTCAGTAATTTCATCCTCATCAGGCCCTGTCCACTGAGACGGTTGTTTATCTGGTGTTTGGTCTCTAGGTGTTTATGTCTAGGTTCTGGTCTGGAGTATAAATTTGTTGAGGGAGAGTGAGACAGAGAGAGCCAGAGGCATTGTTGCCAGTGAACTGAGATTCTGAGAAAAAGACTAAATGCCAATTACCTTGATAATTTAAATTCGAAGCTAAATGTAGCTTAAGTTCCTTCAGCAGTTCAGTAAATAGGTAATACTCCCCCTTTTAGTTGGAGTAGCAATTTATAAAATATCACAATGCTTCCCAAGCATCTGAAACCAATGGGGTTTTGACTTGCTGATGGAAGATAGCAGCAGTCTGAAATATTCCTTGACTATCAGAGAGGGGGTTAGGTACTGCAGTAGTTACACTGTCTGCTGTTGTTGTGTCTGCCTGCATTGAGGAAGAAACCCTGAGGTAGTGTGGATATTAGTGATGAAATGCTTTTACCGTAGTAAAGAAGTTAGTTCTTGAAGGTATATCAGACTGCTTGATGGCGTTTAATCAAGAATTAATCAACCGTAAAACCATAAAAAAAATACATTTAAAAAAAATCCAATTGTACACAGTTTGAGACAAAATAAAACTTCTCTCAACACCTTTAGTTAAACTCTCATTTACTATGAGCTTCACTCCAGGAACAAGCAATGCAAAGCATTTGCTTCAGACTACAATACACCTACAGTGAAATAGATACATATCTAAGTACTAAGTAATATTGTTGTGTTATAGTATACATTGAGGGATAATATACAGTGACTATTAAAACCTACCCTAACCCATAACAGTTGATATATGGCAGCATTCGTGTAAAACTGAAAGCGCGAACCACCACATTTAACCATGGCAAGGTAACTGGGAATATGGCCAAATACAAACAAATACAAAAAAATGCATTTATTCCCTCCGTAAGTCAATCAAACGGGTAAAACGTCAGTATAGAGACAAAGTGGAGTTGCAACTCAATGGCTCAGACATGAGTCGTATGTGGCAGGTTCTACAGACAATCACAGACTACAAAGGAAAATCCATCCATGTCGCGGACAGCGGCGTCTTGCTTCTAGACATGATAAACACTTTCTTCGCCCCCTTTGAGGACAACACAGTGCCCCCGACGTGGCCCGCTACCAAGGACTGTGAGCTCTCCTCTGTGGCCGACGTGAGTAAGACATTTAAGGGTGTTAACCCTCTCAAGGCTGCAGCATCCCAACATCCCTAGCCACATCCTCATAGCATGCGTAGAACAGCTGGCTGGAGTGTTGATGGACATATTCAATCGCTTCCTATCCCAGTCTGCTGTCCCCACATGCTTCAAGATGGCCACCATTGTTCCTGTACCCAAGAAAGTAACTGAACTAAATGACTATCGCCCCGTAGCACACACTCCTGTCATCATGAAGTGCTTTGAGAGACTAGTCAAGGATCAATAGATCCACAGATCTACAGATAATGCAATCGTCATCGCACTGCACACTGCCCTATCCCATCTGGACAAGAGGAATACCTATGTAAGAATGCTGTTCTTTGACTAGGGCTCAGCATTTAACACCATAGTACCCTCCAAGCTCATCATTAAGATCAAGGCCCTGGGTCTGAACCCCACCCTGTGTAAATGGGTCCTGGACTTCCTGACGGGCCGCACCCAGGTGGTGAAGGTAGGAAACAACATCTCCACCATTTACCTCGTACTGCAGATTGCCGAATATGTAAAATGTATATGTAACCGTCCTGGGAAATACCAGAATCCCTGATGTTTTCTTCTCGGAAATTCAACCCCCCCCAGTGTTTTAACCAGGTTCCATCTGCTCTGACATAAAGTGGGGGGCTTTTTTGTAACTAAATCCATTTCAGAGAGGTGTGAAAGAGAGGGAGAAAACAATGTGTATGTTTCTCCATGAACATCAACTGAATAGTAAAGAAAAATAATCTGTGACCACAAATCACATTAGACATTGTTGTCAGGCTTTTCCAGATGGCTGCATGTAAAGCAGAACAATTAAGTGGTTGGTGTGCAGAGGCACTGTGTGGAGACCAGGCTCTGGGGAGAGAGGAAAAAGCTCAGTACTTCAAAGCGAGAGTGGGACCAAACTCCCAAACCAAATCACCTCAGTCTGCAGTAACACACAAAAACAAGAGATATAGACTGGGGTGTTCAGGAGCACAACCGACTCAGAGGTCCTCATGTATTATTCCAGCAGGGCGACCTAACGGTTGGTGATCTATCCTGCATCGCTAACTCACAGACTGAGGTCTCTTTGGGTCTCTTGCAGCTGATTTGGCTGGCCACTGACCAAACCAAAGAGATAGTAACTGCGTGATTGAATAACAAAGACACCAAACAGACTAGCCAAGAAGAATATCTGGAAAAACCCTGTCAACAAATTCCACCGGGGCCCAAAACTTTGACATTGTCGGGTTGTTAGTGTCAGAAGTGGGATTAACAAAAATAAAAAACTTTACCTGACATTGCAACTGTGAGAGAGATGAGAAAAAAAAAGAAAAGTTCTTAGCTGAAAACCCTGAGGCAAGATCAAGCCTTCAGGCACTAAACATGATCTTTCCTCTGACTGATGCTTAAACATTGTTCTGAACATAGACGAAGCCTCGGCATCCAGTCTTAAAGGGGTCGGAACACAAAGTCTGAATCCACAGTGAAACATTTCTACAGCTATTGTTTGAGATACTACAGGTTATTTTTGTTCCTAGCCAGACTGCAGGGGAATTATGGATGTAATATGGGTCCAAACACCAGATCCTAGACCCGATGAGTCAACTGTCTGGATGGATGCTGAGACCTCTGGATGACACAGGAAAATGAGAGATGAGAATTTAGCGGCTGAGATTTGGTTGGCAGAGGCAAACCGTAATGGGCATGAATTGGGCAATGCCTTACCAAAGGGAGGAGAAAATAAAAAGAGGGAAAAATAATTTAGAGAATGCATCAGTAGAGGAAGGGGTCGAGGGCAAAGGCAGCAAATAAAGCTTTTAATAATCTCTGCTGCCATCAGCATACCTTATCTCAGGAAGGGGACCAGCATTGTACAAGCTGTCAGAGTGTTTATCTGTTGGAATATATACACAACGTAGAGGCATTGAGACACACACACTTCTCACCCCTAAAGTACATTAGCTGTAGAAGAATATCTCCTCTAATAACAGAATCCATTGAAGCATAATTGAAAATAACTTTTGGAGAATTGACACATTAAGGGTACATAAAGATATTTGCAGGTGTTTGCCCGGAAGAGCACAGTGGATCGTTGGTGAGAGACATGTAGGAGGGTGGAAACTCAAGCGTGAATGAATAAAAACATTCACATTTACTGACTGGGTCCAATCGGTGAGAGGAGATGTGTTTTTTCGTCTTTATCTCAACACTTGGAGTGACCTTGAGAAATGCCAAACAGGCAACAGAGACAGGAAGAGGAAATATGAAACAGTCCACATGTGAAACAGAACAACAGCAGGAACTGTAAGGGTTTTCCTCTGGTGAAGGAGAAGCGGACCAAAATGCAGAGTGGTGGTTATTCATGTTCTTTAATAAAGGAACTAGACATGAAATAACTAACAAAACAATAAATGTGTGAAAACCTAAAAACAGTCCTATCTGGTGCAAACACAGAGACAGGAACAATCACCCACAAACACACAGTGAAACCCAGGCTACCTAAATATGGTTCCCAGTCAGAGACAATGACTAACACCTGCCTCTGATTGAGAACCATATCAGGCCAGACATAGAAATAGACAAACAAGACATTCAACATAAAATGCCCACTCAGATCACACCCTGACCAACCAAAACATAGAAACATACAAAGCAAACTATGGTCAGGGTGTGACAGGAACAGAGAAATGTGTTTGATGCACAAACAGATTCACTATAACACCTAGGCTCTCTGGCTTTTTGATAATAAATTAGGAAGTCAATAAATATTCCCATTGTGTGAAATTAAGATGTTAGATAAAAACCAAGAGTAAGCACTGTAGGTACTGTATAGCTACAGAGGGTAGCCTGGAGGTTTACAGCATTTGGCAAGGTCGCTGGTTTGAATCCTGGAGCCAACAAGGTAAAACATCTTTTGCTGGGCTCTTGATCAAGGCACTTAACCCAAATTGCTCCAGGGGCACTGGGCAACAGTGACCCTGGTCGTAACCCCACTACCTGCAGGTGTCTCAGGTGGAGTTGGGATATGCAAGAAACACATTTCCTTGACACACTTGTAACAGGACAAATATAAGCACCCCCTAAATGTATTATTATTATTCTTCAAGTGTTACTGAGCAGTGTGGAGGAGAAAAGGTATGAGACAGGAATGTTTCAATCTCCCAATGTACCAAACCCTAACTTTCATGCAACTGTATGAATATAACAACCAAGAGTGAGCACAAGATACAGCATGTGTCATATGTCACGGGACACAGGGAATAACTAAGAGACATGAAAGTTTACATTTCACAAATCATTATTTTGTGGCACTTTGTGCAAGATTCTGGACAGTGAAAAATTATGAGACATGAACGTTTAAACTTCATAAGTTATACTTCCATGGCACTTTAGGCATGGCCTTTATGACATCCATACATGCCTCCATTCACAACCAAGATTGAACACAAGATAAGATATTTGTGGCAAGTTACTGAACTTGGGGAAAAACATCTATGAGACAAGTTTAAATCTCAATATTTTGACTACCATGGCAAGAAGAAGAGATTTCAGTAACTTTGAAAGAGGGGTCTCAAAGGCGCATAGGGGGTTTAAAGGGGATGGCAGGGTAGCCAAGTGGTTAGAGCGTTGGATTAGCAACTGAAAGGTTGCAAGTTCAAATCCCCAAGCTGACAAGGTACAAATCTGTCATTCTGCTGCTGAACAGGCAGTTAACCCACTGTTCCTAGGCCATTGTTGAAAATAATAATTTATTTTGCTTGTAGCCGGCAGTATTTTCGTTTTTGGCTAAAAAAAACGTACCCATTTGAAACTACCTATTTCTCAGCCCCAGAAACTAGAATATGCATATAATTGTCCGATTAGGATAGAAACACTCTAAAGTTTCCAAAACTGTCAAAATATTGTCTGTGAGTATAACAGAACTAATATTGCAGGAGAAAGCCTGAGGAAAATCCATTCGGGAAGTGCCTCTTATTCTGAAACCCCTCTGTTCCTATGCAAGCCTATTTAAAGGGATATCAACCAGATTCCTTTTTCTATGGCTTCCCTAAGGTGTCAACAGTCTTTAGACATAGTTTCAGGCTTTTATTTAGGAAAATGAGAGTGAAGGATCACATTGCGTAAGTGGATAGGTGGGGGCTCTCAGAGTGAGTTTTTGCGCAACTGAGTAAAGCCGCCATTGATCCTACCACTGTTATGGAAAAACCTACACACGGTTGATATATTATCGAATATATATATTTAAGAACAACATGAGGATTGATTATAAAAAACGTTTGAAATGTTTCTGTGGACATTATGGATATTATTTGGAATATATGTCTGCGTTGTCGTGACCAACCAAAGGACTTTCCTGTGGATTTCTGAACATAACGTGACAAACAAACGTCGGTATTTTGGGCATAAAAATAATCTTTATGGAACAAAAGGAACATTTGTTGTGTAACTGGGAGTCTCGTGAGTGAAAACATCAGAAGATCATCAAAGGTAAACAATTAATTTGATTGCTTTTCTGATTTTCGTGACCAAGCTTCCTGATGCTAAGTGTACATGATGTTATGCGATGCTATAAATAAACTTACACAAACGCTTGGATTGCTTTCGCTGTAAAGCATAATTTCAAAATCTGAGACGACAGGTGGATTAACAAAAGGCTAAACTGTGTTTTGCAATATTGCACTTGTGATTTCATGAATATGAATATTTTTTTGTACTATTATTTGACTGCTATGCTATTCAGTGGTTGCTGACGAAAATGATCCCGCTAACGGGATGGGTAGCGCCAAGAAGTTAACTGACTTGCTTTGTTAAATAAAGGTAATATATATATATATGTATTATTTTTTTTAAGCGTGTGTGTGTAACTCAGTCAACTCAATTAAACGCTTATGAGAGATTAAAGTGGACAATTCTGGAGTGGTGCTTGAGACAGGGTTTTCACACCACCATCGACAACCTTTCTCATGGAAGAATGATGTTTGTATCCTTCCAATACAGTTACAGACACTTATATATAAGTGGCGTATATAAGTGGTTATGACAGCTCGTGGTGGCGCAACGCTTTATTTTGGTGTTTCCTTAATTTTTTGCAGTTATCTATGCTTCTTTACATTTTCATCAGGATTGATTTAGACTGTTTCTGTGACCATTTAAAGGTTATCTTCACGGCCCCCAGTCCTGCTGCTTTTTGTTTGTGGATGGAAGAGTTCAAGGTTCCATTTCTCTTCACTATAAGCCTTGGGGGGTGATGTGAAAAAGGTGTGTTACTTCACACATCATCTGTTCTAACCAGTCCCTTGGCATTTTGGGTAAGTCAATAAACCACTTTCCTTTAGTTGGATGTTGCTGAAGTATCTCTACGCCTCTCTAAAGACTGCCACTCTTTCAAAACATTCCAGAAATCACATAAAAATGTAGTTAAATAGAGTATGTGAGGGAAATAAATGGTTTGTCTCTTTCTCTGTGTGCACTGTCGTGACTTTACTTTCATTAATCTGGTGACTGTTATTTATAAAAAAAAACATTATATTAATCATGTAAAAACTCATTAGGAATTTGGAGCACCACAAGAGCGAATGTTTAAATAGTTACCATCTCCCGATTTAAACTCTGAAGGTCTTTACCTATCAAATCCATAAAACAGTCAAAGTATTAATCATTACCTCTTATCATATCATAATTCTGAACAGCCGTAGCCTCCTTGGATCTGCAAAAACCCCAGCCTTGCTTATGAATCAGTACTGCACAAATTGGTTTAATTCTTTATTTACTATCTAACTGAATAATAACACATGATAACATACACACTTAATACATTAAGAACAGTTCCCCAGTGGATTGACACAACATATGGTGGTTTGTTACAGAACGACATGGAGAGGGAGAGATAAAAAGAGACACTTATCATTGATACATTTTAGAAACTATTCTCTCAGTAATCATATACTTTGCACACGATCCGCCGCACGTTTGGATTAAGAAATCATGAATGTATTCATGTGTGAATGCCTTTGTTTGCCGTGGATCTCTGTCAGAACCATCCCTCCTTAGGAAGGGTGATGGGCCTTTCAGCGGCACGCTTTTATGACTCTGATTGTCCGAAAGGAGTCACTCCTTTCCCGTCTTCTACTGTTGTTCATTCTGTAAGATGCTCCTTGGAAGATGGGCTAACCAGCCATGTCGACGGTTCCCTTTGGTTGATGAGAGTAGCGTACTATGTTGATTTGAAAAGACTAGTACAGTGGTCCCACTTAAATTCACTTTTCTAGATACTTAACTTAGGACAGCTAATCAGCTGTACCAGTGAGTGTCTGAGAGGTGAGCTTCTCACCTCTTCCCTGTATTGATATTCTGAGTTCAAACCACTTGAGACGTGGGCTGCTGCTCCCCATCCTTCCTGGACTGGGAGATGAGTTTATTTTCTTCACCTCATGTTGAGGTTCAAAGTTCCAACCATTTCAAATGTGTAGCTACCGCTTCACGTTTTTTGTTTGTTCTAATGTTAATTTCTTTACCAATCCTTTTTTTGCACTCTGGCCAAAGAGGATGGTTCTGTCAGGCTGACACACTATCTGACCTCACTCGGGTCTGGCTACTTACTATGCACAGTTTATAGGAGATAGATTCTCGTATGGATCCAAAAATCACATTCCTAACAAAACTATCTTCATCATTTTTCATATTTCATACACAATATTAAGAAGGGAGACTTCATACATGTAGTGTATATAGTTTTCAAGTTACAGTATTTCCATTATAACCTTTTTAATGACATCACAAAATACCACCCATATGACATTAGTTCTCTATAGCTCACCACTGACTATTCCTCACCTTGTGTTAAGAACATTTTTCTAGTATTTGCTTTAGAACGTGTTAGAGTTTTGGCGGGAAACCTCTGTGTAGACAAAACACATTTCCCTGTGGAATTTTGGAAAGGGAGACCGTAGATCTCCTCTCCTTAGCTGTCAAACCAACCCTGTTCCCTCCTCCCCTCTTCTGTGGGTGAGAGAAGGTCTGGTTACTGTCATCCATTGCCAAGCTGATCTGACCAATTCGGATCCTCACAGGACAGTCATGACAGCACTTTAGCATTTACAATGATTGTACGGAATCTTGCCAGGCTTTTCAAAGCCATGCCATAATGAACGAGGGGGCACAAACAAACTCTTGATTTATATCTAGCCATAACTCTGGTTGACTGATGGGCATCAAACTCTGTATGCAGAAATCAAAACTTAATAATTTCCCCCTCACTGTCGAGTATAAACAACATTGTGGAATGAATAGCACACATGCAATTGTTTAACTGCAACCAGGGTTGTTTTTCAGGCTGGGATCTGGGGTTAAATACAATGGCTAAAAGGCAATGGGGAAATATAAGATGTCTTAACTCATGCTTTCTAAAAGGAGTGTTTGATATTGTACTATCAAACATATTGACGGCCTTACTTCCTGCTGCGTTCCCCTTAAAGGGAATGTGTTTTGTTGTTTCCAGCAACTCTCCAAAGAGATATAGAAAAAAGTAGAACTCTCAGAGAGAGTGAAAGTGAGAGGAAGCAATATTCCACCTCTTACATCCTTGATCTATTTCCTCCTTCTCCCTCTCTATAAGTAGTTTCAGAGCCAATCATGTGGAAATTATAACTCAGGCATCATGAGGAGGTGGGATGAGTTGATCTGGAGGAGGAAGTAAAGAAAAAAAGAAGGATTTTTTATTATTTTTTTACTTCCCAAAACTTAAGGATGGGGGAAGAAGCAACATTCTGACTAATCTGCTTCATTGAAATGGATAATGTTGTTTTCCAGGTCAGGGTCACAGGGATCAGATAAGTCCGGCTGGCATTGTTCTCTCGACACATCCCTGCTACCTTCTTTCAGTCCCCTGAGAATGCTCTCAGAACTCTGTCACAGCTTTGGCAAAAGTCCATCCACAATCTCGATGGATTTAAGTCCTTGGCGTCCATTGCGGTGTGGTTTCACTTTCATGTGGTAGGGACAATTGGTAGGCAAATCAAAAACAGCACACCCACATCACCCACTAGCAACCACAGACAACCAATCAGGATCCCTCACAACGGTTGTCAGAAAGTGACATTTCTTGTAGTATTTATGTAATTTATGTTAGAATAACAGTGGTGCACTCAAGACTTCTAAGGCCACACACAGCATGACTTGTAGGAATGGTAGACTAAAATCTGAGGCAACATGTACAGTGCAGTCTGCATTCACTGGTCAGTGTACAATTTGTACAAGTACACACTGGCCTGTACATCCTTGGACGAATTATAAAGACCGCATTTCCAATTTTGGATTCATGACCAGTCCAGTGGTTTATACAAAATAAAAAAATAAACTAGTATCACATCAACGAGGTAGAAGGTCATACAAGTCGAACGGCAACTTCTGTGCCACACGAAAAAAACAACGAATGAATCACGCATTTATGCTCAGAAGTAAAATGATTTTGCCTGTATAACTGACACGTGGTGGCGAGAGCTGCGGCTTCAAATGGGAGCTGCTCTTCTGTCGCTATTGTGTTGAAAACCCGTAATATAAGCCTGCTGGCAGTTAGAGCTGGTGACGAAATCCAACCATTTACTGTTATGACAGAACGTGTGTGCTTCAGGATATGAGGGGGAAACCCAAGAGTATGTCATTAATTTGAAAAGCTTTGAATTTAAATATTGTGAGAAAGGAGCTACATAAATGACCTCTTCTATAATAGAATGAGTGATCAATGTAACAGACCCCAGGAAATGGGAGGGGAGAAGGATGTGCCCATTGAAATGACTGCAAACACAATATAGTTTTTCATAAAACGGAAGATGTAGATGAATGAAGGGATTCCTTCAAATCGTTACAATGCCATGGACTAAAGCCTATCTGTTGACCCAAAGGACTATGTTGGCAAATCCTGTGTTTTCAGCTGAGTCCTGGATGACATCTGTTTATGAATAATCAAGATTGAGCTGCTCTGATATGGAATGTACTGTATGTGCTTTGCCGATAACACAATAGGATATACATAGATATTCTACAAAATACGAGACTCGTTCTGAAAACTTTTTTGTAGCCCTTTTTGTAGACATCCTACTTGAGGAAGTATTGGATACCTGGGGTTTTGAGGTAATGTCAAAGTCCAATAGTAAAAGGTCAGAGACATCAGGTAGGTTCCCTTCTCTCCGTGACACAGGCCTTATTATATATAGGCACTCATGTAATTTGAAACAATGTCACTCCTCACCCCTGCCTGACCCCATGATGGCCCATTGGGAGTGGGGGATGGGGGGCAGGAGGGTGTCAATGGAAAGGCAAAGATGCAGGGAAGTCATCTCCACTCCAACTCACTAGACGTTACCTTTAGAAGACCTGTGTGTCTAGCCAGCCAAGACTTTCCCCAGAGTGCAGTGCATTCTGAAAGTATTAGGACCCCTTCACTTTTCCCACATTTTGTTCCATTACAACCTTATTCTAAATTGAATTTACCACAAGTGGACTTCAATCAAGTTGTAGAAAACTCTCAAGGATGATCAATGGAAAAGGGATGCAACTGATTGAAATGTTGAGTCTCATAGTAAAGGGTCTGAATACTTGTGTAAAAAAAAGATATATATCATCATGTTTTCGCTTTGTCATTATGGGGTATTGTGTGTAGATTGATGAGAAAAAAATGATAATCATCCATTTTTAGAATAATGTTGAAACTTAACAAAACAAAGTCAAGGGACCTAAATACTTTCCCAATACACTGTATACCTTTCACAATGGCACTGATGCCTTCTGAGTTCCATGAACAGTGCCTTGAAAAAGTATTCATCCCCTTTGCTTTTTTCCCATTTCTTGCACTACAACCTGCAATTTAAATATATATTTTTGGAGATTTCATGTAATGGACATGCACAAAATAGTCCTAAATTGGTGAAGAGAAATTTAAAAAATTACTTGTTTCAAAAAATTTAAACAAAAAAACAAAAAAAAGGAAAAGTGGTGCGTGCATATATATTCACCCCCTTTGCTATGAAGCCCTTAAATAAGATCTGGTGAAACCAATTACCTTCAGAAGTGACATAATTAGTTTAATAAAGCCCACCTGTGTGCAATCTAAGTGTCAAATGATCTGTCACATGATGTCAGTAAATTTACACCTGCCTCAGAAAGGCCCCAGTGTCAGCAACACCATTAAGCGAAGGGCACGACCAAGCAAGCGGCACCATGAAGACCAAGGAGCTCTCTAACCAGGTCAGGGGCAAAGTTGTGAAGAAGTACAGATCAGGGTTGGGTTACAAAACATTTTCAAAACATTGAACATCCCACAGAGCACCATTAAATCCATTATTCAAAAATGGAAAGAATATGGCACCACAACAAACCTGCCAAGAGAGGGCCGACCAACAAAATTCACAGTTCAGGAAAGGAGGGCATTAATCAGAGAGCCAACAAAGAGACCAAAGATAACCCTGAAGGAGCAGCAAAGCTCCACAGTGGAGATTGGAGTATCTGTCCATAGGACCACTTTAAGCTGTACACACCACAGAGCTGAGCTTTATGGAAGAGTTGCCAGAAAAAAGCCATTGCTTAAAGAAAAAATAAGCAAACACATTTGGTGATTGCCAAAAGGCGTGTGGGAGACTCCACAAAAATATGAAAGAAGGTACTCTGGTCAGACGAGACTAAAATGTAGCTTTTTGGTCATCAAGGAAATGCTATGTCTGGTGCAAACCCAACACCTCTCATCACCCCGCAATTCCATCCCTACAGTCAAGCGTGGTGGTGGCAGCATCATGCCGTGGGAATGTTTTTCATCGAGAGGGACTGGAAAACTGGTCAGAATTGAAGGAATGATGGGTGGCACTAAATAAAGGGACATTGAGGGAAACCTGCTTCAGTCTTACAGAGATTTGAGACTGGGACGGAGGTTCACCTTTCCAGCAGGACAATGACCCTAAGCATACTGCTAAAGCAACACTCTTGTGGTTTAAGGGGAAACATTTAAATGTCCTGGAATGGCCTTGCGGCATGACTGAAAGAATGCTGTACACCAGCAGAACCCATCCAACTTGAAGGAGCTGGAGCAGTTTTGCCTTGAAGAATGGGCAAAAATCCCAGTGGCGAGATGTGCCAAGCTTATAGATACATACCCCAAGAGACTTGCAGCTGCAATTGCTGCAAAAGGTGGCTCTACAAAGCATTGACTTTAGGGGGGGGGGGGGGGGTGAAAAGTTATGCACGCTCATGTTCTGTTTTTTTTATCTTTTGTTTGTATCACATTGCAGCATTGTGACGTATCTGTAGGTATATCATTGGAAGATTGACCATAAGAGACTACATTTACCAGGTGTCCGCCTGGTGTCCGCCTGGTGTCCTCCGTCGACTTCCGACTGAGTGATTAAGTGACAAGGTACATACTGTGAGTGTTTCTTCGGTAAGCATATTATAAACACCCTGAGGAACAAGGATTTTCAGTATGGGAGATCATTTTTGGCCACCTACACAAAAGTTGAAAAGGGTACACCAAAGCAAATTCCCCATTGATCGCATGCTAATGAAATTTCCCACTTGGGTGTTTAATACGCAAATCATCGCACAATGTATATCAAAAGCTTCTGTGTTTCTATACCTGTGTACCTATTTAATAAGACTAAATAATTAAGGAGCAATAAACTGCTCAACCGCCAAGGGAAGATACTCAGAAGACAGATGAAAAGAGGAGGCAGATCTGAATAACTTAAAAGAAAGTATTGTTGCAAGAATTCAATGATCATTGTTGGGGTAGACGGTACAGTCTGGCTTCATTTCACTCACATCCCTGAATCATCCCATGGAGATATGGGACCAGTCTATTGAATATTATTCACAGGAATTAATGATCTTCTTCCATAGTTTAAGGTCAGGGCCTTCATTAAAATTGACAGGCTGACTTTCAGATACTTGAAGGCATTGGCTGGTGTCTTGACCTTTATTGAAAAGTCAACATCTGTCCTGCCATGTGGACCAACAGCATGGACGCCGTGGTATAAACAGACTAATGATCTCTCCGGACCCAAAATCTACTTAGCATAGCTGTGATCTCAATTAACAATTAATATTACGGACAGAGAGAAACAGAGCAAAGTTTATGAGTACGATCAGTTGTTGATTCATGGGTATGAACTATCATGTTCTGGAAGTTTCTGACTAGTATTTAGATTGATCTCTCTCTAACTCTGTTTCTACACGTTTTCTCTCAACCTCCCTCTCTGTCTCGGTCCCAACAGGACTCATATGAACAAAGTCGAATATGATATTTTGTGCCCTTGTTTTGTAGATTCGGAATCCCAGCACTGTGGCAAGTGTCACAGTGACGTATCAGAAACCCAGCCAAGCAGGGCAAGTCTCATACAACGGGTGGGTTACTGCTCTAACCGCCTTCTCACGGTGGAGGGATATGACTCGGCTGAATGAATGGCAGGTCACATCTCAGAGGCTTGGGGATGTCAACGTTCTCCTAACACCCTGGACTATTTACTCTTCTTAATGACTACACCTGACTTCAATTACTTTAAATGCTGACAAAAACACCTGGCTTATTTATCCTTGTTCCTGCCCTGTAGCTCATTTTGAAGAGCTTCACTGTTGGTGAATGTTGAAATATATATTTTCTAAAACAATTCATTTTGGATTATTCTTGGAGTCTGACTCGCAGAAGCAGATTGTTCTCTGCTCTGTAACTAATTAAACAGACCTTCGCGATTGAACAATGTCTTAGGTTAGATACTGGATATCTATTTTGAAAGATTTTGTGTCACTTTGACTGTCCAGCAACTGACTCATACCTTGACATTAAACAGTACGGGACCATTAAAGAACATTGCTAATCTTTGCAGATATTTAAAGAGTAAACCAGCTCGCTTTCTCTAGCCTCAAGGAAAAACCCCACATACCAGTTGTCATTGTCAGACTTATTTTAGTTTGAATATCTGTCTGAAAACCTCCTCAAATATGAAGGGAGTGTCACGCCCTGACCTTAGAGAGCCTTTTTATTCTCTATTTGGTTAAGTCAGGGTGTGACTAGGGTGGGCAATCTTTGTATTTTCTATGTTGGCCTGGTATGGTTCCCAATCAGAGGCAGCTGTCTATCATTGTCTCTGATTGGGGATCATACTTAGGCAGATTTTTCCCACCTTAGTTTGTGGGATCTTGATTTTGTATAGTTGCTGTGGAGCCTGCAGAACTTTACATTTGTTTTGTAGTTTGTTGTTTTTCGGTGTTCATTTGAAATAAAGTAAGATGTTCGCCTACCAGGCTGCACCTTGGTCTCCTCATTCAAAACAACGAGCGTAACAGGGCAGATTTGTTTTGTGTTCTGAAGAGAGGTATTAACCTTGAAATCCCATAGCCACATACAGATAAAGGGTTCTAGCTGGCTATCTAAACAAGTCAAATTACTGGAGTCTGTACTGGAGTCAAACATGATGCAGTATTATGTGTAACACATACAGATAATAATATAAATATGAATTGAACAGATAAAAAAAGAGGGTTTTATAGTTCATTAAATGTAGGTCTTGGAATAACAAAACACAGAACATTAAATTAGGAAAGTCTGTTCATTGTTTCATCTCTCTCTCTCTCTCGCTCTCTCTCCACCACAACCACGCCCTAAACAAAATCACTGAGTCCCTCTCTTCTCCCCTTCCCCCTCTCTCTTCCTTGTCGTCAGCCTGACACATGCAACAGGTTCCATAAACACACGCAGGAGCTGCATCACTATAATCTTACAAGAATCATTAAACTTTCATTGTATTGACACACCAAATTGCCTGAAAGGACTGCAAGCTCTTGCTGTGTCACCACTACAGTCACCGCTAGCAAAGCGACAAGAAAAACGGCAACAAAAGTAATGAATGAAGACAACCTTTTCGGTACTAAAATATATTGATGGGGGTTATGGCTTATAGCTTCAAAGAGTAAAGACTAGTCATTGTTCACCTGGGGCACCCTGCCCAATGCTCAGTAGTGCAATGCTGCTTTGTATCTAGCAGTCTTGTACAAAGCAGTGAGGGAGAGAGAAAGATGGAGGGGAGAGAGAGAGTAGAAAAGAGAAAGAGGGTGGAGAGAGACTGCACTATTGTTCCTATGATGATTCTGAATACGTGTCAGAGGAGGGAGGGAAAGAAAGAGAGGGAGAGAGGAAGTGAGGAAGTGAGAGAGAAGGAGATATGAAGAAAGGCTACTAGTGTTACCTCCACAAGGTGCTCTCTGTAACACTCCCCAGGTGAAAGTCCTTGAGTTTGGTCAGATTCAGGATCAACTGGAAACAAAAAACACATCACAGGTGTTATAAGTATGTAATAAGCCTTTAACTCAAACCTATTAGATAATAAACAGAAACATTTAAGTATGCCACAGGTTATTCTCTTAGAAGACATGACCGACTGGGCAAACTTAATCTATATTCTCTTAGAACACCAATAACAGGTGTTTGTCTATACATTGGCATGTTATGATTGTCCCTTTGGCTCTGTCTTTAACACAACACTAGTCAAGGAGTACTTTGCCAACCTGTATGCCACTTTGAACCCTTTCTCTCTCTCTCTCTCTCTATCCCTCAGTGCTGCCAGTCTTGGCCCCTGACAAGCACACTCCTTCAGTCCGTCTCTCTGTTCAGATAGCTTTGATCTGAGCGGTTTGTAGAGCGGGAAAGAGAGCGAGGAGGGAAGGGGGACTTTGATAATCCACTGAACACAGTGACGGGTGAATCACAGACCAAGATGGCTGACCATATTCTAGAGACCCAGTGGTCAGACTTGATATCAAAACAGAAGACCAGAGAACTCAGTGTTTTTTTTTCCATCACTGAATCCCAAATCAACCCTAGGCACTCCTGTAGGACATGTTAAACTTGTAGAGTATTTGACGTTTAAAAAGGCTTATGTAGTTTGTCCATTTCCACTTTGAAATTTCAAACTAGATTTCTTCCTTAAAAAAATTGTATGAGCACCTAAAAAAAATCTATCTTTATAATCCATATCATAATTCACATTCCTGTTGCTGCAGAAGTATTTTCCTGACCCAAATAAAGATCCTACCCATGTGCAGTTGAAGTTGGAAGTGTACATACACCATAGCCAAATACATTTAAACTCAGTTTTCCACAATTCCTGACATTTAATCCTAGTAAAGATTCCCTGTCTTAGGTCAGTTAGGATCACCACTTTATTTTAATAATGTGAATTTGTTGTATATATTTTTTTATTTCACCTTTATTTATCCAGGTGAGATAGTTGAGAACAAGTTCTCATTTACAACTGCAACCTGGCCAAGATAAAGCAAAGCAGTGCGACAGAAACAACACAGAGTTACATGGAATAAACAAACGTACAGTCAACAAAATAGAAAAAAAAGAGTCTATATACAGTGTGTGCAAATGGCGTGAGGTAGTATGGCAATAAATAGGCCATCGTAGCAAAGTAATTACAATTTAGCAGATTAACACTGGAGTGATAATCATATCTATGAGGTTGCCCATGTTTACGGAGTTAGGGTTGTACCTGGTGGTTTCCTTGATGATTTATGTGAGATTGAGGGCATCTAGCTTAGATTATAGGAATGCTGGGTTGTTAAGCATATCCCAGTTTAGGTCACCTAACAGAACAAACGCTGAAGATAGATGGGGGAAAATCAATTCACATATGGTTCCCGTGCACAGCTGGGAGGTGAGGGGGCACTATAACAGGCGGCAACAGTGAGAGACTTATTTCTGGAGAGATTCATTTTTACAATTAGACGCTCGAACTGTTTGGGTATAGACCTGCAAAGTATGACAGAACTTTGCAAGCTAACTCCTCCCCCTTTGGCAGTTCTATCTTGACGGAAAATGTTATAGTTGGGTATGGAAATCTCAGAATTTATGGTGGCCTTTGTAAGCCAGGATTCTGACACGGCAAGGACATCAGGGTTGATGGAGTGTGCTGAAGCAGTGAGTAAAACAAACTTAGGGAGGAGGCTTCTGATGTTAACATTCACGAAATCAAGGCTTTTTTGATTACAGAAGTCAACAAATGAGAGTGCCTGGGGACACGCAGGTCCTGGGTTAGCCTCCACATCACCTGAGGAACAAAGGAGGAGTAGGACGAGGGTACGGCTAAAGGCTAGCAAAACTGGTTGTCTGGTGCGTTGGGGACAGAGAATGAAAGGAGATTTCTGGGCGTGGTAGAATAGATTCAGGGCATAATGTGCATACAGGGGTATGGTGGGGTGCGGGTACAGTGGAGGTAAGCCCAGGCACTGAGTGATGATAAGAGAGGTTGCATCTCTGGACATGCTGGTTATACTGGGTGTTGTCACCGCATGTGTTGGAGGTGGGACAAAGGAGGAATCTAAGGCATGTACAGTTGGACTAGGGGCTCCGCAAATTTCCGAATAATAGTAGAGAGAATGATTTATTTCAGCTTTTATTTCTTTCATCACATTCCCAGTGGATCAGAAGTTTACATACACTCAATTAGTATTTGGTAGCATTGCCTTTAAATTGTTTAACTTGAGTCAAACATTTTGGGTAGCCTTCTACAAGCTTCCCACAATAAGTTGGGTGAATTTTGGCCCATTCCTCCTGACAGAGCTGGTGTAACTGAGTCAGGTTTTTAGGCCTACTTGCTCACAAACGCTTTTTCAGTCCTGCCCACACATTGTCTATAGGATGGAGGTCAGGGATTTGTGATGGCCACTCCAATACCTGGACTTTGTTGTACTTAAGCCATTTTGCCACAATGTTGGAAGTATGCTTGGGGTCATTGTCCATTTGGAAGACCCATTTGTGACCAAGCTTTAACTTCCTGAATGATGACTTGAGATGTCTTATCAATATATGCACATAATTTTTCCTCCCTCATGCCATCTATTTTGTGAATTGCACCAGTCCCTCCTGCAGCAAAGCACCCCCACAACATGATGCTACCATCCCTGTGCTTCACTGTTGGGATGGTTTTCAGCTTGCAAGCATCCCCTTTTTCCTTCAAACTTAACGATGGTCATTGTGGCCAAACAGTTCTATTTTTGTTTCATCCGACCAGAGGACATTTCTCCAAAAAGTATGATCTTTTGCCCCCATGTGCAGTTGCAAACCGTAGTCTGGCTTTTTTTAAATGGAGGTTTTGGAGCAGTGGCTTCTTCCTTGCTGAGCGGCCTTTCAGGTTACGTAGATATAGGACTTGTTTTACTGTGGATATAGATACTTTTGTACCAGTTTCCTCCAGCATCTTCACAAAGTCCTTTGCTGTTGTTCTGGGATTGATTTGCACATTAGGCACCAAAGTACATTCGTCTCTAGGAGACAGAACGGCTCTCCTTCCTGAGCGGGACGATGGCTTCGTGGTCCCACGGTGTTTATACTTGTGTACTATTGTTTGTACAAATGAATGTGGTACCTTTGGAAATTGCTCCTAAGGATGAACCAGACTTGTGGAGGTCTACAATCTTTTCCTGCAGTCTTGGCTGATTTCTTTTGACTTTCCCATGATGTCAAGCAAAGAGGCACTGAGTTTGAAGGTAGACTTTGAAATACATCCACAGGTACACCTTGAATTTTCTCAAATTATGTCAATTAGCCTAACAGAAGCTTCTAAAGCCATGACATCATTTTCTGGAATTATCCAAGCTGTTTAAAGGCACAGTCAACTAAGTGTATGTACACGTCTAACCTACTAGAAATGTGATACAGTGATATGTAAGTGAAATAATATGTCTGTAACAATTGTTGGAGAAATGACTTGTGTCATGCACAAAATAGATGTCCTTATGTTACGAATCCCTTTTGGCCCGACAGTCTAGGGGGGAGATGGTAATGAGACCCGTAACAACTCATGCAAATTATAATTGTGACAAAGTAAAAGTGAGAACAAAACAACCAGGACAACTGAAATCTACCGTCAAACTCTAGGTTTATTTATAAACACACGGTAAAGGGGGGAGCAGGAAAAGGGGCTGAGCTGGACCCAAGGAAAGAAACAATAAGTATTCAAAAAAACTTTAAGCTAGACTAGCCTACTTTAACAACAGCTAACTAACTAACCAAAAATACAGTGGGTGGTCCGCCCAGTTCTAACTCGTGTATTTAACAAAGTCTACCTACGGGTAGTGTATGCCCATGGGCGACTTGTCTTGGTTTCCCCTTTTCCCACCAGCAATCAAACAAACACCATAACCAAAACTCACAGGTGATGACAAAGTGCTATGGAGGTGCTCAAACAAAAGAGAGAGGTTAATACACAACAAGCGTGAAACACAGAGACCTACAGACATGGCATTTACAGAGAGAGATTGAGCTCTAGAGCAAACAACGGACAGGGTTTTTAAACCAAGGGAAAGGAACTGTGATAGGGTAGGAAAACAGGAAGAGGTGTGTCTTCTGATTGATTGGTGACTGATTGGGGAGTGATGATTTTCACCTGTGAGGGGAGAAAGAGAGCAAACACAGGATACATACACACAGGATACCTGTATCCGTAACACCTAACCAACTTGCCAAAACTATAGTTTGTTAACAATAAATTTGTTGAGTGGTTGAAAAACAAGTTTCAATGACTCCAACCTAATTGTATGCAAACTTCCGACTTCAACTGTTGGTGCAAGCAGTACAGCTAAAATTCCCCCCAGCCTATTAAGAAGGTAAATTGTTAAAAAGTTATGAAAATTCTGCTTAAACCTATCTTAGATCTACAGGCGAGGCTTGTGGGTAGAAAGGGCCAAGGGATTGATTTGGGATTCAGTGTATGCTCCTCTAATTGGTAGGCTAACGCAACCAGGGCACATATGGCGTCTATGGAGGAGACAAACAAAGAGTGATATTGGTGAGACAACACTGTCTTTATATGAATGCCACAATAGTCAGATGGTCACAGTGTCAATAATGATTGACATTACCACCTCCGGGTTGTGTTGTTAATTCCGAGGTTGACGCCAGAATTTGATTATTAAGGATTAGACACATTATTTAAATTTTCACCGAAAATGACATACGCAACTGCATGTACCTCAGGACCCGATGCAAGGATTGGCATATTCTCAATATCATTTGAAAGGAAATACTTTGCAGTTTTTGGAAATGTGAAATTAATATAGGAGAATATAACACATTAGATATGGTAAAAGTAATAGAATGAAAAAAACGTGTCATTTACATTTTTTCCTATCATTTTTGAAATGCAAGACAAAGGTCATAATGTATTATTACAGCCCAGGTGCAATTTAGATTTTGGCCACAGCATTGTATGTGCAATGTTTTATTCTGATCCAATGAACCATTGCATATCTGTTCAAAATGTTGTATCAAGACTGCTCAAATGTGCCTAATTGGTTTATTGATACATTTTCAAGTTCATAATTGTGCGCTCTCCTCAAACAATAGTATGGTGCTCTTCCACTATAATAGCTACTGTAAATTGGACAGTGCAGTTAGATTAACAAGAATTTCAGCTTTCTGCCCATATAAGATACGTCTATGTCCCGGGAACTTTTTTTTGTTACTTACAACTTCATGCTAATCACATTAGACCACTTTAGCGCAACTGTCTCGCGGGGGAAACACCGATCCCATAAAGGTTAAGAGTCCCAAGGACTGGCCTGGACCTCACTGGGGAGCCACTGATGGTTCTCTCTGAGAGTTGGTGCCACCACTCCGGGAACCCTCTCCTCTTCCTAAGACTGTGAGCAGATGGTTCGGGCGCAGCAAGATTGTACTGCCAGAGGGCAGTGTAGAGAGAGAAGAAGAATAACATAAAATAAGAAAATTGGATTCATGCCATGCTTGTAAAATGCAAAGCAAAACTGAGTTTTTCTTGGAGTGTTGATAGTGTGTGTGTGTGTGTGTGTGTGTGTGCGCTTGCATGTTCTTGCTTAAGAGTGTGTGTGTGTGAAAGTTCCTGAAGGGGCCTGATGTCGTCAGACAAGCTCGCTCTCCTCTGCCAGGGGGTGGCACCACACAGACAGGAAGCATTCCTCCTCCATGACAGCATGAATAGAAAATTCACATCGAATAACTGGGGCACCAGCTGAAATCCCAGAGGATACTTTTGTTGTGTCAGCTTGTATCACCCTCATGCAAATCTTAATCATGTCTCAGAGAATGCCCTGCTCGCCCAACCACAAACGGAATGCAAATGGTGAAAGCAATAAATGTGGGGCGGTTTTGAAAAATACTGAACTTTCAGCATATCCTTGTAACATAAGTTGGTTTACATAACGGCAATCTTTTTTGGCCCTGTTTCGTTGACTGAAAATTGATTCAATGCAATACGGAATGGCACAAACTGTAAAGAACTAAGTTTCACTTCACGGCCATTTTTCAAGTACACTCACCCCAATTGGCCTGCAATGAATGGGAAAAAATGTCAGCGGCGTTACCCTCCGAACACCCTGGTTGCATCGCAAAATATATTATTCGCATAACAAAATGTTAAAGAGCAATACAAAGTGCCAAACGCAATTTTGAATGCTGATTTAGCTATGTGGCGCGCTAATGATAGGTCGCTAGTGACTGAGAAAATAGTTCACCACTCCTCCAAGCCAGTCAGAAGTTTAACTGTATTAGCCTGAATGAGTATCTAGTCCCTCAGGAGTGTTAAATCAGTGTGGTGTGGCGGAAACGCCTGGCTAATAAAACAACACCTCAGAACGTGTCCTTGTGGATAACTGGGGCTGCATGTGACATCATGCTTGAATTAACTATACAGAAGCTGTGTTATACAACATGTCAAAGAAAAATCATTAAAACATAAACGTCGTGTGGGGAACATTAGTTGACCGTTTGTTTTAATATATTTTTCTTGAGACACCAGTATAGGTGTATGTTAATGAGACCTCTGCCTGTTTACACAGCGATTCCTCTCATTCAAAGACTTCAGTACCTATTCTATTTTGCATACCTAGAATGTAGCTACACTTTTTAACCCCCATAACCACACTACTGATCAGGTACACTCTACTCTGAAGGCCCAGGAACAGCACCATTTGAATGAGAGAGAGAGAGAGAGAGAGAGAGAGAGAGAGAGAGAGAGAGAGAGAGAGAGAGAGAGAGAGAGAGAGAGAGAGAGAGAGAGAGAGAGAGAGAGAGAGAGAGAGAGAGAGAGAGAGAGAGAGAGAGAGAGAGAGAGAGAGAGAGAGAGAGAGAGAGAGAGAGAGAGAGAGAGAGAGAGAGAGAGAGAGAGAGAGAGAGAGAGAGAGAGAGAGAGAGAGAGAGAGAGAGAGAGAGAGAGAGAGAGAGAGAGAGAGAGAGAGAGAGAGAGAGAGAGAGAGAGAGAGAGAAAATAAATAGAAAGAATAAATAGAAAGACAGAAAGAGAAAGGTTGATCTGGGACATACCTTCCATCTCTGCCTTGCCATTTACACCCTCCTGCCTCCCATCCCCAACTCCCAATGGGCCATCATGGGGTCAGGTAGGGGTGAGGAGTGACAATGTTCCAAATTACATCACTTTTCAGGGTGGGCTCACTCACAGGCCGGCTGATATGTCACAGGTCAGTACCTATATATAATAAGGCCTGTGTCGCTTAGAGGAGGGAACCTACCTGATGTCTCTGACCTTTTACATTTGGACTTTGACGTTACCTCAAAACCACAGAGGCGCTAAATAACTTTTTTTTGGAATCCAATACTTCCTCAAGTAGGAAGTCTACAAAAAGGGCTATGACTGACATCTGACGTCCGGATCCCCAAAAAAGCAAACGTAAGAGCAGACGACACCAGAATGGCAGCCGAACAAAACGCTTATCTTTATCCAAAAGTGATTAAGGCCCCCAGCCTTTTAGTAATGTGTCAGCGGCCAAGCAACTACTACATCAAGTGGAGGGAGAGGCTTGATTATGAGAAAGGGAAATGGGAGATGTTTGATGGCTCTATCCAGGCACACACACACACACACACACACACACACCACAAAAAGAGAGGTTTGATGGTTCTACCCAAGTGGTGTGTGTGTGTGTTCTATTTAGCTACTGTCGTTGGAAAACAGGATCCCTTTTCATGTCACGATTTGCCTTGACTGACATGTATGCTATAGAGCTGGCAGTAAGTGCATTTAATAAGCACCTTTCTAATGGCCCCCACACAATTACTTCTAGCTTCCAATTGGCTGATTCACCCCCCCCCCCTCCCTCTCCTCTGTAACCATTCCCCAGGTTGTTTCTGTAAATGAGAATGTGTTCTCAGTGAACTCATCTGGTAAAATAATGGTTAAATAAATCAATAGTGAGAGAAAAAAAAAGTGTCTGTGTGTGTGTGTGTGTACATAGAGTACATTTGTGTGTGGGTGTGTGCGTGAGAGAGGGAGAGACAGAAAGAAGCTACATGAGCTTGTAGCACTATACCTAAACCCTGCCTGAAACAAGGGGAAGCGCTGGCTGTTAAATAGTCTGTTCGGTAGCATGTTTACGCCGGCTCAGGTGGTAGGGAAACGGTGGGAGATCTCCCATTAAAATGTAACACATGAATATAATGTGCAGCTTTAACAATTTTTGCCAACGGTCTCACACACACACACACACACAAACACCAATGGAGGCTGGTGGGAGGAGCGATACGAGGACAGGCTGTGGACCAGGGTGGTGGATGGGTGTAATCCCATGGGTTAAGGTTTGGGATAGGGTAAACCATTCAGAATGAGTGCTTAACACGGTATGAAAGAGTAGGTCTGGATGGAGCTCTGCCTGTTCACCATTATAGCGATGATGATTCTTATTGCCTTAGTTACATTTCTAAGTTAAGGATTAAGTTTAGTCACTCATTCTGAATGGTTAAGGTAATGGTTAAGGTTTGGGATAGGGTTCAAACAAAACAATTTAAACCAGTGTCTACGACTGGCATCGAACATACAATCCTATCCCATATCTCTGGATCACAAGGTTGTGTGTTCTTAACCTTTTCACACGTATCGACAAACGGGTGTGATCATTCTGTAGTGGTCCCTGTCGCATACGATCCAACGAGTGTGATTAGAACTAGGGAGGAAGCCAAGCCAAGGTTTCCCTGTGGTGTTCTGCCTCCTATCCTCTATCTCCCTCCTGTCACGATCGTTATAATAACTGGACCAAAGCGCAGCATGATCTGGGTTCCACATCTTTATTGCTATGTGAACCTTAAAGCAAAACAATAAACGAACGAACCGCTACAAATATGCTCACAGGCAACTATACATAGTCAAGATCCCACAAACAACAAGTGGGGAAAAAAAGCTGCATAAGTATAATCCCCAATCAGAGACAACGATAGACAGCTGCCTCTGATTGGGAACCATACACGGCCAACAAAGAAATAGAAAACATAGAATACACATAGAAATAATAAAATTCTATGGTCAGAATGTGACACCTCCCTACTTTCTCCTATAACACTCCTCTCCCTCAACCCATGCCTCTCCCCCATGCTGCCTCTTTCTCGCTAGTACTTTCCCTTCTAAACTCAATTTTTCTTCCTACCTCCACCTCTATCTGCCCTCCTCTGTCCTCCCTTCATTTCTATCTCTCTCCCTCCCACACATCCCTCTCTCCCCTCTTGCTCGTTCTCTCTCATCCAAGCCTCTCTCCTCTATCATCATATCCTTTCTTTCTCTCCCTCCCTTCCTCTGTCCCTTCCATCTCTCCCTCTCTCTATCACTCCACAGCCCTCCCTCCCTCTTTCCCTCCCCCTCTCCACTATCTCCACCTCCCTCAGCCCATCCTCTCTCTCTCTCCATCTCCTATCTCTGTCTCCTATCTCTACCATCTCTCTCCACACCATCTCCTTCTCTCTCTCTTCTTCCCTCCTCTCTCTCTCTCTCTCCCTACAGCAGAAGGGAGTTGAGTTAGTTATACACTGCCAGGAGGAGGCCTAATTAAAATCAATGTACATTTAGTGAATGCTCATTAAACCGGAATGGAGGTGCTTATCTGTTTGGAATTTTAATTAAAGACCTCCCATGAAATGTGGAATGAGAGTGTTCTCATCTATCACTACTATTGTTTTTTCAAATGTGATCGATTGATCACACCACCGTCATAGGCTATTACACAAAAACACCTGAAATGTACACAACACAGTCAATATTTATTTTCATTTAACTTAACCATCTCAAGAGAAATAGCTGCTTTTCATATATATTTGTAAGATGTAACCTTTCACACCAACAGAAATGCACTAGTTTCCACATGTTCTCATTACGTGGCACATCCCAACACAACATTCTTCCATCTTGATCTGAATTCTTTATGTGGTCGCATTCCACTTCATAATCACTTGTCATTAACACCTTTTCCATTTCAGATTAGAGTCAGAATAATGCAACCCTAATCCCTGGTAAACAGGAACTCTGGAAAAGCTAACTTAATGCTAACTTAAAGTGTCATCAAAAGTGTTCTCTCAATGCTCTCTATACCTGCTCTGTATGTTTGACATTTCCAGAGTGAGGGCACAAGCTGTGTCCTTCTCTTACATTACATTATGGTCGCCCTTTTTTCCCTTCCCATGGTGCAACTGTCTCTCAGGCTGGAGATAGCCCTTGAGGTAAGTCGAGCGAATCAAATGCTATCTGGCTGCCCAGTAGAATCCTTGGTGGGGGTTTGAACGTGCACACTGAGGAAGAAGGATAAAAGCACAAGCCAGGCCTGGCGGACCCAGACACTCTCTCTCTCTCTCTCTGACTCCATCTTATCTCCAGTCTTGAGTGGTGAGATATCTCCTTCCTTTTCTCTACCTTCAACTTTGAACCGTGAACCTCAGGCCAGAGACTTTAATGTCTCTCACGGTACATTAATCACAGGACAAATACTAAAAGAGTAAAGGACTAAAATACAAGAAAGTAAAGAGTAGGTGCCAGAGAAAATGCAGGATGATGTGATGTGAGACCAGGTTTGGAGATATACTGGAGCGTTGGTATGGTCTAATGCACAGTGTTCATCAGGGTAGAAGACATAAGTAGACTAGGGTCTAAGAACAAGGTCATAAGTGGAGAGTACACTACAATAGAAGTAGCAAGACAACTGAATGGTATAAATACAGTCTTCAAAGTGCAATTAGATTCATCTTCAACATCTTCTCTGACCGAACACCTCCTGCAACAAATCCCAAACACTTTCACGTTCCCATTTAATTTAACCACTGACATATCATTTGTGGTTACTGAGACATTTTCTACTTTATTCATAAAATGAAGGATAGGAATTAGTTTGGAGTCTTTTTTCATCTTCTCCTTTTCTTTCTATTTTTCACAGCTCTGGTATATTCCTCTGTTCCCCCTGTCAGGCAGAGAAGAGGTGAGGGAAAGAAGGAGGGAGTCTTTCTTCACCACAGGCATACCAGTGTGTGTCATTGTGAATCTTCCTCAGAGGTGACACGACAAGGCGACAGCAGGACACCTGATTAACTCTGAGCCTCATCTCTTAAAATTGTAATTATATTTTTTCAACTTTGTTCTTCCTGTCAGTCACCTAGCTGTATCCAATATGGAGGAGGAGTTGTAAAAATAAAGATGATCCTTTTCAAAGTGGAGTGTTACCGATAGTGTGCCGGTGTAGTCATGACTTCTGTCAGGTGCAATTAAAAATGCAATATGTTGTCCTTTTAGTGGCCTGCGTATAGATATGGTTTCTCCCTCAGCGGGTGACACCGGGGGGGGGGGGGGATGGTCGCTGTCATCCATCAACCAACTGATCCATTGGCTCAACGTGATACGATCCACCAATAAAACGGCTTGACTTGGCGGGGGCCACCCGCCAGCATTAACATCCTGATAAGGCAGAGTCAGGGGGGTAGACAATGGCTGTTGTGCGTTACCGTGCCAATCCTTTCCCACCAGCCACGATGCCATCCATTATTGCTATTTGCGACTCTTTATGATTGATCAGCCATTTTGGAGAATAGCTTTGGCAGTAGTTGCTCCCTGCACCTTTTAATACTTATGTCTTTCCAGAGTAAACGATGAGAAATGATAGCGAATCACAGAGGGGATGAAAACAGTGTGTTAAATACACTTACAGGAAACATAGTCTGTCTGTCTGTCACAGATTCATTTTCATTATCTTCCCCTGTTGAGAGACATGGTCCTGAAGGCAAATCTGTACACTATTTTAATGGCAGAACATGAATATCTAACTCCATATTTACAATACAAAATATCTCTGTTGGTTAAAATAAACCTTAAGAATAAGAAAACAAGCAGTGTTTTTTAATTGTTAGGAGATTTTAAATAATTTATTGTTCAATTCGAGGACAATTTTTTCCTCATTAAAAACACAACCAAGTCAGAATCAACAAAAATATTATCCGAATATTGCTAAGGTGTCCATATTAGGGCAGCATACTCAGTGAAAAGACACCCCAGAAAAGCGGACTAGGCCTGGGATACACTCGCAGGGTTGTAGGGCGATCACTATGGAGGTTCACAGCTTGCGCTATGTTGATTTGTGCATATTTGAGGTCAGTTATTGCTACAGTCACTAAAGTCCGATTAGTTAGCCCCTAGAGCTAAAGGCTATGCAGTCTGCTCGAGTCATGCAGATGACCAAGGTTCAATATTTGATCCATCACAACTGCATAAAGAAATAAGTCAGGTTAGCTGAAGGCTATGGTACCAACTGTACTGTCTATACCTGTAACGGTTTTCTTTACTTGAAGGAGAGGCAGACCAAAACACAGCGTGGTTATATTGATTCATGTTTAATAAAAAAAAGATAAACACGAACACTACAAAACAATAACCATGGAAAACCAAAAAACAGCCCTATATGGTGCAAACACAGAGACAGGAACAATCATCCACAAACACACAGTGAAACCCAGGCTACCTAAGTATGATTCTCAATCAGAGACAACTAATGACACCTGCCTCTGATTGAGAACCATACTAGGCCGAAACATAGAAATACCCAAATCATAGAAAAACAAACCAGGAGCCGCCAGTCAGCCAGGGGCCGCCAGTGCTTTGGAGAGGTTTTTAGGGGTTACCCAAACTGTAGGTCTATGAGCACTAAAGGTCATATGAACATTTTAAAACATTTATTTCCATGAAACAGAAGGTTGCTTGACTACTCTAGTAAAGTGTTCGTCCTACAAGATAACTATGTAAAGGTAATTTATATAGGTCTCTTTACAGTACTCTAACTGTGTTAGAGAGACTCTTTATTAACCAATTAGAAGTCCAAAATTTCCCAGCCTTGGAGGGGAAAAGATAAAACCCAAATTGGCCCATGTTCTAATTTTGATAAAACAGCCTTTTCACTTAGCAATTCAATTGAGCATGATAATAAGATTATGTGAGAGCTCTGCTCCTTTCTTCTCTCTCTCTCTCCATTTGAGATTTAAGCAGTGGAGAGAATTAGAACATGGGTCGTTTATTAACAAGATTGGGCTCCGAAGGATCTGACAACGTTTATACGTTAAGTAGCTTTTCTTTATTCTCAAAAGAGCACTCAAAAACAAAAATGTGACTATTTCAGAAGTTAGCTAATAAGAAAAAGCTTGGAGAATTTCTACTCTGCTGACAAGTACAACTGGAGCTAAAATAACATATTAAGGCACGTAAATGCATATTTGAGAAAGTATAGTGTTGAATAAGGGAAGAGTACAGGTATATTTTTTGTTCCATGGCAAGATAAACCACAGTGTTCTTTTATTTTTCTTCTAAGGTCTCTGTGTTTTTTGAAAATTCTATTCCACAACAAACTCAACCCCATTCAAAGAACATATCATTTTCTAAAATCATTTCACCTCACTCTTTGAAATATTTTTCCAAAGTAGGTATTCACTGCTTCTGCAATCCTTTCATGTAAATAACATGTCTGCAACAACTAACCGGCTCAAATCACAATCCTCCAAGCTACTATTATCTCCTTAGGCACGTCAAAATACCTAAATATCAGGCCTCCTGTTGTTAATAGCTTCCAATTAACTGTAGAACTCTGAGTATGAACTAGAAAATAAAGGATGTAATATGGAGAGAGGAGAATTAAGACTGTTAAGTCTCATTAGTGGCTGTGATTCGTTCGACATGGTCCTGTGTGCTGTGCTCCTTGACTTTCAGCATGCCACGTACAGTGAACGTAAAGTATTCACCCCCCCCCCCTTGCGTTGTTCCTAATTTGTGCGTTACAACATGTAATTTAAATTTATTTTTATTTGGATTTCATGTGATGAACATACACAAAATAGTCCAAATTGGTGAAGTGAAATTCAAAAGAATTTTTTATTTTTTTTAAATGGAAAAGTAGTGCGTGCATATGTATTCACCCCCTTTGCTATGAAGCACTAAATAAGATCCGGTGCAACCAATACCTTCAGAAGTCACATAATTATTAAAATAAAGTCCACCTGTGTGCAATCTAAGTGTCACATGATCTCAGTATATATACACCTGTTCTAAAAGGCCCCAGAGTCTGCAACACCACCAAGCAAGCGGCACCATGAAGACCAAGGAGCTCTCCAAACAGGTCAGGGACAAAGTTGTGGAGAAGTACAGACCAGGGTTGGGTTATAAAAAAATATCAGAAAATTTGAACATCCCACGAAGCACCATTAAATCCATTATAAAAACAATGGAAAGAATATGGCACCACAACAAACCAACCAACAATCCACCAAAACTCACGGACCAGGCAAGGAGTGAAGGAATGATGGATGGCGCTAAATATAGGGAAATTCTTGAGGTAAACCTGTTTTAGTCTTCCAGAGATTTGAGACTGGGACTGAGGTTCACCTTCCAGCATGACAATGACCCTAAGAATACTGCTAAAACAACACTGGAGTGGTTTACGGGGAAACATTTAAATATCTTGGAATGGCCTAGTCAAAGCCCAGACCTCAATCCAATTGAGAATCTGTGACTTTAACCTGTTGAAACTCTGGGGGCGCTATATCATTTTTGGATAAAAAGACGTGCCCGTTTTAAGCGCAATATTTTGTCACAAAAAGATGCTCGACTATGCATATAATTGGTAGCTTTGGAAAGAAAACACTCTGACGTGTCTAGAACTGCAAAGATATTCTCTGTGCGTGCCCTAGAACGTGAGCTACAGGCAAAACCAAGATGAGACGGCATCCAGGAAATGAGCAGGATTTTTGAGGCTCCGTTTTCCATTGTCTCCTTATATGGCTGTGAATGCGAGAGGAGTGAGTCTGCCCTTTCTGTCGTTTCCCCAAGGTGTCTGCAGCATTGTGACGTATTTGTAGGCATATCATTGGAAGATTGACCATAAGAGACCACATTTACCAGGTGTCCGCCCGGTGTCCTGCGCCGAAATTGGTGCGCAAAAGTCAGCTGCAAGTATTTTTCCATGGAATTCAGAGAAGAAAGCAGGCTTCCACGAACGATATATCAATTAAGAGATATGTGAAAAAACACCTTGAGGATTGATTCCAAACAACGTTTGCCATGTTTCGGTCGATATAATGGAGGTAATTCTGAAAAAGTTTGACGTTGTAGGTGACTGAATTTTCGGTTCGTTTCGGTAGCCAAATGTGATGTACAAAACGGAGCGATTTCTCCTACACCTCATTGAAAACATCCGAAGCTCTTCAAAGGTAAATGATTTTATTTATTTGGTTATCTGGTTTTTGTGAAAATGTTGCGTGCTAAATGCTACTCAAAATGCTAAGCTAGTTCAGCATACTCTTACACAAATTAGTGAATTGCTATGGTTCAAAAGCATATTTTGAAAATCTGAGATGACAGTGTTGTTAAGAAAAGGCTAAGCTTGAGAGTAGGCGCATTATTTTCATTTTATTTGCGATTTTCAGAAATCGTTAACGTTGCGTTATGCTAATGAGCCTGAGGCTTTAGTCACGATCCCGGATCCGGGATGGGGAGTTTCAAGAGGTTTTAAGATTGCTGTACACCAGCAGGAACCCATCCAATCTGAAGGAGCTGGAGCAGTTTTGCCTTGAAGAATGGGCAATAATCCCAGTGGCTAGATGTGCCAAGCTTATAGAGACCTATCCCAAGAGACTTGCAGCTGTAATTGCTGCAAAAGGTGGGTCTACAAAGTATTGTCTTTGGAAGGGTAAATAGTTATTCATGCTCAAGTTTTCAGCTTTTTTGTCTTATTTGTTGTTTGTTTCACAAGAAAAAATATTTTGCATCTTCAAAGTGGTAGGCATGTTGTATAAATCAAATGACACGAATCCCTAAAAAATATATTCTAATTCCAGGTTGAAGGCAACGAAATAGGAAAAATGCCAAGGGGGGTGAATACTTATGCAAGGCTCTGTATCCGTCACATTTCATTATGGGCTAGACAGCTGTCCAGGTCTAACGCGCACTCACAGATCAGCAGTCAGTCAAATTGCATGTGATGCCATACCTCCTTAGCAGTCAAAGTGGGTACATTGAGAGGTGAAATTCAGTGTAAGTATTTATACTTAACCTTTTTCAAAACTACGGATAGGGCTGCTGTGCTTCAAGCTCTCAGGAGGTTTTGCAGTATTTAAAAGAAATGATGGGTTATTTCTAACATTATTAGCCCAGGACATTTTCTTGTGTTATTACATATAGTCGGGAAAAACTTTTGGATATCAGTGACGGTAACGCACCAGGATTACCAGCATTACGACCAGGAATACTACTATCCCCAACCAGAACTTCACTGGACTTTATGCAAACTGGAAACCACAAATCCTGAGGTTGGTAATTTTAACAAAGCATATTTGAGAAAAACGTTACCGAAGTTCTATCAACACATTGACTATAGTACTCGCACTGCTAAAACACTCAACCACTGCTACTCTAACTTCTGGGATGCCTACAAGGCCCTCCCCCGCCCTGCCTTTGACAAGTCTGATCATGACTCCATTTTGCTCCTCCCTTCCTACAGGCAGAAATTGAAAAGAGAAGTACCCGTGCTTAGGACTATTCAACGCTGGTCTGACCAATTGGAATACACACTTCAAAATTGTTTTGATCACGCGGACTGGGATATGGTCCGGGTAGCCTCAGAGAAAAACATAGACGAATACATTGAGACGTTGACTGAGTTGAGAAGGAATTGTATAGGAGACCATGTACCCACCCACTGTGACTATTAAAACCTACCCAACCAGAAACCATGGATAGATTGCAGTATTCGCACAAAAACTGACAGCGCGAAACATCGCATTTAACTATGGCATGGTCACTGGGAATATGGCCGAATACAAACAGTGTAGTTATTCCCTCCATAAGGCAATCAAACAGCTAACGTCAGTATCGAGACAAAGTGCAAACGCTCAGAAACTAGGTGTATGTGGCAGCCTCTACATGCAACCATGGACTACAAAAGAAAACCAGCTTGCTTCTGGACAAGCTAAGCACCTTTTTCACCCACTTTGAGGATAACACAGTGCCACCGACGCAACCCGCTACCAGGGACTGTGGGCTCTCCTTCTCCATGGCAAATGAGAGTAAGACATTAAAGCGTGTTAAACCTCGCAAGGCTGCTGGCCCAGACGGCATCCCTAGCCACGTGCACAGAGCATACGCAGACCAGCTGGTTGGAGTGCTTACGGATATATTCAATCTCTCCATATCCCAGTCTGTTGTTCCCACATGCTTCAAGATGTCCACCATTGTTCCTGTACCCAAGGAAGCAAAGGTAACTGAACTAAATGACTATTACCCGTAGCTCTCACTTCTGTCATCATAAAGTGCTTTGAGAGACTAGTCAAGGATCAAATCACCTCTACCTTACCTGACACACTAGACTCACTTCAATTTTCTTACCGCCCCAATAGATCCACAGACGATGCAATCTCCATCACAATGCCCTATCCCATCTGGACAAGAAGAATACCTATGTAAGAATGCTATTTGTTGACAATGGCTCAGCATTCAGCACCCTCCAAGCTCATCATTAAGCTTGAGGCCCTGTTCTGAATCCCGACCTGTGCAACTGGGTCCTGGACTACCTGACGGGCCTCCACAAGGTGGGCAAGGTAGGAAACAACACCTCCACTTTGCAGATCCTCAACGCTGAGCACGCACAAGGGTGCATGCTCAGCCCCCTCCTATACTCCCTTTCAACCCATGACAGCGTGGCCATGCACGCCTCAAACTCAATCATCAAGTTTGCAGATGACGCATCAGCAGTAGGCCTGATTACCAACAATGACGAGACACCTCTCACCCAACGTCAACAAAACAAAGGAGCTGATCGTGAACTTCAGGAAACAGCAGAGGAAGCACCCCTCTATCCACATCGACGGGACCGCAGTGGAGAAAGTGGAAAGTTTCAAGTTCCTCGGCATACACATCACTGACAAAATGAATTGGTCCACCCACACAGACAGTGTGGTGAAGAAGGCACAACAGCGCCTCTTTAATCTCAGGAGGCTGAATAAATTTGTCTTGGCAACTAAAACCTTCACAAACATTTACAGGTGCACAACTGATGCACAATCCTGTTGGGCTGTATCACCACCTTGTACAGCAACTGCACTGCCCGTGACTTTAGGGCTCTCTCACTTTAATAATGTTTACATATTTTGCATTACTCATCTCATATGTATATAATGTATCCTATCCGATTCTACTGTATCTTAGTCTATGCCGCGCTGACCATTTCTCGTCCAAATTATATATTCTTAATTCCATTCCTTTACTTTAGATTGTGTGTAATTGTTAGATATCACTTGTTAGATATTACTGCACTGTTGGAGCTAGAAACACAAGCATTTTGCTACACCAGCAATAACATCTGCTAAACACGTGTATGTGACACATAACATTTTATTTGAATAGGCTTGGTTAATTAAGTGGGGGCGGGTGGATTTGCTGTGTGTGTAAGAGTGTTTGTTGTCGTGTCAATTGTGTGTTGGTGTGGCATGCGTTTGTGTGTGTGTGTGTGTGTGTGTGTGTGTGTGTGTGTGTGTGTGTGTGTGTGTGTGTGTGTATGCCTGCCCGTGTGTGTGTGAGAGAGAGAGTGCAAGTGTAACGGCATTCTTCGTTTGTTGAAAGAGAGTCGGACCGAAATGCAGCGTGGTGGTTACTCATGTCTTTAATGTAGAAAATAGCGATACATGAAATAACTTAAATAAATACAAAACAACAAACGGAACCTGAAAACTAATTACAGCCTATCTGGTGAACACTACACAGAGACAGGAACAATCACCCACGAAATACAAAGTGAAACCCAGGCTACCTAAATACGGTTCCCAATCAGAGACAACGAGAATCACCTGACTCTGATTGAGAACCGCCTAGGGCAGCCAAGCCTATGCAACACCCCTACTCAGCCGCAATCCCAATAACTACAAAACCCCAATACGAAATACAACAACATAAACCAATGTCACACCCTGGCCTGACCAACTAATTAACGAAAACACAAAATACTAAGACCAAGGCGTGACAGAACCCCCCCCCCCCTAAGGTGCGGACTCCCGGACGCACCTCAAAACCATAGGGAGGGTCCGGGTGGGCGTCTGTCCATGGTGGCGGTTCCGGCTCGGGACGTGGACCCCACACCATAAATGTCATAGTTCCTCCCCTTCGCGTCCTGGGATAATCCACCCTCGCCGCCGACCATGGCCTAATAGTCCTCACCCAGAACCCCACTGAACTGAGGAGCAGCTCGTGACTGAGGGGCAGCTCGGGACTGAGGGGCAGCTCGGGACTGAGGGGCAGCTCGGGACTGAGGGGCAGCTCGGGACTGAGGGGCAGCTCGGGACTGAGGGGCAGCTCGGGACTGAGGGGCAGCCCGGGACTGAGGGGCAGCCCAGCACTGAGAGGAAGCCCAGTACTGAGAGGAAGCCCAGTACTGAGATGAAGCTCAGGCAGGTAGTAGGCTCCGGTAGATCCTGGTTGGCTGGAGGATCTGGAAGATTCTGGTTGACTGGCAGATCTGGAAGATTCTGGTTGACTGGCAGATCTGGAAGAGACTGGTTGACTAGTGGATCTGGAAGAGTCTGGCTGACTAGCAGATCTGGAAGAGTCTGGCTGACTGGCAGATCTGGAAGAGTCTGGCTGACTGGCGGATCCTGGCAGATTGACGGCTCTGGCTGCTTCATGCTGACTGGCGGCTCTGGCTGCTCCATGCAGATTGACAGCTCTGGCGGCTTCTTGCAGACTGACAGCTCTGGCTGCTCCATGCAGACTAACAGCTCTGGCATATCCTTGAAGACTGGCAGCTCCTTGCAGACTGGCAGCTCCTTGCAGACTGGCAGCTCCTTGCAGACTGGCAGCTCCAAGCAGCCTGGCAGCTCCATGCAGACTGGCAGCTCTAGCTGCTCCATGCAGACTGACAGCTCTGGCTGCTCCATGCAGACTGGCAGCTCTGGCCGCTCCATGCAGACTGGCAGCTCTGGCTGCTCCATGCAGACTGGCAGCTCTGGCTGCTCCATGCAGACTGGCAGCTCTGGCCGCTCCATGCAGACTGGCAGCTCTGGCTGCTCCATGCAGACTGGCAGCTCTGGCTGCGCTAAACGGGCGGGAGGCTCCGGCAGCGCAGGAGAGGAGGAAGGCTCCGGCAGCGCTAAACAGGCGGGAGGCTCCGGCAGCGCAGGAGAGGCGAGGCGCACTGTAGGCCTGATGCGTGGTGCTGGCACTGGTGGTACTGGGCCTAGGACACGCACAGGAAGCCTGATGCGGGGAGCTGCCACCGGAGGGCTGGTGTGTGGAGGTGGCACAGGATGGGCTAGACCGTGAAGGCGCACTGGAGATCTTGAGAGCAGTGTTGGCACAGGACGTGCAAGGCTAGGGATGTGCACAGGAGGCCTGGTGCGTGAGGCTGGCACCAACTTCACCAGCCGACTAACACACACCTCAGGACGAGTATGGAGCGCTGACCCAGGTGCCATTAAATCCCTGACACGTTCCGTCGGGCGAATTCCATGCAAAAAGCACCAACACAGCAACTCCCTCATTTCTCTCTCCTTCAAGTTCCCCATTAACTCCTTCACAGTCTCTGCTTCGCTCACCTCTAACACCGGTTCTGGTCTTCTCCTTGGCTCCTCACGATAAACAGTGAGAGTGAGCTCAGGTCTGACTCCTGACTCTGCCACACTCTCCCTGAGCCCCCCCCAAGAAATTTTTGGGGCTGACTCTCGGGCTTCCATCCGCGTCGCCGCGCTGCCTCCTCATACCGGCGCCTCTCAGCTCTAGTCGCCTCCTGTTCTTCTTTGGGGGGGCGATATTCTCCAGCCTGATTCTAGGGTCCTTCTCCGAACAATTTCTCCTCCCAATTCCAGAAGTCCTGTGATCGCTGTTGCTGCCTTTGTTGCTTCTCCTGTGGCTCCTGCCCGTTGACACGCTGCTCGGTCCGTGTGTGGTGGGTGATTCTGTAACGGCGTTCTTCGTTTGTTGAAAGAGAGTCGGACCGAAATGCAGCGTGGTGGTTACCCATGTCTTTAATGTAGAAAATAGCGATACATGAAATAACTTAAATAAATACAAAACAACAAACGGAACGTGAAAACTATTTACAGCCTATCTGGTGAACACTACACAGAGACAGGAACAATCACCCACGAAATACAAAGTGAAACCCAGGCTACCTAAATACGGTTCCCAATCAGAGACAACGAGAATCACCTGACTCTGATTGAGAACCGCCTCAGGCAGCCAAGCCTATGCAACACCCCTACTCAGCTGCAATCCCAATAACTACAAAACCCCAATACGAAATACAACAACATAAACCCATGTCACACCCTGGCCTGACCAACTAATTAACGAAAACACAAAATACTAAGACCAAGGTGTGACAGCAAGAGTGTCAAAGAGGCACAGCGATGTTGATAAAACATGGTAAGATTAATTAAAGGATCTTGCTCTGACTCTTGTGTCACCAAGGAGCCCCTCCACAGTAAACTGTTGACTCACTACTGGATAATGACATGCGTTTACTCAACCCAATCCCATTTGCCCTTTAAGGACATTGCTATAAGAGCAAAAAAGCCTCTTATGTTGCCTTGGCACTTATGGTAAACAGTGTAAAACTAAATAACCTTATAAGCCTCAAGAGAAAGACCCTTTGAACAGCCTTATTGACACCCAGTAAGGAACTCCTTTGTGGTTTGAGGTTAATCTTCACAGCTCTTTATCCCATGGTGAGGGACACTTCTCTGTGTGGTCGTGCCAAATCTACTGCATGATGTCATCTCAAATTAGGAGTCTACAGGGAATAGAGCATCGCTGTGGGTACACTGGACTCTGGTGTGTGTGTGTCCAACAAGTTGTTCTCACCATCCCCATTAGAGCTATACTAGGCCTATACTTTTGCATTTGAAGAGTGAGAAGTCAATGTTTCCAGCATGAATGTGAATGTTCATGACACAGCACAATACTCTGATGGCTCTGTATAGACAGAGTGAAATGCCATGTGTTCACAGTGACGTGGATAGTTCTTTACAGAGCAAACCACAGCAGACGAGGACAAACTCATGAACCGAATCAGTTTGGTACAGTACATGGATATCAGCTGTTACTAGTTGTAACTCAATGGAATTGATTGTGACAAGGGACGAATAGCCTTCTTCCATCCCTTCTCTTCCACGATCCCTCTCTACCTGCCTGCTTCTATAAAAGTCAACCAACGTCACTTAAAAAGACAGAGGTCCTCAGGAAAACATATTTTCAATGGTTTGGTAAAACTCAAAGCTAGATGCCATTTCATGGCTTTTCAGATTGTGTGTGTGTGTCTTTGTGTGTGTGTGTACGAGCGAGTGTTTGGTTTATGGCTTCTCTGATTGGGTTGGATTTGAATGAGGCCCATTGTTTTCCCACATGGGGGTTTGCCATGGTCCCCTCCTCATGAAGATTGCCATATTAACCCACCTAGTGAGTGAGTACAGGATTGCACTTTATTTAATGTATGGTGGCACCTCTCCAACAATGTCATTTTTACATTACGGTGAGCTGTGAGCTCTGCCAGTGTAGCCACCACTCCAATCTCTTTCTATTATGGCTTCCCTCCTCCCTGCCTTGTACCGTCTCTCATCCCTATCATTACACTGTGATGAACTTCTGAGGACGATCATCCTTTCAGAGAGACCAGTGGGAGTCATTTTCTGTCACTGAGGATTTGAGAGGCCTGATGAATACAAATGGAATAGGGAATTATAGAGGATACGGTTTTGTTGTCATTTCCTCTTTGTATGCACACCTCAGATGTAATGTGGCTGTTCGTGTGACATGTCTAATAATCAGGATATTTTATCTTATGAGTTTTGAGGGTACACTCGGTCTATTTCTATTGTAGCTATTGGACATAGGCTTTATTAAAACAAGAATCACATTTACCTCTATTACAGTACCTTGAACATTACTTTAAAAACATTATCATACAGGGCACACAGCCAACATTAACCATATAGGAAAGAAAATGGTCCTGTGTAATGTATGAGAAACATAGCTAAGTAGGCTACAGATGAATTTGAAGTTGACAAGAACAGACCATTTCACATTGTAATTGTTTCAGCTGGTGTGTGAATCTACTTTAGATTCAGAACGGTGCTGTGCAGACAGAATTGAATTCCTCATCGTTACTGCCCTGTTCATCATGCAAAGGCACAATACAAAGAGACAGCAAGTCAGGACAATGAATATAGATTAAATCGTAAATATTTGCACAACGAATTACCTCCAAATGCTTTCCCAGTAAACAAAATGACAAGCTCCTGCAATATCCCCGCCAGAGAGCTGTTAAAACATTGTGTCACCCACTAGCATAATGATTCCATTCACACCCAAATTAATGAAAATGTTTTTAGAAACCTGTGAGCAACTGACAAATGATTGAAATGTCAAATCGATGCATGAAAAACATAGCTAGGCAGGGAAATAATTACACACAGAAGAAGTGTTGCTGCATAGCAATCAAGGATGGAACAGATGTTTGTTGAAATGTGACGTGGGTACAAGTTCACAGGAGTTTTTTCTTTTAGGACTTATAGGACTTATAGAAGTGCTAGTACTGCATCTGAACACGTATACCTACCTGAGGTAAAACAACAATCATTAAGAACCTCTTAGAGCACATAAAGATCTGGTGATTTATTCCTACTAATGTTTTATTAATACAGACGTCTGTCTGAGGGGGAAACGTTGCCTTTTCTCACCGCCACACTTCCATTTGAAGATATCAATCACTCTCTAATGACACCTCATCAAGCCTGACGGACTACAAGCTCCTACCAGCTTCTAGGCTGAACTTTAGTCTGAAGGTCATATTCAGATCAGAAACTGCTGATGTAAAGTGAAAGGCAGTACAGTTACAGTGATGAAGGAAATGTAACATGATGCTAAAAATGATATCTGATAGGCAGTCTTATTAATCTTGAATGGCAATCGTGTTGTTTTGTGAGGTGTTCTAAGGTACTTAGGTATGAATATGTTGCTTAATACTTCTTGGCACACCCATCCCGTTAGCGGGATAATTTCCGTCAACATCCGCTGAATTGCAGAGCGCCAAATTCAAATTAAATGACTAAAAATATTACATTTTCATGAAATCACAAGTGCAATATAGCAAAACACAGCTTAGCTTGTTGTTAATCCACCTGGCGTGTCAGATTTCAAAAAAGCGTTACAGCAAAAGCTATCCAAGCGTTTATGTTAGGACATCTCTCTCAGCGAACAAAACATTACAAACAGCTAGCAGCAAAGTAGATTAGTCACGAAAGTCAGAAAAGCAATAAAATGAATCACTTACCTTTGCTCTTCGGATGTTTGCACTCACGAGACTCCAAGTTACACAATACATGTTCCTTTTGTTAAATAAATATACTTTTTATATCCAAAAACCTCCATTTGGTTGGCGCGTTTTGTTCAGAAATCCACAGGCTCGTGCAGGTCATGACAGGCAGAAGAAAAATTCCAAATAGTATCCGTAGCTTTTTCAATCGGAGGGAGAGAGAAAATGTCTGCTCCAAGCTGTTGCGCATGCAAATCTCTGCTGGCACCCAGCCATCCACTTACGCGATGTGATCGTTCTCGCTAATTTTTCAGAATATAAGCCTGAAACTATGTCTGAAGACTGTTCACACCATGTGGAAGCCATAGGATTTTTTTCTTAGGCACTTCCTTGTTGGATTTTCCTCAGGTTTTCGCCTGCAATATCATTTCTGTTATACTCACAGACAATATTTTGACAGTTTTTGAAACTTTAGAGTATTTTCTATCCTAAACTGACAATTATATGCATATTCTAGATTCTGGGCCTGAGAAATAGGCAGTCTCATTTGGGTACATTTTTCATCCAAACATCAAAATACTGCCCCTATACTCAACAAGTTAAATGAAACAACAGTCTTAAGACGGTCTCAACAGAAGAGGCTAAATGTTCTATATAGGTCGTATTAACAATGAGTCTCAATCGTGTTGTTTTCAGAGTTATAAACAATTAACATGTTCCCTACCTTTTAACAAGAAATTATATTATTTTCATATTTCCACAAACTTCAAAGTGTTTCCTTTCAAATGGTATCAATAATATGCATATCCTTGCTTCAGGTCCTGAGCAACAGTCAGTTAGATTTGCGTATGTCATTTTCAGAGAAAATTTTAAAAAAGGGTCCAATCCGTGAGAGGCTACGAAAGCAGAAATGCGGTGGATGATCTTACATTCATCGAAGTTTAAGTTTCACATGAAGACCGTTACCAGCCACAGAACATGGATGTATAATGACTATGTGCAGGTAACAAGACTATTTCAGAAACAAACTATCTTTGTCATTTCGATGCCAACTCCCCTATATTTTTTGATTCCTAGTTCCAGCTCCCATGCTGCTCAGGCAATTGAAATTCCTCTGATATTCCACTATGTAGAGACTAGCAGAACTCCGTGGTAACGCAACCATCCTGGTCATTTATTTTATTTTGAACACCCTGACTACCCCGATACCACCAGCACAGCACAAAAGGGGTATTCAGACAAATCCAATCTGGCAACCTTCCACTGTTCGGGTTCATTCTGCTGGACCAGAGGCTAGGAAAACAGACGCCTGACCAAGGCCGCAAACCTTGACCACTCTTGCCGCAGTGGGTGGCTGATGGGGAGAGTTTGGGACTATACAAGGAAAGAGGTTGTGAACCCACCCTCAAGTACTAAATGGATCTTTCCAACTCTATTCTGCAGCTAAAACATATTTCTTCACTTCCTTTGCTTTGAACCTTGACGCAATCCATCATTCTTCATGCCTCGGCTCATGGCTCCGCTGGTTTTCACTCATGTTAGGTGTGTGCCATAGCAAAGTACTTATTCTCATCCTCCCATATCTAACCTTTTTCTCTCTATCTCTCTCTTCCCCCTGTACTTTTGGCCTGTGATAATAAAAGAGGAGAAATGCTTGGCGAGCCACCTGGAAGACGACTGGCCTCTTTATTAAATAAAAAAGTTGAAGGGCAACTCCACCACCTTTTCATTATCTACCGCGGAATACTAATGTCAAAATAGGTGAAAAAAAAGTGCATTTCTACATTTAGAAAAAAATGAACATTCAAAAAGTTTCACCCGATGATGTCATCAAAGTTTATGAGCATTTTAAAAACAGTGCAAATCACAGGTTTTTACTTTTAATCCTTCCCTGTGATGTCATGGAGAAGCCTTTTTTTAGGACTTTACTTCTGGGCTGTTATCACATACGGTATGTAGACACTGGTTTGGTGCTGGAGATGATGAAAAGTGGTGGAGTTGCACTTTAACAAATTGGGGTTAAATATTACACAAAATTGAACATTATTAAGATGAATCTGCATGTTCTGTGGGAAGAGAAACTGTTTATTACCTCATATTGCCAAGGATATGGAGATATGGAGATTCTAAATGGAGGAGGTGTGTGTGTGTGTGTGTGTGTGTGTGTGTGTGTGTGTGTGTGTGTGTGTGTGTGTGTGTGTGTGTGTGTATATGAGTGTGTGTGCGTGCTCGTGTGTTCTTAAATGCATTGCTAAATGTGTGTGTGTGTTCAAATGGAGTAGGTGTCTGTGTCTAGGTCACAGAGGCTGCCTCACAAAGCAATATTCATGTCCTTAAGAAACACATCAGCCACAAAGTAGTTATAAACTAGGGCAGAGAATGGCAATGCATCAGTGCACCTGTACAACATCACACATCAAACTGGAAATGACTTGCCCTCCCTTGATCTCCAAATACAGAATTATATGTAAAAAATATTATTTGCATGTGTTTGCCATATAAATAATTAACCACTTAACTACTATACCTTAATGAATACTCCAAATACTTACGAAAGTCTGAGGGTATTAATTTGATGTTAAAATAACCAATTGGGTCAAGGGAGTGTTAGTTACTTAAGAGCCTGCAGCTAAATCACCTTCAGTCATTACTCCTTGACAACTAAATGTACAAACAAGGAAGGAGTCATAGAGATATTTGGAAAGCCACTTTGTGTGTCTACTTAGTGTGTATCCTCATCTGATGTCCATACGCCACAGACAATCGCACTTAACATTTCCACCTATTATAACTAAGGGTGTTTTATGCATTATGAAGGATATATTATTCTCTTTTTGATGTGGATCAGAGATTTATGTCAAATGGCATTACCCCCTAAGCTCATACTATCCACAAATCAGCCATTCAATATCCCATGATCGCCTAATTTAAATGTCACTGGTTTACAAGTCTGGAAACACAGCAAAGATACGTACACTGAAAAAACACATTGTGTACATTCAACCTGATGGGGAAATAGATTAATGGCAATGAAAAATAACTATTGAAAACACCTTATGAGACCTTTCTGAGACACTTGCTTCTCTTTAGCCTCAACGTAGAAGAAACAAAGAAAATCCAGGACAAAATCAAAACAGTTTAGTTAAAAGACTTTTGTGTTAAAGTCAAATGAAGGAGAAAGACACAATCCCTCTCATGTACCTCATTACTGGGATCTGGAGCGTTCTTTACCCGACTTAGCTAGACCCATCAGCTGTCACCTGGTTTCCATGTCTGCGAGGCAGAGACAGAAAGACAGGAGCGCCTTAAAAGGGCAAGTGCAACCAGTCAGCGTGACTGTGAGACTGCAACGCTTCCAAAGCAGCTGACATCAATAGGAATATGTTGAATCCCAAAGAGTACGAATTCAGAAGTGATATCAGCAACAAAAGCGTAAAGAAGGCTGCAGGTATTCAATGTAGATTAAAGAGTTTTAGAGTAACTTCTAGGTTCTGCTGTCACTAAAACACATTCAACACTGTGACTTTATTCCTTTTTACCTGAGCTCTGGGTGAGTGTCCCTTGTTAGTCAGGGTATAATTGTGACTTGTCACTCAAGCTAACACCTGTCCCACAAGAGGTTTAATGGATATGTTCCTCTCTGTCATTTAGTCATTTGCATTAATAATTTTCACATCTCAATGTGGACCTTGATGGTGCTATCACACCTCAGTGCACCCTCCTTAACTTTGCATCAGTGCCTGTTTAAAATAAAAACAATGGAGAATGAATATTGAATGTCATTATAAAATTGTGAAGATTATGAACAATAATACCATGTAACCTGATAATAATGTTAACTTAAAAAAAGAATGTCTTCATGACCATTTGATGACGAATTCATATTCTAAAATGTATGTCTACTTGTGCAGAATATTTTGCTGGTAGGAACATGGGGGCGATTTGTCTTGTTAGTCGGGGTAAATTATATTCTCACCCCTGTGGCTCTCCCTTGTTCTGCCAAGCAAAATTGCTCCCAGTTAATCTCCTCAACAACTAGGCCTATAAACAATGAAGAATTCAACAGACATCTCTCCTCCTTCTAGAGGGAAAAGGTTGAACTTAGCCCTGAGCTGCGTTGTTAGTACTTCTGTTTTGGCAACCTAGCAGAAGAAGGGGTGAGAAAAAGTACATCTTGCAGGACTGTGTTTTTTGTATTATTTAGTTTCCCAGTCTACTGCTAAATCAGTTAAATGTGAATGAAAGAGATGGGAAATGGGAACATGTAGCAGTTTCAGGGCCACAACAGGCACCCAATTCACATGGCTCACCCTGGGTGACTTGATCTCACAGTTAACCACTGCAAAATTAAATGTAGCTTGAATGTCAGCATGACAATATGAACTCACTGTGTGAACATGCAGAGTAAATGCAACAACCAACTGACAGGGCTCATTTACAAATGCTCCTTAATTTCTTCACATATTCAGTGCATGTATATTACAGCAGCAAAATCCCTATGCGAGAAGTCACCAGAGTCCAGGACTGTGAAAAAATAGGTCCTATTCACAACTTTGTTTGAAACAGTAATATAATTAATGTTTGCATTCCTTTGTTGTTACTGTTGCTGTGGAAGCACTCTGGGAATCGCTCAAGATGGTTGATTTCATTGGAGCTTTTCTATTTTCATGAAATCTCAGTGATGTATTTGCCATTCATCACTTTAATACTAGAGGGAAATATCCAAGGGTGAGTTTGACCTCTATGTCCTTCATCAAACAGGGATATACAGAACAAACATTTCACACTTCTTTTTGAAAACCTAAAAAAAGGACTATTTTTGGTCTTTGCTCTCAATTTCCCGCTGTGGCGCAGATCTCTGAACCCACCAGTAGGCTGTATGCACGCCTGCTCGCCACTCTTCCAATGGCATTCACTTCTTCTGGCTTCCTGGAGAGTATCACTGCTCATTACCCTCAGTGCACCGTTGTACCCCTGGGCTCCTCTCTCGGCCCTCTGTTTTTCCTCACTCGACGCCCACTCACTGGGCCATCTCGCTGCCTTTCCCAGTTGCCTCCTATCACTCCTATGCAGACGATACTTGTGTACTTCTTCAACATTTTTTTTTAATTTTCCACTCTTTGTTTTTTCCCCCTGTCCGTCTATCATGCTGGTCACAGACTCCTCTCCTCCTGTTCATCTCTGCCAACCACCTGAGGGTGTCCTCCGTCTCCTTGCTGTCCTCTCTCACATTAAACCACATTTACATCCTCTCTGAGTAGTTTCTCCCTTCCCCTCTACTCCTTTGTCAATTTCAAAGAGTGAATATTGTGTTAATATTATGTTTAAATATCACAAAATAATATCTCCATCTAGAATTGAAAATTACCTTAAACCCACTCTATATTTCTACAGTGCTACACTCTGATATGAAAAACACACAATACATATTCTTAGAAGTCTATTTACAAGCTCAGACACATTTGAAGTTCTTGAGATGCGTCTTGCCAACATACAGTATATTTTTTGATTTAATGATCAGACTGATTCAGAGAATGATAAACTTAATGGATTAAATGTAGACTTTGGAGACAACATCAAGGGCGGGTTTAGCTTGTATGTCTATGGTCTTACGCAGCCTTACACTCCCAAGTCAATTCTACAATCCAATCAGAGAGATATGAAACCAAGCCACTTCCATACACCAACTTTCTGTCACTGTCGGCCTCCTGCCCAAACCATCTCAGGAACATGGAGAGAAAGGCTTTGGGAGCACCAAGCCTCTGGCAAACTGGGAGCCATGGCATTTCAACATGTATTCCCCTGAAAGGTAATTCATTGGATTTAGGAACAGATGGTGTGAGCCGTTTACCAAGGGGTTTGAAATGGGAATGTCAATGCATTCTGTTTTCCCTGTCATATCGGAAAAAGTGGAATCGTCAGAGACGTAATGAACTCTCGGTACACAGATGTACGTGTCATTCTCAATCTTTCATAAGTTGAGAGTTGTGATCATTTTGCATAATCAGAATTATTCAGTAAATAGTCTCAAGCAACCCCCTGTAATGCTCTTTATTCATTTACTGATTATATCAGCATGCATCAGGTTGTTTAGTTGAGAATTTTGAAGACAACATATCTATCTCTACACATAGATATTAACCGTTTAGCTTCATATCTCTCATGAGTTGTAGTAATTTCACATCACCCTTGTTCTCCAGTAGAGAATCTCAAAGACACTGGATCTTTAGTGTAGGTCTAGTAGGACAATTCCGGCTGAACTTCTCAGAGTCAAATGGAGCAGAAACTACAGGACTGGCCGTTTGTGTCCCATTTTAATGAAGTGACTAAACATTGCCTTGGGCTTGAATGTGAGTAGAACATTAATGAATCCATTACGTTCACAAAAACTACTTTCATGTTCAACTGCTGAGACCCAAGATTCTCTCTCTCCATGTGTAAGAGCACTATACTTTGTGGTTGTACAAAGGAGATGAGAGAAGGACTCAAAATGTATTGTGAATCAAAATCCATGGGGGTCATATGGTGAAGGCATTCAATGGCTGATACATTTTTTTAAGGCCTGTTTAATAGAATAAATCTTAATAAACTCTAATGTACTGTCTTTAACAACACAATAAGCCTGGGCAAACAAACCATTTCAACAAGTTCTTGGTTTCCTCAGAACCTTCTCCATCCAATAGTGTAAGACAATGTTACATCACATTGTTATAATGTCAAAACACTTGTATTGCATTTCTTGCCTCAAGTACTGTGTCCTTCTTCACTTCTAACAACACTCTACTACTTTCCAGGCAACAACCTTGAACCCCGGCCCACTCCCTCCCTCTCTATCCGCTCCTATCATATCCTCACCATTGTGTTTTAGTTGGTGTTCCCACACTTTTGTCATAGCCAATGTGGTCTTCTCTTTGCATCCTCAACAGACTTCTTTCGTTTTTCACACCTCTGCTTCCTGCTCCCACTCTCAGGATCCCCCCGGCCGGTTGAAAGCCGGCAGACGGGCTGCATTCCCTCCGAAACCAACACGCAGGAGATCCAATCAAGTTTCTTCAGTTTTGATTGCCATCTCTCCAGATACCCTCGTCATCCCACCTTCATCACACATCTCAACCCTTAAATCCTCATATTTTCTCCCAACTCTTACACAATATGAACCATCAATACCCGTCGGAGGTGCAATCCAATTTGTTCTCTTCTTTCTCATCTCTCCAACCGTCTCCTCTCTCCCCTGTTCCCTCCATCCCACCACCTGCTCCACTTCCGTCTCCCCTCTCTCCACTTATTTTTCACTTTCTGATGAGGATTCCTCCTCATCTACAGTAGGGCAAAGAAGTATTTAGTCAGCCACCAATTGTGCAAGTTCTCCCACTTAAAAAGATGAGAGAGGCCTGTAATTTTTATCATAGGTTCACTTCAATTATGAGAATATTTTTCTCCAGAAAATTCAGCCAGTTATTTGCAAATTATGGTGGAAAATAATTATTTGGTCACCTACAAACAAGCAAGATTACTTATTTTCCACCATAATTTGCAAATAAATTCATTAAAAATCTACAATGTGATTTTCTGGAGAAAAAAATTCTAATTTTGTCTGTCATAATTGAAGTGAACCTATGATGAAAATTACAGGCCTCTCTCATCTTTTGTAAGTGGGAGAACTTGCACAATTGGTGGCTGACTAAATACTTTTTTGCCCCACTGTATCACTGCAACAATGGCTATTATTCACATTCTTTGCCTCCAGAACTGACTTGACTGTCAGCGCTTTAACTTCTTGAAACTCCCCATCCCGGATCCGGGTTTGTGACTAAAGCCTCTGGCTCATTAGCATAACGCAACGTTAACGATTTCTGAAAATCGCAAATAAAATGAAAATAATGCGTCTGCTCTCAAGCTTAGCCTTTTCTTAACAACACTGTCATCTCAGATTTTCAAAATATGCATTTGAACCATAGAAATTGACTAATTTGTGTAAGAGTATGCAAAGCTAGCATAGCATTTTGAGTAGCATTTAGCACGCAACATTTTCACAAAAACCAGATAACCAAATAAATAAAATAATTTACCTTTGAAGAGCTTCTGATGTTTTCAATGAGGAGACTCTCAGTTACATACCAAATGCGCAGTTTTTCCTGAAAGCGTCTGTGTGTAGGAGAAATCGTTCCGTTTTCTACATTGCGTCTGGCTACCGAAACGAACCGAAAATTCAGTCACCTACAACATAAAACTTTTTCGGGATTAACTACATAATATCGACCGAAACATGGCAAACGTTGTTTGGAATCAATCCTCAAGGTGTTTTTTCACATATCTCTTCATTAATATGCAGTTCGTGGAAGCTTGCTTTCCTCTCTGTATCCCATGGAAAAATACTGGCAGGTGACTTTTGCGCACCAATTTCGGCGCAGGACACCGGGCGGACACGTGGTAAATGTGGTCTCTTATGGTCAATCTTCCAATGATCTGCCTACAAATACGTCACATTGCTGCAGACACCTTGGGGAAACGACAGAAAGGGCAGGCTCATTCCTCTCGCATTCACAGCCATATAAGGAGACAATGGAAAACAGAGCCTCAAAAATCCTTGTCATTTCCTGGATTCCATCTCATCTTGGTTTTGCCTGAAGCTCACGTTCTAGGGCACGCACAGAGAATATCTTGGTATTTCTGGACACGTCAGAGTGTTTTCTTTCGAATGCTATCAATTATATGCATAGTCGAGCATCTTTTTGTGACAAAATATCTTGTTTAAAACGGGAACGTTTTTCATCCAAAAATGAAATAGCGCCCCCATAGATGTAAGAGGTTAACCCTTGACCCTCCGCAGTCGTTTCGGCATTTATTGTTCCCCCATGTTTCACCATTCATAGTTGGTATTGTGAACTGAAACTCTGACTATGAAAAATAAACTGCTTATTCAGATTTACATTAATTTGATAACTGGCTGATCAGCCACAGCTGATTCAGAAAACTAGAGTTGTTCAACAGATTTGAAGTAGGTCCAATTTGAAAGTAGTTGATTTGTCTAAATCACTTGCTGACAATAATTGTCCTTTAGATAAAGTTCATCAGGATGTCAGGACGACAAAATAACCCTTACCATGTGAGTACGGGACTCAATGTGAATATATGAATTTATTTTTTTCCACAGAGATGCAGGCAACTTCTCCCCATGTCTCATTACAGTGCATTGTGGGATTTCATTTCTTACTGAAGGAAAACACAGATTGCATCAGAAGTGATGTCTTTACAACTAAATGGCCCTTGAACATTGTGGCCAGATGTCTTATAGGACCCCTAAAAGAGAAAAAAATCTTCCCTCTCTCCCTTTTTCTCTTCAAAATCTCCAGTGTGGACTTATTTTAGATTTGAGGAGAGAAGTAATAGGCTTAGGATGGCAATGTCAACCTTCTCTCAATAATTTAGGTAATGATGAGTTTAGGTCATGTCCTTATTGGTTTCGGGGTTATAATTCGAGCTGGGCGTCATGTTTTCGACAATCTATCTCATTTGGCATCTTGTCTTTTGCCTCTGTGGAGAAACATTTTCAAATGAACATGTGGACAAATGGCTGTGAGGAGATGAATGTCCCTGCAATTAATTCTCTCATTGTCAGCGAGGGATTTCATTGGCATATTCTCCATGATGGCCAGACAATCATGATACACTACTCCAGCTCATTGTGACAGACTCTGACATTATCAATACGAGATGAGATTATGTTGAATACTGCTAATTCTCAGTTTGTAATTGCTAAAAGAAACACGGACGGTCAACACATGAGATAGATAATGAAGTAATTAGATAATGCTGCTGAATCTTTAAAGCTGCAATATGTCACTTTTTTTGGTCGACCCAACCAAACTCAAATAGAAATGGGTGTTATAGAATTGGCATTCTCATTGAAAGCAAGTCTAAGAAGCGGTACATCTGTTCTATGTAAGCTATTTCTATGCTTCCTGTTCTTAAGTACAATTTGTGCGTTTTTAACTCAGGTTGTGTACACCAGCTTCAAACAGCTGAAAATACAAGATTTGGGATTATGGAACCTTTATTTCAAAGTGGTTTAGATTAGGGATGCACAATATATCGGTGAACATATCGGAAACAGACAATATTATCTAAACATGCCAACATCGGTATCGGCTGATGTCTAGTTTAACACCTATGAGCGAAACCAATCATACCTACATAACGTAGGTACAGTACATTACGGATTTATGGCACATACAATTTGGCGCTACACGTTCAACACAGCATTCCTAACTTATCCCACAATGTCTGCTGTGTGGATCGAGCAGGCAACAAGTCGAGCAATCATTTGAAAGAGTAAGATATTTTCAGCTAGACAACTCAAAGGCAAAATCCATTTAAGCCAAGATAATGGAATTCATTGCCCTTGACAATCAACCGTTCTCTGCCGTGGGTGATGTTGGCTTTCACCGACTGGTCGAGCACCGGTACACACTACCAAATGCTCTATTCTTCAGATGTTGCCCTACCAGAGTTACAAAGTAATAGCGTCACTGCTATTAGCTTCACGACATACATAACGCCGTTTGGGTCTTTGCATGTCAAAAATGATACAGGGGCTAAGCTGCCTGCCATCCAGGACCTCAAAGACTCCAGCCACCCCAATCATAGACTGTTCTCTCTACAACTGCATGGCAAGCGGTACCGGAGTGCCAAGTCTAGGACAAAAAGGCTTCTCAACAGTTTTTCCCCCAAGCAATAAGACTCCTGAACAGGTAATCAAATGGCTACCCGGACTATTTGCATTGTGTGCCCCTCCAACCCCTCTTTTACGCTGCTGCTACTCTCTGTTTATCATATATGCACAGTCACTTTAGCTATACATTCATGTACATATATACATACTACCTCAATTGGCCTGAAAAACCAGTGCTCCCAAAAATTGGCTGACCGCGCTATCTGCATTGTGTCCCACCACCTGCCAACCCCTCTGTTCATCATATATGCATAGTCACTTTTTTATTTTTTTATTTCTCCTTTATTCAACCAGGTAGGCTAGTTGAGAAGAAAAAGCATAGCAGTGTGAACAGACAACAACATAGAGTTACACATGGAGTAAACAATAAACAAGTCAATAACACAGTAGAAAAAAAGAGCCTATATTACATTGTGTGCAAAAGGCATGAGGAGGTAGGTGAATAATTACAATTTAGCAGATTAACACTGGAGTGATAAATGATCAGATGGTCATGTGCAGGTAGAGATACTGGTGTGCAAAAGAGCAGAAAAGTAAATAAATAAAAACAGTATGGGGATGAGGTAGGTAAATTGGGTGGGTTATTTACCGAAGGACTATGTATAGCTACAGCGATCGGTTAGCTGCTCAGATAGCAGATGTTTGAAGTTGGTGAGGGAGATAAACGTCTTCAACTTCAATGATTTTTGCAATTCGTTCCAGTCACAGGCAGCAGAGAACTGGAAGGAAAGGTGGCCAAATGAGGTGTTGGCTTTAGGGATGATCAGTGAGATACACATGCTGGAGCGCGTGCTACGGGTAGGTGTTGCCATCGTGACCAGTGGACTGAGATAAGGCAGAGCTTTACCTAGCATGGACTTGTAGATGACCTGGAGCCAGTGGGTCTGGCGACAAATATGTAGCGAGGGCCAGCCGTCTAGAGCATACAGGTCGCAGTGGTGGATGGTATAAGATGCTTTAGTAACAAAATGGATGGCACTGTGATAAACTGCATCCAGTTTGCTGAGTAGAGTATTGGAAGCTATTTTGTAGATGACATCGTCGAAGTCGAGGATCGGGAGGATAGTCAGTTTTACTAGGGTAAGTTTGGCGGCATGAGTGAAGGAGGCTTTGTTGTGAAATAGAAAGCCGACTCTAGATTTGATTTTAGATTGGAGATGTTTGATATGAGTCTGGAAGGAGAGTTTACAGTCTAGCCAGACACCTAGGTACTTATAGATGTCCACATATTCTAGGTCGGAACCATCCAGGGAGGTGATGCTAGTCGGGCGTGCGGGTGCAAACAGCGAACGGTTGAAAAGCATGCATTTGGATTTACAAGCGTTTAAGAGCAGTTGGAGGCCACAGAAGTAGTGTTGTATGGCATTGAAGGTTGTTTGGAGGATAGATAGCACAGTGTCCAAGGAAGGGCCAGAATTTTCAGAATTGTTGGTGGCCTTCCGAAGCCAGGATTCAGACACAGCAAGGACATCAGGGTTGGCAGAGTGTGCTAGAGTGTACAACATCCGCAGAGTACACCCCTGCCTCACACAGGAAGCGGCGCAGGTCCTAATCCAGGCACTTGTCATCTCCCGTCTGGATTACTGCAACTCGCTGTTGGCTGGGCTCCCTGCCTGTGCCATTAAACCCCTACAACTCATCCAGAACGCCGCAGCCCGTCTGGTGTTCAACCTTCCCAAGTTCTCTCACGTCACCCCGCTCCTCCGCTCTCTCCACTGGCTTCCAGTTGAAGCTCGCATCCGCTACAAGACCATGGTGCTTGCCTACGGAGCTGTGAGGGGAACGGCACCGCAGTACCTCCAGGCTCTGATCAGGCCCTACACCCAAACAAGGGCACTGCGTTCATCCACCTCTGGCCTGCTCGCCTCCCTACCACTGAGGAAGTACAGTTCCCGCTCAGCCCAGTCAAAACTGTTCGCTGCTCTGGCCCCCCAATGGTGGAACAAACTCCCTCACGACGCCAGGACAGCGGAGTCAATCACCACCTTCCGGAGACACCTGAAACCCCACCTCTTCAAGGAATACCTAGGATAGGATAAAGCAATCCTTCTCACCCCCCCTTAAATGATTTAGATGCACTATTGTAAAGTGGCTGTTCCACTGATGTCAGAAGGTGAATTCACCAATTTGTAAGTCACTCTGGATAAGAGCGTCTGCTAAATGACTTAAATGTAAATGTAAATGTAAAGTATACAGAATGGTGTCGTCTGCGTAGAGGTGGATCAGGGAATCGCCCGCAGCAAGAGCAACATCAATGATATTTATAGAGAAAAGAGTCGGCTCGAGAATTGAACCCTGTGGCACTCCCATAGAGACTGCCAGAGGACCGGACAACATGCCCTCCGATTTGACACACTGAACTCTGTCTGCAAAGTAGTTGGTGAACCAGGCAAGGCAGTCATTAGAAAAACAGAGGCTACTGAGTCTGCCAATAAGAATATGGTGATTGACAGAGTCGAAAGCCTTGGCCAGGTCGATGAAAAAGCTGCACAGTACTGTCTTTTATCGATGGCGGTTATGATATCGTTTAGTAATAATAATATATAATATATAATATAATAATAATAATAATATATCCCATTTAGCAGACGCTTTTGTCCAAAGCGACTTACAAGTCGGCTGGGGCCACTACTTTTACATATGGGTGGCCCTACTGGGAATCGAACCCACGACGCTTGGCGTTGCAAGCGCCATGCTCTACCGACTGAGCCACACAGGACCCAGTACCATGAGTGTGGCTGCTAGATGGGGGCCGATCAATTCACAAATGGTGTCCAGGGCACAGCTGGGAGCTGGGGGGGGGTCGGTAGCAGGCGGCAACAGTGAGGGAACTATTTCTGGAGAGATTAATTTTTAAAATTAGAAGTTCAAACTGTTTGGGTATGGACCTGGAAAGTATGACATTACTTTGCTGGCTCTCTCTGCAGTAGACTGCAACTCCTCCCCTTTGGCAGTTCAATCTTGACAGAAAATGTTATAGTTGGGTATAGAAATCTCAGAATTGTTGGTGGCCTTCCTAAGCCAGGATTCAGACACAGCAAGGACATCAGGGTTGGCAGAGTGTGCTAAAGCAGTGAGTAAAACAAACCTAGGGAGGAGGCTTCTGATGTTGACATGCATGAAACCAAGGCTTTTTCGATCACAGAAGTCAACAAATGAGGGTGCCTGGGGACACGCAGGGCCTGGGTTTACCTCCACATCACTCGCGGAACAGAGGAGGAGTCGGATGAGGATGCGGCTAAAGGCTATCAAAACTGGTCGCCTAGAGCGTTGGGGACAAAGAATAAAAGGAGCAGATTTCTGGGCGTGGTAGAATATATTCAGGGCATAATGCGCAGACAGGGGTATGGTGGGGTGCGGGTACAGTGGAGGTAAGCCCAGGCACTGGGTGATGATAAGAGAGGTTGTATCTCTGGACATGCTGGTTGTAATGGGTGAGGTCACCAAATGTGTGGGAGGAGGGCAAAGGAGGTATCAGAGGTATGAAGAGTGGAACTAGGGGCTCCATTCTAAACTAAAACAATGATAACTAACCTGAACAACAGTATACAAGGCATATTGACATTTGAGAGAGACATACAGCGAGGCATAAAGTGATCGCAGGTGTTGATTGGGAGAGCTAGCTAAAACAGGTGAGACAACAACAGCTGATCAGCTAAAATAACTACAGCTAGTAAAATGGCAATGACTAGGCAGAGAGGGTTTGGATTAACTACACACAGAGCCTGAGTTTGCGGCTGGGGCCGACAGATAAAAAAATAAAATAAACAGAATGGAGTACCGTGATTAATGGACAGTCCAGCAGGCATCAGCTATGTAGCCAAGTGATCAGTGTCCAGGGGGCAGCAGTAGATGGAACAGGGAAGCCGCCACTACGCTAGCGACACAGCGTTTAAAGTTAGTAACCCTGGGCTAGTAGGAGCGTCTGCTCCGACGGAGGCCGGATGAAGTCACAGTGGATGGAGTATTCGTCGGCAGACCAGTCGTGGTGGTGCGGCGGGGCGCCGTGTCGACAGAGAATCCAAGCCAGATGGCGAAAGAGGTATTGTGGAATTTAGTTTGCTAGCCGGGAGACGTGCCTGGCTCACGTTTAACTGGTGTTAGCTTCGTGGCAGTGGCGTTAGCCACTATATCCAATCGGTAGCAGCGGTGATCCCTGAACCCTGTTGCCCAAAGCTAACATTGTAAGCAGCCAGTTAGCTTCATCTGGCTAGTGACGCTCGACCGGACCGGGTTATGTGTTGCGAAGCTAGTCACAATAAGGATCAGGCATAATAGTGGAATTTGCAGTTAGCCTTCAAAATAAAAGTTTGTCATTGACAGTGATGCAAATGAATACAAATAGTAGATTATGCCATACTGTTTTATTTTGAAGGCTAACCGTGTGGCTAATCCTTATTGTGGCTAGCTTCACATATATGGGTCCGACCACCATTTATCAAATAAGAACTGTCTTATAAATTAGGGTTATTTTAGATGATGACACCTAGCTATATAGTTAGCTAGCTAACTATAGCTACTGAAACAGATTGTTGTTTTGCTATGTTTTTGGGGAAGAACATTGTTTGCATCTACGAGCTAAATATATATATGTATTTTTTTTATGACCAGCACTGTAGGTGCGCGAGATAACCTTACCAGCATCATAGCATACGTATCGATGAATAATTGTGACATATGAAATCCGAGTGATAGTGTAATCAGTGTAATAACTACGTAAAAAAAATGGTGAACAAGCTTAATTGACACGTCAAATCATGTTAAATAGTATACAGTATATCACAAAAGTGAGTACACCCCTCACATTTTTGTAAATATTTGAGTATATCTTTTCATGTGACAACACTGAAGAAATGACACTTTGCTACAATGTAAAGTAGTGAGTGTACAGCGTGTATAACAGTGTAAATTTGCTGTCCCCTCGAAATAACTCAACACACAGCCATTAATGTCTAAACTGCTGGCAACAAATGTGAGTACACACCTAAGTGAAAATGTCCAAATTGGGCCCAAAGTGTCAATGTTTTGTGTGCCACCATCATTTTCCAGCATTGCCTTAACCCTCCTGGACATGGAGTTCACCAGAGCTTCACAGGTTGCCATTGGAGTCCTCTTCCACTCCTCCATGACAACATCATGGAGCTGGTGGATGTTAGAGACCTTGCACTCCTCCACCTTCCGTTTGAGGATGCCCCACAGATGCTCAATAGGGTGTAGGTCTGGAGACATGCTTGGCCGGTCCATCACCTTTACCCTCAGCTTCTTTAGCAAGGCAGTGGTCAACTTGGAGGTGTGTTTGGGGTCGTTATCATGTTGGAATACTGCCCTGCGGCCCAGTCTCCGAAAGGAGGGGATCAAGCTCTACTTCAGTATCTCACAGTACATGTTGGCATTCATGGTTCCCTCAATGAACTGTAGCTCCCCAGTGCCGGCAACACTCATGCAGCCCCAGACCATGACACTCCCACCACCATGCTTGAATGTAGTCGAAGACACACTTGTCTTTGTACTCCTCAACTTTGCCACCACACACGCTTGACACCATCTGAATCAAATAAGTGTATCTTGATCTCATCAGACCACAGGACATGGTTCCAGTAATCCATGTCCGTAGTCTGCTTGTCTTCACCAAACTGTTTGCAGGCTTTCTTGTGCATCATCTTTAGAAGAGGCTTCCTACTGGGACGGCAGCCATTCAGACCAGTTTGATGCAGTGTACGGCGTATGGTCTGAGCACTGATAAGCTGACCCCCCACCCCTTCAACCTCTGCAGCAATGCTGGCAGCACTCATACGTCTATTTCCCAAAGACAACCTCTGGATATGACGCTGAGCACGTGCACTCAACTTCTTTGGTCGACCATGGCAAGGCCTGTTCTGAGTGGAACCTGTCCAGTTAAACCGCTTTATGGTCTTGGCCACTGTGCTGCAGCTCAGTTTCAGGGTCTTGGCAATCTTTTTATAGCCCAGGCCATCTTTATGTAGAGCAACAATTCTTTTTTTTCAGATCCTCAGAGAGTTCTTTGCCATGAGATGCCATGTTGAACTTCCAGTGACCAGTCAGTATGAGGGAGTGTGAGAGCGATGACACCAAATTTAACACACCTGCTCCCCATTCACACCTGAGACCTTGTAACACTAACGAGTCACATGACACCGGTGAGGGAAAATGGCAAATTGGGCCCAATTTGGACATTTTCACATAGGGGTGTACTCACTTTTGTTGCCAGCGGTTTAGACATTAATGGCTGTGTGTTGAGTTATTTTGAGGGGACAGCAAATATACAAGCTGTACACTCACTACTTTACATTGTAGCAAAGTGTCATTTCTTCAGTGTTGTCACATAGAAAGATATACTCAAATATTTACAAAAATGTGAGGGGTGTAATCACTTTTGTGATATACTGTATATTTTGACACGCAAAGACCCAAACGTTCCATAGCAAAGACCCAAACGGCGTTCCATAGAAATAATGAAATGACTGAACAAATGAACAACGAAACAGCACAGCAAGTAAATGAAAGAAATATGTTCTGATGATGTTTTGCTGGTAATGGGGACATACGTAAATGCCAACCAAATATGTTTTGGTCAGTATGGTGTGTGTGTGTAACCTTTAATTAACTAGGCAAGTCAGTTAAGAACAAATTCTTATTTACAATGGCGGCCTACCCCGGCCAAATTCGGACTCTGCTGGGCCAATTGTGCGCCGCCCTATGGGACTCCGAATCACAGCCGGATGTGATATAGCCTGGATTCGAACCGGGGACTGTAGTGTCGCCTCATACACTGAGATGCTGTAGCTTAGACCACTGCGTCCATGTGTGTGTGTTAACTATTTAACTGTATTAGAATGCTTAAAAGGCCACAAAACTGTTAAATATCACTTATCGGTATCATTTTTTTTTTGGGCAAGGAAAATATTGGATATCGGTATTGGCCAAAGATGTCATATCGGTGCATCACTAGTTTAGATGCTATAATGATTCTGTACCCTATACTTGCTTGTTTTGTCACATAAATTGACATTTTGCAAACTATTAGAATTTTAGCAATCAGTAAATGGCAGAGCAATTTCTGCATATTGCATCTTTAATGGTTAGATGGAAGCCATTTCTACTATGGTGACCCTCGTGTGAGTCAAAATGTCCATTCTAAATTAATATAACCCTAATTTTGAGAATGTATGTATATACGTGTGCAATGATGGCTGACAGCTTTGCTTACTACGACATTGACACACCCATTAAAGCACAATTTATGTGTGTTTAATTCATTTACATGGTTGGAAAACATTAGCAATTAGCATGACATGGCAATGACCACCGTAACAGGCCTTGTCACTCATGCTTCTGAGATTCCGAAGTTCCGATGTGGTGACTATTATTCTAAACTAAAAGTTCAGCTCTGAACCTCTTAATCAAGATCTGTGTTGTGTTCAGCTGATTCATTGTTTTGAATTAGCATAACATCTCACTTTGTACAGAGAGTTGTATTGTAGGTGGTGGAGTACAATGATGTAAACTGTCTGAGACCTTACAGTTTCTCGTGTCTCAATGTTTTATGATGGAATATAATGACTGATTCAGAGACCAAAATTATAATTTTAAAGCATTCAAGAGAGACAAAGCGATTGCATGGCGAGTGACACCCGGGTAAAATGTACAGATAACCCTTGGACCTAAAAATATCTAGCAAATTATCTTTCACAGTCTAAGAATGGAATCAGATGTTATGTTGTGATTTCTTAAACACTTAGACATTTTTGTCACTGCACATTGATGCATTGTGACATTATTACTGCTATCCTTTTAAGGGAGAAGGGGGTGGGGGCTTATAATCAGAAATGTTACAAAACAAAACATTCTCCATGACTGCCTGTGCAGAACATGGAACCATGACACAGGGTACAGAACAGCATCATCATAGTTTGCCCTCCTGGAAAGTATAACCTGTGATACACTTTCTACCCTGCTTGGCAATTAAGGGAGATAGAGAGAATTGTCTGCTTGGGACAACAGGGGTCGATCTGTACCGCCAGACCGTCACTCTCTCTGTAGAGCTTCCCTTCTACCGTCAAATCAAATCAACTGGGTACCAACTAGGCTCCAATCCCAAAGGTCCAGTCCTTCATAGCTACATTGGTTCCTCCTTTAAAAGTTGTCATACTGCGGCACACCCTGTGTGCTGCTGCAGAATTGTGTGGCATTTCATTCTCAACCATTTCTTCTGTTACTGCAAGTTATTGCTAGTTTGACCACCAGGGGGCATCTTTGAGAAGCATTTGATAGTTTTCCATATTGGCATTACCAGATAATTTAAAACCTTTTTTATAATAACATAGTTTCCAGGATTGATAAGAAATTTGGCTTAATTAATTTGATACATATTATGGTGTTTCCATTCAGAGAAAATTTGTCCGTTTGTAAATTCAGACCATTTCGCTCTCGGAGCACACACTGGACGTTAGCACTGAGGACTAGGGTTGATTTGCAACGGTAGTCAAGCTTGCGGTCGTTTTGAACTAATCACTAAAATACAGGCCTTAGTTTAGTGCATTTTTCACCCTGCCAGCTCCTATTAGTTCCATTGAGAACCGTTTCACCAACTTGCCTTCCTAACTTTCCATTCCCAGCTTACTGTTCAACGTCACAAGGCTGTAACGACCGTTGGTGGAAGAAGGTGAGGGCTAAGATGCAGCGTGGTAAATGTTCATCATTATTTTTAATAAACTGAACACTAAATACAACAAGGGACAAAAGAAACAAACGAAACAGTTCCGTCAGGTGCAAAACACACTAAACAGAAAATAACTACCCACAAACCATAGTGGGAAAACAGGCTGCCTAAGTATGGTTCTCAATCAGAGACAACGATTGACAGCTGCCTCTGATTGGGAACCATACCAGGCCAAAACCAGAAATACAAAACATAGAACAAAAACATGGAAAAAAGAACATAGCACGCCCACCCTAGTCACACCCTGGCCTAACCAAAATAGAGACTAAAAGGTGTGTGGGCCCTCTTACGGCTGCGGCTCGGGTGCGAGAGGTGGACAGCGGGCCCCGGATTGAAGACCCTCGTAGAGGGCGCCACTGGACTGAGGGGCGCCTCTGGACTGAGGGGCTGCGACTCTGGCCGCTCCTGAGTGGAGGGCGGATTTGGCAGCGCCTGAGTGGAGGGCGGCTCTGGCAGCGCCTGAGTGGAGGGCGGCTCTGGCAGCGCCCGGGCTGGAGGGCGGCTCTGGCAGCTCCGGGCTGGAGGGCGGCTCTGGCAGCTCCGGGCTGGAGGGCGGCTCTGGCAGCTCCGGGCTGGAGGGCGGCTCTGGCAGCTCTGGGCTGGGGGGAGACTCTGGAGGAAGGAGATGGAGAGACAGCCTGGTCCTTGGAGGCGGCACAGGATAGTCAGGGCCGTGGAGGCGCACTGGAGGTCTCGAACTAAGAGCCAGCACAACCCGTCCTGCCTGGATGGGGATTTTAGCCCGGCACGTGCTGGGCGCAGATACAGGACGCACTGGGCTGTGCAGACAAACGGGAGACACAGTGCGCAGCGCCAACGCAGGATATCCTGGCCCGAGGAGATGCACTGGGGTCTGGAGAGCAGGGCTGGTAGCTTCCGTCCTGGCTGGATCCTCCCCCTAGCCCGGCAGATGCGGGGAGCTGGGATGTAGCGCATCGGGCTAAGAACACGTACTGGAGACACCGTGCGATCCACCGCATAACACGGTGCCTGACCAGTACGATGCCCGCCATGGTAAGCACGTCTTGGAGAGCTGTAGCGCCGAGCTGGCACAGGACGTGCAGGTCTAGGGAGGTGCACAGGAGCACTGGTGCGTGGGGCTGGCACAGTCTTCACCAGACGGCTAGCACACACCTCAGGACGAGTATGGAGAGCTTACTCAGGTGACATCAAATCCCAGACACGCTCCGTCGGGCGGATGTCGTGCCTCATGCACCAACACAGCAACTCCCTCATTACTCTCTCCTCCAATCTCCCCATTAACTCCTTCACTGTCTCTGCTTCGCTTCCGTCGATCACCTCCAATTTCACCCTGACCGGCTCTGGTTCCATCCTTGGCTCCTTACGATAAGTACGGGGAGTTGGCTCAGGTCTGTCTCCTGACTCTTCCACACTCCTCGTGTGACCCCCCCCCCCATTACATTTTTGGGGCTGCCTCTCGGGCTTCCTTGCCAGCCGTGCCAACTCCTCGTAATGTTTCCGCTCAGCCTTAGCTGTGTTAGTTCTTAGTTCCAGCCTGTGCCCAGGGTCCCTTGCCGTCCAGAAAATCCTCCCAAGTCATGTTCTCCAAGTATCGCTGTTTCTCGTCACCACGCTGCTTGGGCCTTTGGTGGTGGGTGTTTCTGTAACGGTTGTCGTTGGGAGAAAGAGTGGAACAAGATGCAGCATGGTAAGTGTTCATCATTATTTTTAATAAACTGAACACTAAATACAAAAAGGAACAACAGAAACAACCGAAACAGCTCCGTCAAAACAGACTAAACAGAAAATAACTACCCACAAACCACAGTGGGAAAACAGGCTGCTAAAGTATGGAACTCAATCAGAGACAACGATTGACAGCTGCCTCTGATTGGGAACCATACCAGCCCAAAACCAGAAATACAAAACATAGAACATAAACATGGAAAAAAGAACATTGAACGCCCACCCTAGTCACACCCTGGCCTAACCAAAATAGAGACTAAAAAGCCTCTCTATATACTGGGCGTGACAAAGGCCTGCTTCTCTATTGTTGGCAATGAGACCTGCTCATGTTGTTTTATAGTTCAAATGTAATCAGTGATGTCACTCGCTCTGAGACCTTGAAGTATTTGATCCCCTTGCTCTGCAAGGGCCGTGGCTTTTGTGGAGCGATGGGTAACAATGCATCGAGGGTGGCTGTTGTCTATGTTTGCAGAGGGTCCCTGGTTTGAGCCCAGAAAGGGGTGAGTAAAGGGACGGACTCAAAACTGTTACACAAATTTACGAAAGCACCAGAATGTCCAATGAGAAACTATACCATTTAGCTAAACTCAAAATGCCGAAAAAAATCAAGTCAATTAACATTGGGTAGTTAGTTAGTTGGTTAGTTAGTTAGCCTATATAGTTAACATACTGGCAAGTTTGATGTATTACTACTTACATTAGGTAGCTAGCTAACATATTGTCAACCAACACAACGTGTAAGGTAACATATTTGAAAAGTCATGACTTTATTACATTGGGCAAATCTGGTCTGTGATAGCAAGGGGGGGTTCACAACTTTTAAAGGAGGAACCACTGTATTGTCACAGATTGTCCAGTGAAATATACAACTACATGATTCCTGAAAAACAGATTATGTGAGTATACCAACTGATCAGGTTTGCACCAGAGACAAACTTTCTCTCTCCGCAGAACCCCCAGTACAGTAAGAAGTTTCTTAAAAAGGAAGGGAGGGGTGGGTGGGTGGGACAAATATAGGTGTCTCTCTACAGTCTACACTACGCATTTTGCTACACCTGCAAGAACATCTGCTAAATATGTGTGACCAACAAAATTTGATTTGATCTAAGAATCGTTAGACTTCCTAAAATGACCCAAAAATACTTCAATAAACAGACCTCGAAAACAGATTTCTGACCAATTATTGGTACTTTATATTGCAGTACTATTTCCAGTGGTATTTACCAAGTATTTACTAGGAAACTAGGTGGTAACCATGGGTACTTAAATGTACTTAAAAAATATAAACACAATTATTATGATGTTCAGTGGTGCTTCTGCACCAACATAATCACCTATACGTGTTTTACACATGTGATACTATACATCAGCATTGACTCTGGTGTAATTGACAGAGAGCAGTAAGACAGAGAGCCGTTACATCCAGTCATCAATACAATGCAGGTATTTAAGGCATCCTCAGATCTCTGTGCTCTCTCAGGGGAGGCCACGGTTCAATATCCACCGCATCGATTTTTATTTCAAGCCCTGACCACAAAACCTGAAAACATTTCATCTGCTTGATGAAATAATGATTCCAATTTCCTTAATAACTCCCAATAAGAGGGGACCACACAGGACCATGGGCAAGCACTGACATTTTTTTTTACACACAAGTCACAATGGTTGAACTGAAGGACTGAATTGCAACCCCCAAAACAATGTTAGTCTGTACTGCTACTTGGCTAGCTCAAATTACTGTAGTTCAGAAAGACGTGTGAAGAAAATGTAAACATCCAAGCGAGCAGACAGTCAGACAGTGCCGTTTTGTCCTCGTCTCATTGTATGTGGCTGGCTAGCGGAACAATCTTTTCATCTGATTTGTAGCAGAATGCTTAATGTAATCTTTCCCCAGCCCATTATGGGGTTTAGGGTGAGCCATCAGAGAGAAGATGGTGTCCGTGAGATAAAAACAAAAGGCTGGACTGAGACTCTGTCGATCCTCTCTATGCCCTAAAAGCTCTCTAACAAGATCAGGGATTGAGTTATCCCCATTGTGAATGAGGGAGACCTTATCTCTGAAACCAATTATGGAATAATCCTTGAATACTGTTTTCTAGGGGAGAAGACTCACTCTCACACAGCACGCAGACCCAGACCCATTTCAAAACGTGTAGCAAGGCAAAAGAACAGAGATACCTTTTATTGTATTTATATTTTACTAGGGATGATATCAAACAAGAAAATGCCTTAACTCTGTACTTGTCTTCTAAGCATCCTATCCTTGCCGGGAGAAAACACTCTTGAGATTTTTTCCTGACCCATTGTTTGATAAATGAACAAGGCCAGTATGATTTTTTTCTGCAGTGAGAGAATAGAATAGACTCTTAAGAATACAGTATATCTAATACTATGTGATATTGGATTAATAATAATTCGATGGATGCTGATATTCGTCCTATTTCACACATGTACAAGTCTATTAATACATGTGTGAATTGTAAATGTGTTTTTTGCACATCCCACTCTCCATGAGACACCCTGGAGACTGGGGTCATGGCCAGGTTCTATTAGTTCAGCATGACATTAGCTAATAAAGAAGAGGTGCTATAGGAAGGTCAGTATTTTGTCCTGCCTTTCTGAACTGCAACATAAAAGCGCAAGGATCTTATAGAAAGCATCATTTTCAAGATCATCATCCTTGAACAACATGATGTTGTCAATATGACCACCATTACCATTGTTTTATTTAATGTCAACTTCATACCCAGTCCATTAGGCCTACATCATATAAGACAGAGGGCTTGACTATGGGTACACACTGAATCGGTACTGGGGACCGAACAGTATGCAGGCTGAACTGCTTTGGGACTATTTTAGGAAGAGGGAGAATTTGAAATTTTTTAATGAGTCCCCTGTCAGTGGTTATCTAATGATGAAGCGCCTGTCGCTGTCTCTTGTTTTTAAAATATTTAGATGTACCATTTAGATGTTACCATTCACCTCACACAACTCTAAACCAGGCTTCTCCTCTGGCCTACAGAGGAGGAGGAGATGAAACATAAAAGTCCAGGATAATCACAACTACTTCGTACCGAGTTGAATGGGAGCAGAGACGGCCAATCTGAAAGAAACAGAGAGTGAGCAATACAGAGATGTGATCTTTTTTCTGTAGAGTAGAGACCTGCAGCCCAGTTGAGTAGTAGACTTTGACACATACAGTCTAGTCGGACTTTTAATGAGCCAAGTTGCCGTAATTCAAAAGAACCTGGCCTGTGCCAAACATTCAAAGAGGAGAGAGTGTTCAGTCAAAACTCCAGGGGAGCTTGTGTCTGAATGATCCTTTTAAGCACATAGTAATAGGAGATGAGAAGTAGGAAGAGATAGAGAGGGAAAGAAAGAAGAGTAGGAGGAGAAAACACAAACAATGAAAGAGAGGATGACCCCTGTGCACGCAAGGGAGGGATTTTTTTTTTCTTCTTCTATCCTCCGTCTCTGTTGAGTTGTTTAATTGTATCCCTGTGAGAGTTGTCTGAAAATACTCTCCCCTGTCAATGTCTAGCGCTACAGCCATCACAGCGCATAAATGAAAAATACAATTAAACTGCCAGTTATACTGTATGTAATATGCAGACACTCGAAAGAACAGGAGGTTAAACAATTCCCTCCCACCCCTCTGAATACAAAAGGTACAAACCGATAGGGAACAAAGAAAAACTTTTCAAGCCAGGGCAAAAGTAACCATCAACCACCTTATATAACCATTGAATTATGATATGATGTTACTGTTGCCTACATATGATTGGACATCTGATTTGGCTTTAGAACCATAATTAATGTACAATGAAATGTGTACCACTTAACAGATTTTAAAATGACAAATGAAGCACAGTACTTCCAAATACTGTGTTTAATTGCTCATTATTTTTTGTGATTATTCCATTTTAATTAAATGTTCAAGCTAATCAGTGTGGGAAGTCATTAGAATGCCCATTGTTAGTCCTCTGTGTGCACTTGCACCGCCGAGCATAACGGGAAAATAAAATGTTCACTGAGGTGGCTGACTGAGTAATCCTGCTGGCTTGCCTCTGAAGATAAGAAGAGCTGGTCCTGGTCGGTCCCTGGATTGGAGACCAGATGCTGCTGGAAGTGGTGTTGGAAGGCCAGTAGGAGGCACTCTTCCCTCTGGTCTAAGGAGATCCCAATGCCCCAGGGCAGTGATTGGTGACATTGCCCTGTGTAAGGTGCTGTCTTTCGGACGGGACAATAAACGGGTGTTCTGACTCTCTAAGGTCACTAAAGATCCCATGGCACTTATTATAAGAGTAGGGTTGTTAACAATGGTGTCCTTGCTATATTCCCAATCTGACCCTCATACCATCATGGCCACCTAATCATCCCCAGCTTCCAATTGGCTCATTCATCCCCCTCCTCTCCCCTGTAACTATTCCCCATGGCGTTGCTATAAATAAGATTGTGTTCTCAGTCAATGGACTGTGTCCAAATGACTCCCCATGAAGTGCACTACTTTTGACCAGATCCCTTTGTGCACTGGTCAAAATTATAGTGCACTATATAGTGATTAGGGGAAAATTTCAGAAGCACAAAGGGCACCCAGTGTTAAGTGTCAGTGTGCAGCGGTTATTAGAGTAAAGTAAAATGTACTTTAATAAATCACAAACTAATTTCATACTGGGAAAATATTCCAGCTCGACACAAAAGAGCGACAACTTAACAAAGAACAAACACCCACAAAACCATGTGGGAACCAGAGGGTTAAATAGGGAATGAATTATAACATAATGGAAACCAGGTGTGTACAATCAAGACAAAACAAATGAAAAAAGAAATGTAGATCGGTGGCGGCTAGAAAGCCGGTGACGTTGACCGCCGAGCGCCGCCCGAACAAGGAGAGGCACCAACTTCGGCGGAAGTCGTAACATCAAGGGACAACAACAACAAATAAAAGAAAACAATCTTGCCACTGAGGCAAAGTTTACTCATAAACAGCATGATTTCCCTTGAAAAAAAAATAAGCAGATAACTTGCCAAGCTGGTTTACGGTTCCAACGAATTTCCTTAGAATCTTATTATACATGTATGTCATTCTGTGTCTGTGAGCACAGGAATAATTTATATGACATTATCACAGCTGGCCAGCCCTTCAGAAGAGATATTCCTCAAGTGGGGAGATACATTAGTCAATAAGTGCAAACCGCTGAAGGGCCCTAAGGGGAGGGGAGTCAATAACTAACAATGTGTCAGTCCACAGGAGATCTGCATACGACACCTCAAGAACACACTAACACTAATGGCGCTAACCACTAGCCAGATTGTCACGGCAAAAGTCTATCTTTGGCTCGGTATATTATAGGTCTCTTTTGTCAACTTGAATGCAGCCTATATGCAGCCCATCGGAAGCCAACATTCAGCGATAAACATTGTTATTTCCGAGTCTGAAAGAAAGTGGTGTTTCTGCAAAGTATCCATAATATATACTCTAGTCATTCAATGTATGGAAACTCACAGAAGTTTTTTCTAATACATTATTTTGTTGTTTTGTAGGCTTTAATTGCCTCCCTGATGGCAATCTACATGTCAATAAACCTCATTCACATGAAGTTTTCCTTCACATCTTCACTACAAAGTAGCCATTTGTTGACAGAGAAAATTTTAAATAAAGAGCCAGGCAGCCAGTTTCACTGTGTATAGTTAATTGCTGCACCACCTAGTGAAACTGAGTGGATATGCCCCCAGAATGAAGGCCTACTTTGCCAGACTGAGAGCAAAGCACTGCCAGCCTTGTCTTACACCCACGCCAAGAATACAAATTGGTATTTAAAGAAACAGACGGATCCTGGAAAACAATGTTTACTTGTTGGACTAGTTTCCTGGGCCCGTATAAACAAAGCATATCAGAGTTGGAGCAGTGTTGGGAAAAATATTACATTGTCATAGTTGAGTAAAAATAAAGATACCTTAATAGAAAATGACTCAATTAAAAGTGAAAGTCACCCAGTAAAATGCTACCTGAGTAAGTCTAAAAGTGTTTGTTTATAAATATACATAAGTATAAAAATAAATGGAATTACTAAAATAAAACAGAAGTTTCAAAAGTATAAATCATTTGAAATACCTTATAGTAAGAAAACCCGAAGGCACAATTCTTTATTTTTGTCACGCCCTGGCCTTAATATTCTGTGTTTTCTTTATTATTGTGGTTCGGCCAGGGTGTGACATGGGTGATTATGTGTTTGTCTTGTCGAGGGGTTTTGTAGATTGATGGGGTTGTGTTCAGTGTAGTATTCTAGGTAAGTCTATGGTTGCCTAGAGTGGTTCTCAATCAGAGGCAGGTGTTGATCCTTTTCTCTGATTGGGAACCATATTTAGGCAGCCATATTCTTTGGGTATTTAGTGGGTGATTGTTTCCTATCTCTGTGTTTTGCACCAGTTAGGACTGTTTTGTTTTTTTCCACGAGTTAGGACTGTTTTGTTTTTTTTTCCACGTTTTGTATATGTATATTGTTCTCTTTATTAAAGATGTTCAACCATAACCACGCTGCATTTTGGTCCTCCTCTCCTTCCCAGGAAGACAACCGTAACAATTTTTTATTTCTTGATACCCCCAAAACTACATAAGTAGTACTTTATAGTATTTTTTACTTACATAAGTACTGTACTTTACACCACTGAGTAGGAGTACTGATCTAAGATCAGTTTAGCCTTTAAAATCACAATGATTAAGAGGGGGGAGCTGATCCTAGATCAGCATTGTGTTGAGTTGCTTTGAGAATGTGTGATCTGGGTCACTTAGTCCTTTAGTCTAGAGTACATCAGACTTATAGTGTTATGGTCTACTTTAGCTGTAGCTACTGTAGTGGTCACCAACTCAACTTAGAGCACTTTGTGATGACAACAATGTCAGACTGATGACAACAATATCAGACTGATGACAACAATGGCAGACTGATGACAACAACTGCAGACTGATCACAACAATGTCTCACAGAATATGGTTGGCTTACGAAATGTGACAAAACATTTTTCAAAAGGAGTTTGACCTATCTATGCATATCTCTGTACATTTCCCCATGGCAATACGTTTTCCATCTCTCAAGCAACTCCACCATCAATTCCATAAAGTATTTACCATCAATACCCATACTGTATCTACCATCAATACCCCATATAGTCTCTACCATCAATACCCCATACAGTCTCTACCATCAATACCCCATACAGTCTCTACCATCAATACCCCATACTGTATCTACCATCAATACCCCATACAGTCTCTACCATCAATACCCCATACAGTCTCTACCATCAATACCCCATACTGTATCTACCATCAATACCTCATACAGTCTCTACCATCAATACCCCATACAGTCTCTACCATCAATACCCCATACAGTCTCTACCATCAATACCCCATACAGTCTCTACCATCAATACAGCATACTGTATCTACCATCAATACCCCATACAGTCTCTACCATCAATACCCCATACTGTATCTACCATCAATACCCCATACAGTCTCTACCATCAATACCCCATACAGTCTCTACCATCAATACCCCATACAGTCTCTACCATCAATACCCCATACTGTATCTACCATCAATACCCCATACAGTCTCTACCATCAATACCCCATACGGTCTCTACCATCAATACCCCATACAGTCTCTACCATCAATACCCCATACTGTATCTACCATCAATACCCCATACAGTCTCTACCATCAATACCTCATACATTATATACCATCAATACCCCATACTGTATCTACCATCAATACCCCATACAGTCTCTACCATCAATATCCCATACAGTCTCTACCATCAATACCCCATACAGTCTCTACCATCAATACCTCATACATTATATACCATCAATACCCCATACTGTATCTACCATCAATACCCCATACTGTATCTACCATCAATACCCCATACAGTCTCTACCATCAATACCCCATACAGTCTCTACCATCAATACCCCATACAGTCTCTACCATCAATACCCCATACTGTATCTACCATCAATACCCCATACAGTCTCTACCATCAATACCCCATACAGTCTCTACCATCAATACCCCATACAGTCTCGACCATCAATACCCCATACAGTCTCTACCATCAATACCCCATACTGTATCTACCATCAATACCTCATACATTATATACCATCAATACCCCATACTGCATCTACCATCAATACCCCATACAGTCTCTACCATCAATACCCCATACTGTATCTAGCATCAATACCTCATACATTATATACCATCAATACCCCATACTGTATCTACCATCAATACCCCATACAGTCTCTACCATCAATACCCCATACAGTCTCTACCATCAATACCCCATACAGTCTCTACCATCAATACCCAATACTGTATCTACCATCAATACCCCATACTGTATCTACCACCAATACCCCATACAGTCTCTACCATCAATACCTCATACATTATCTACCATCAATACCCCCAAACAGGATCCACCATCAATACCTCATACAGTCTCTACCATCAATACCCCATACAGTTTCTACCATCAATACCCCATAAGTCTCTACCATCAATACCCCATACTGTATCTACCATCAATACCCCATACTGTATCTACCATCAACACCTCATACATTATATACCATCAATACCCCATACTGCATCTACCATCAATACCCCATACAGTCTCTACCATCAATACCCCATACTGTATCTACCATCAATACCTCATACATTATATACCATCAATACCCCATACTGTATCTACCATCAATACCCCATACAGTCTCTACCATCAATACCCCATACATTCTCTACCATCAATACCCAATACTGTATCTACCATCAATACCCCATACTGTATCTACCACCAATACCCCATACAGTCTCTACCATCAATACCTCATACATTATCTACCATCAATACCCCCAAACAGTATCCACCATCAATACCTCATACAGACTCTACCATCAATACCCCATACAGTTTCTACCATCAATACCCCATAAGTCTCTACCATCAATACCCCATACAGTCTCTACCATCAATACCCACTACAGTCTCTACCATCAATACCCCATACTGTATCTACCATCAATACCCCATACAGTCTCTACCATCAATACCCCATACAGTCTCTACCATCAATACCCCATACAGTCTCTACCATCAATACCCCATACTGTATCTACCATCAATACCCCATACAGTCTCTACCATCAATACCCCATACGGTCTCTACCATCAATACCCCATACAGTCTCTACCATCAATACCCCATACTGTATCTACCATCAATACCCCATACAGTCTCTACCATCAATACCTCATACATTATATACCATCAATACCCCATACTGTATCTACCATCAATACCCCATACAGTCTCTACCATCAATATCCCATACAGTCTCTACCATCAATACCCCATACAGTCTCTACCATCAATACCTCATACATTATATACCATCAATACCCCATACTGTATCTACCATCAATACCCCATACTGTATCTACCATCAATACCCCATACAGTCTCTACCATCAATACCCCATACAGTCTCTACCATCAATACCCCATACAGTCTCTACCATCAATACCCCATACTGTATCTACCATCAATACCCCATACAGTCTCTACCATCAATACCCCATACAGTCTCTACCATCAATACCCCATACAGTCTCGACCATCAATACCCCATACAGTCTCTACCATCAATACCCCATACTGTATCTACCATCAATACCTCATACATTATATACCATCAATACCCCATACTGCATCTACCATCAATACCCCATACAGTCTCTACCATCAATACCCCATACTGTATCTACCATCAATACCTCATACATTATATACCATCAATACCCCATACTGTATCTACCATCAATACCCCATACAGTCTCTACCATCAATACCCCATACAGTCTCTACCATCAATACCCCATACAGTCTCTACCAGCAATACCCAATACTGTATCTACCATCAATACCCCATACTGTATCTACCACCAATACCCCATACAGTCTCTACCATCAATACCTCATACATTATCTACCATCAATACCCCCAAACAGGATCCACCATCAATACCTCATACAGTCTCTACCATCAATACCCCATACAGTTTCTACCATCAATACCCCATAAGTCTCTACCATCAATACCCCATACTGTATCTACCATCAATACCCCATACTGTATCTACCATCAACACCTCATACATTATATACCATCAATACCCCATACTGCATCTACCATCAATACCCCATACAGTCTCTACCATCAATACCCCATACTGTATCTACCATCAATACCTCATACATTATATACCATCAATACCCCATACTGTATCTACCATCAATACCCCATACAGTCTCTACCATCAATACCCCATACATTCTCTACCATCAATACCCAATACTGTATCTACCATCAATACCCCATACTGTATCTACTACCAATACCCCATACAGTCTCTACCATCAATACCTCATACATTATCTACCATCAATACCCCCAAACAGTATCCACCATCAATACCTCATACAGACTCTACCATCAATACCCCATACAGTTTCTACCATCAATACCCCATAAGTCTCTACCATCAATACCCCATACAGTCTCTACCATCAATACCCAATACTGTATCTACCATCAATACCCCATACTGTATCTACCACCAATACCCCATACTGTATCTACCATCAATACCCCATACAGTCTCTACCATCAATACCCCATACAGTCTCTACCATCAATACCCCATACAGTCTCTACCATCAATACCCCATACTGTATCTACCATCAATACCCCATACTGTATCTACCATCAATACCCCATACAGTCTCTACCATCAATACCCCATACTGTATCTACCATCAATACCTCATACATTATATACCATCAATACCCCATACTGCATCTACCATCAATACCCCATACAGTCTCTACCATCAATACCCCATACTGTATCTACCATCAATAACACATACATTATATACCATCAATACCCCATACTGTATCTACCATCAATACCCCATACAGTCTCTACCATCAATACCCCATACATTCTCTACCATCAATACCCAATACTGTATCTACCATCAATACCCCATACTGTATCTACCACCAATACCCCATACAGTCTCTACCATCAATACCTCATACATTATCTACCATCAATACCCCCAAACAGTATCCACCATCAATACCTCATACAGTCTCTACCATCAATACCCCATACAGTTTCTACCATCAATACCCCATAAGTCTCTACCATCAATACCCCATACAGTCTCTACCATCAATACCCAATACTGTATCTACCATCAATACCCCATACTGTATCTACCACCAATACCCCATACTGTATCTACCATCAATACCCCATACAGTCTCTACCATCAATACCCCATACAGTCTCTACCATCAATACCCCATACAGTATCTACCATCAATACCCCATACTGTATCTACCATCAATACCTCATACATTATATACCATCAATACCCCATACTGTATCTACCATCAATACCCCATACAGTCTCTACCATCAATACCCCATACAGTCTCTACCATCAATACCCAATACTGTATCTACCATCAATACCCCATACTGTATCTACCACCAATACCCCATACAGTCTCTACCATCAATACCTCATACATTATCTACCATCAATACCCCCAAACAGTATCCACCATCAATACCTCATACAGTCTCTACCATCAATACCCCATACAGTTTCTACCATCAATACCATCAATACCCCATACTGTATCTACCATCAATACCCCATACTGTATCTACCATCAATACCCCATACAGTCTCTACCATCAATACCCCATACTGTATCTACCATCAATACCTCATACATTATATACCATCAATACCCCATACAGTCTCTACCATCAATACCCCATACAGTCTCTACCATCAATACCCCATACAGTCTCTACCATCAATACCCAATACTGTATCTACCATCAATACCCCATACTGTATCTACCACCAATACCCCATACAGTCTCTACCATCAATACCTCATACATTATCTACCATCAATACCCCCAAACAGTATCCACCATCAATACCTCATACAGTCTCTACCATCAATACCCCATACAGTTTCTACCATCAATACCCCATACGTCTCTACCATCAATACCCCACACTGTATCTACCATCAATACCCCATACAGTCTCTACCATCAATATCCCATACTGTATCTACCATCAATACCTCATACATTATATACCATCAATACCCCATACTGCATCTACCATCAATACCCCATACAGTCTCTACCATCAATACCCCATACTGTATCTACCATCAATACCTCATACATTATATACCATCAATACCCCATACTGTATCTACCATCAATACCCCATACAGTCTCTACCATCAATACCCCATACATTCTCTACCATCAATACCCAATACTGTATCTACCATCAATACCCCATACTGTATCTACCACCAATACCCCATACAGTCTCTACCATCAATACCTCATACATTATCTACCATCAATACCCCCAAACAGTATCCACCATCAATACCTCATACAGTCTCTACCATCAATACCCCATACAGTTTCTACCATCAATACCCCATAAGTCTCTACCATCAATACCCCATACAGTCTCTACCATCAATACCCCATACAGTTTCTACCATCAATACCCCATAAGTCTCTACCATCAATACCCCATACTGTATCTACCATCAATACCCCATACTGTATCTACCATCAATACCCCATACAGTCTCTACCATCAATACTCCATACTGTATCTACCATCAATACCTCATACATTATATACCATCAATACCCCATACTGCATCTACCATCAATACCCCATACAGTCTCTACCATCAATACCTCATACATTATCTACCATCAATACCCCCAAACAGTATCCACCATCAATACCTCATACAGTCTCTACCATCAATACCCCATACAGTTTCTACCATCAATACCCCATAAGTCTCTACCATCAATACCCCATACTGTATCTACCATCAATACCTCATACATTATATACCATCAATACCCCATACTGTATCTACCATCAATACCCCATACAGTCTCTACCATCAATACCCCATACATTCTCTACCATCAATACCCAATACTGTATCTACCATCAATACCCCATACTGTATCTACCACCAATACCCCATACTGTATCTACCACCAATACCCCATACAGTCTCTACCATCAATACCTCATACATTATCTACCATCAATACCCCCAAACAGTATCCACCATCAATACCTCATACAGTCTCTACCATCAATACCCCATACAGTTTCTACCATCAATACCCCATAAGTCTCTACCATCAATACCCCATACTGTATCTACCATCAATACCCCATACTGTATCCACCATCAATACCCCATACTGTATCTACCATCAATACCCCATACAGTCTCTACCATCAATACCCCATACAGTATCTAGGATCAATACCCCATAATGTATCTACCATCAATACTGCATATTGTATCTACCATCAATACCCCATACAATATCTTCCATCAATATCTCATACAGTATCTACCATCAATACCCCATACCATATCTTCCATCAATACCTCATACAGTATCCACCATCAGTACCCCATACCATATCTTCCATCAATACCTCATACAGTATCCACCATCAGTACGCCATACCATATATTCCATCAATACCTCATACAGTATCCACCATCAGTACCCCATACCATATCTTCCATCAATACCTCATACAGTATCCACCATCAGTACGCCATACCATATCTTCCATCAATACCTCATACAGTATCCACCATCAGTACCCCATACAGTATCTACCATCACAATAACACATACAGTATCTAACATCAATACCCCAGACACTAACACTTCATAGCAGCAAAGTAAACAAACATCTCAGAAGGTAAAAATACCCATATGAATATATCAGGTAAACAATAATTTGGTAACTATTTTGAGGAAAAGATACAAAAATTCCAGAGATTAACCAATATGCCAATGAGTCCACTTACCTCACATGCATACACAGACACACCCCCCCCCCCCATTCCTTCGTCAAATTCCTCCCATATGATGAGAGATGGTGGCAGTGTTGGTGCGATGTGGGAAGAAATCTCTCTTCTCAGCAGTCTCCCTACTACAATTAATGAGGAGATCACATTATATATTTATATGTATTTAAATGATATATTTATTTCCCAGTCATTAGGATTCTGCCCCCAAGGGCCGACATCCTCTTGCTGTTGCTAGCGCGTTCTCCTGGGACCATTCATTTTGTTTGGTCTAGATAACAAAGGGAGAAAAATGTAAAACTAACAAACCATCCTTTTTTTTACTCAAAGCCTGCATGCAGTTTGTATTTCTGGGGTTTGTATCTGTAAACATGGAGAATGAATGAGGAACATTTTTATAGGTTTAATTAAGTGACAGGGATAAGAACATAAAAAGCTCAGGGCAAATGCATTATTCCATGTATTAAGAGGTAGGTTATTGTTGGCTATTGTTTCAAAGGAACAATGGTTTAATGTTAAAAAACATTTTGGGATGTCATTTTGCTTCACATGCTGTTATGTTGTGCTGAGCAAGAGGAATGACAGTGGACTGTGTTTAGGAAGCATAGTACTAGTAAGAAAAAATATATATATTATGTATGTGTGTATCATTATTGTAGCATTGGGCAAGTCCATTCATGTGGCCTTGCCCAACACCCATAAGCATTTACATCATACACCATAACCATTGCCCCACTGTTGATATGGCCATTTGGAAGATCATAGGCCTTTAATTTATTCTTTTCACATCACAGCACCAACCAATTCAAATTGCCGACTAAAACACATGAATCAGCCCACTGATTCAGAAAGAGGTGAACTTTTCACACTGTGACTGCATCCCAAATGGCACCCTATTCCATAGTGAACTACTTTTCACCAGAACCCTTTGGGCCCTGGTGAAAAATAGTGTACTATGTAGGGAATATGATGCCATCTGGGATGAAGCCTGTGTAAACATGAGTTCTCTGCTAGATTGGGGCTTTTTGAATCCTTTTGAAGCCCATGTAGAATGGGTGCTCAGTCATTAGTGTGAAATGAGTGCGGTTATTTCAGTCGGTGGCAAAATGAGACATGGGAGTAATTGAGGAAGGATAAGGTGTGAATTACAAACATACTGCACATACAAAATCAAGAACGAAGACAGTGAAAATCATCTGAAATGATTTATAGGCCTCCTTATCCAGAATATACACAATCCATGAATTTTCATTCCACTCAACACACTCCTCACTTCTTTCATTGTTCCATAACTCCGTGAAAAAAAAAACCTGCACATACTGTGGGTCCCCAGGACCAGGATTACATAACAGTGATCAAGACAGAGTGAAACCCTTACAGAATGTAAGAGCTACTGTAATATCATCCTGTATCCAAGATGTTGTATGTGGACCAGTACAGTTCACAACAGGAGTGAAAAGCCACATTGCAACGTTGTACCTGTCCTCTAGGGGGTTAGAGGAACTATCAGCTACAACCTCCCTCGCTACTTCCCACAGGACTCTCTTACTCCCTCTCTCTCTCTCTCTCTCTCCCTCCTTCATAAATACAGTTTAAGAAGGTCTGAGGGCCAACAGTCATGTACTGCTTTGGCATCAAAGAGGGAACATCACTGGATTGAGTATATCGCCGTAATGTCCGTTTTTCTCCACGTTGGATGGATAACATGAAACTATAGCATCATACCGTTATCTATGGCCCGAAACATGTGAATCTAGGCCTATGAATTCTCGTTAGAGTCAGTTGTAGGAAGTGGAGACAAGCATGAAATATGTAGATATCATGCAGTACTCTATAATTGAATACAACATCAATATCATCAAAGACAACACATAGACATACTACAGCCAGGTGTGGATTGGCCATCTGGCAAGTCTGGCAAATGCCAGATGTGCTGGACCATTTTCTTGTTGGGTGGGCTGGTCGAAACAAAAATATTTTCATATGGGCCTGATAATATATTTTTTTTTCTTTATTTTTTTTGTGTGCAATTTCTCTGTTATACTAACTCACATTCAAAGTTAATCGCATCATCGGCATCAGCAAAGAGACAGACAAGATCATGGATGGTAAAACGGAAAGGGTGCCAATAAACGTACAGTAGAAAGAGCACATGGATAAGATGGCAGGGATGAATTCTTGTCCCAGTTCACCCCTGACTACAGCACACCATTATGTAGATCAAACAGGTATCACTGCATGATTAAAACTGTGGTGACACTTCAGTCACCGGTAACCCCAATATACCAATCACTGACCTTGATCTAAAAATGGTGAAGTATAACTTCAAAATAATTAACATGAAGTAATTAACTGCAAGGTACCTTTATGCAAAAGCAGGAGTTTCATAGAATTTGAAGACGTATCAAATATACCAGCGAAAACCTGAAGGTCCTCGTTAATTACAAGGCTAGATTAATACTCTTTGTTTGGCCTCCTTTCCTTTCCCCACTTAGAAAAAGAGAGGGGAGCGGATTGAGAGAACGGGGAAAGAAAGAGTGAGGGAGAGAGAGTGGAAAACAGAGGGAAAGAGAGAAAGTTTAAAATAGGGAAAGCAGAAGTGAACGAGAGAAAGAAAGAAAGAGAAGAGAAAAAGAGGGAGAACAGAAGAGAAAGAGAGAGACAGGGGGAGAGATGGGGGGATGATCAGAGGAACTGAGCGGAAGAGAGGAGAGAGGTTTACTCTGTACGACGGTGCTTAATTACCAGGACAGTTCAAAACAATGTTCCCTCTCTCCTGCAGTGATCATGCCCCGGGCCAGGATCCTATGCTACTACAGCCTCCCGGGGCGGAGACAAACTGTACACCGCATCCTATTGCCTAGTCACTTTATCCCTACCAATATGTACCTATCGACTATACCTCAATTACCACATACCCCTTCAGTGTTAGACTACACCTGTTGTTTATGAAGCATGTGACAAATAATATTTGATTTGATTTGTTCCCCCACTGGCTGTATTTAGACCGGAAGCCCAATTCTGATAATTTTTTTCACAAATTGCTCTTTTGACCTATCAGATCAGCTCTGAAAAATATCTGATGTGAAAAGATCTGATGTGATTGGTCAAAAGACCAATTAGTATAAAAAATATCAGAAATGGGCTGCCTGTTTCCAATGTTACCTGACATTCTCTCTCTCCCCTTCTCTGCCCCCCCTCTCTCTCTTTCTCAAACAGTCCAGAGATCCAATATACACACAGTTAGAAAAGCCAAGGCTTGCTTTTTCAAGCAGAAATTTGCTTCCTGCAACACAAACTCAAAAATGTTCTGGGACACTGTAAAGTCCATGGAGAATAAGAACACCTCGTCCCAGCTGCCAACTGCACTGAAGATAGGAAACACTGTCACCACCGATAAATCCACTATAATTGAAAATTTCAATCAGCATTTTTCTACGGCTGGCCATGCTTTCCACCTGGCTACCCCTACCCTGGTCAACAACACTGCGCCCCCCACAGTAACTCACCCAAGCCTTCCCCATTTCTCCTTCTCCCAAATCCAGTCAGCTGATGTTCTGAAAGAGCTGCGAAATCTGGACCCCTACAAGTCCGCCGGGCTAGACAATCTGGAAATTGTTGCCACCCCTATTACTAGCCTGTTCAACCTCTCTTTCGTGTCGTCTGATATTCCCAAAGATTGGAAAGCAGCTGCGGTCATCACCCTCTTCAAAGGGGGGGGCACTCTTGACCCAAACTGCTACAGACCTATATCTATCCTACCCTGCTTTTCTAAGGTCTTCGAAAGCCAAGTCAACAAACAGATTACCAACCATTTCGAATCCCACCATACCTTCTCCGCTATGCAATCTGGTTTCAGAGCTGGTCATGGGTGCACCTCAGCCACGCTCAAGGTCCTAAACGATATCTTAACCGCCATCGATAAGAAACAATACTGTGCCGACGTATTCATTGACCTGGCCAAGGCTTTCGACTCTGTCAATCACCACATCGTCATCGGCAGACTCGACAGCCTTGGTCTCTCAAATGATTGCCTCGCCTGGTTCACCAACTACTTCTCTGATAGAGTTCAGTGTGTCAAATCGAAGGGTCTGTTGTCCGGGCCTCTGGCAGTCTCTATGGGGGTGCCACAGGGTTCAATTCTTGGACTAACTCTCTTCTCTGTATCCATCAATGATGTCGCTCTTGCTGTTGGTGAGTCTCTGATCCACCCCTACGCAGATGACACCCTTCGTATACTTCTGGCCCTTCTTTGGACACTGTGTTAACCTCTTAAAACTGGGGGGCACTATTTTCATTTTTGGAAAAATATCGTTCCCAAAGTAAACCGCCTATTTCTCAGGACCAGATGCTAGAATATGCATATAATTGACAGTTTAGGATAGAAAACACTCTAAAGTTTCCAAAACTGTCAAAATATTGTCTGTGAGTATAACAGAACTGATATTGCAGGCGAAAGCCTAAGAAAAATCCAATCAGGAAGTGACTAATGTTTTGAAACCGTTGTCTTCCTATGCACCCCTATTGGCCACTGAAAGGGATATCAACCAGATTGCCTAAGGTGAACTTAAGTTCACGCCTTTATGTTGAAGAATGAGCGTAAACGACTACATTGCGTAAGTGGCCAGCTGAGGGCTCTCAGAGTGATTCTTGTGTAAAAGACAGAGGTAGTCATTTTTCCTCTCGCTCCTAATGAAAAGCCAATTGTCCCAGTTGATATATTATCGAATAGATATTTGAAAAACACCTTGAGTGTCACTATCGTCGTAAGAAGCGGACCAAAATGCAGCTTGGTATGTGTTCATGATGATACTTTAATTAAAGAAAGAACTGAACACTGAATACAAACGAATAATGACCGTGACGCTATAATAAGAACTGTGCTGACACAAGCAACTAACATAGACAATCACCCACAACCCACAATGACAAAACAGGCTACCTAAATATGGTTCCCAATCAGAGACAATGACTAACACCTGCCTCTGATTGAGAACCATATCAGGCCAAACACAGAAACAGACAAACTAGACATACAACATAGAATGCCCACTCAGATCACACCCTGACCAAACAAAACATATAAACATACAAAGCAAACTATGGTCAGGGCATGACATTGAGGATTGATTACAAAAAAAACGTTTGCCATGTTTCTGTCGATATTATGGATATAATTTGAATTTTTTCAGAGTTGTCGTGACCGGATTTCTGAACATAACGTGACAAGCAAACAGAGGAATTTTGGGGATAAAATTAATCTTTATGGAACAAAAGGAACATTTGCTGTCTAACTGGGAGTCTCGTCAGTGAAAACATTAGAAGATCAAAGGTAACCGGTTAACCTGTCTGGCCAAACCGGGACGCAACCGCACCCCCTGCCAACAATAAATGCAAATGCGCTACGCCAAATGCTAATAGCACTCGTTAAAACTCAAACGTTCATTAAAATTCACATGCAGGGTAGTCAATTCAAGCTACACTCGTTGTGAATCAAGCCAACGAGTCAGATTTGTAAAATTATTTTCGGCGAAAGCATGAGTAGCTATTATTTGATAGCAGGCAACACGCCAACATACCAGAAGGGACGTAAACAAAGGAATTAGCGTAGCTGGCGCTACACAAAACGCAGAAATAAAATATAAAACATTCATTACCTTTGACGAGATTCTTTGTTGGCACTCCTATATGTCCCACAAACATCACAATTGGGTCTTTTCGATTAAATCGGTCCTTGTGTACCCAAAATGTCAATTTATGAACACCGTCAGATCCAGTAAAAACACGTTTTTTTAACGCAACGTTATTTTTTTAAATTAGAAAAGTTGCCTATAAACTTTGACAAAACACTTCAAACTACTTCTGTAATCCAACTTTAGGTATTACTAAATGTTAATAAACGATCAAATTGATCACGGAGCGATCTGTATTCAATAAGCACGAGTTTGGGAAACATAACTAACTTTTCCGGTTCCATTGTTTACAGCTGTGGACTTGACAACCGGATGTGGCTATTACTCAGATGACCAACGATTTAGTTGAATCGAAATCACAACACTGGCGACATCGTGTGGAAGCTGTAGGAACTGTAATGTCAGCCTTAATTATTTTTCCTTCCAATAGACAATATATGGGCTGGCGGATTGATTTTTTCTTCGTCGATTTAGTGACCAGGTTTTCTGGCGATTTTGACCACGGAACTCGTTCTGTTATAGTCACAGACACCATTGAACCAGTTCTAGAAACTTCAGTGTTTTCTATGCACACATACTAATCATATGCATATACTATATTCCTGGCATGAGTAGCAGGACGTTGAAATGTTGCGCGATCTCTAAGAGGTTTGATTGCTTTTCTAATTTTCTTGACCAAGCTTCCTGCTGCTAGCTGGACATAATGCTATGCTAGGCTATCGATAAACTTACAAACGCTTGTATTGCTTTGGCTGTAAAGCATAATTTCAAAATCTGAGATGACAGGGTGATTAACAAAACGCTAAGCTGTGTTTCACTATATTTCACTTGTGATTTCATGAATATGAATATTTTCCAGTAAAAAAATTTGACCGTTGCGCTATGCTAATTAGTGTAGTTGATGACAATTCTCCCAGATCCGGGATGGGTAGTTCTAAGAGGTTTTAACAACCCTACAGGCGAGCTTCAATGCCATACAACTCTCCTTCCGTGGCCTCCAATTGCTCTTAAATAATTACAAGTAAAACTAAATGCATGCTCTTCAACCAATCGCTGCCCGCAGCTGCCCAGCTGTCCAGCATCACTCCTCTGGACGGCTCTGACTTAGAATATGTGGACAACTACAAATACCTAGGTGTCTGGTTAGACTGTAAACTCTCCTTCCAGACTCACATCAAACATCTCCAATCCAAACTTAAATCTAGAATTGGCTTCCTATTTCACAACAAAGCATCCTTCACTCTTGCTGCCAAACATACCCTTGTACAACTGACCATCCTACCAATCCTTGACTTCGGCGATGTCATTTACGAAATAGCCTCCAATACCCTACTCAATAAATTGAATGCAGTCTCACAGTGCCATCTGTTTTGTCACCAAAGCCCCATTTACTACCCACCACTGCAACCTGTACGCTCTCGTAGGCTGGCCCTCGCTTCATACTCGTCGCCAAACCCTCTGGCTCCATGTCAACTACAAGACCCTGCTAGGTAAAGTCCCCCTTATCTCAGCTCGCTGGTCACCATAGCAGCACCCACCTGTAGCACGTGCTCCAGCAGGTATATCTCTCTGGTCACCCCCAAAACCAATTCTTCATTTGGCCGCTTCTCCGTCCAGTTCTTTGCTTCCAATGACTGGAACGAACTACAAAAATCTCTGAAACTGGAAACATCTTCCTCACGAGCTTTAAGCACCAGCTGTCAGAGCAGCTCACAGATTACTGCACCTGTACATAACCCACCTATAATATAGCCCAAACAATTACCTCTTTCCCTACTGTATTTATTTAGCTCCTTTGCACCCCATTATTTATATCTCTACTTTGCACATTCTTCCATTGCAAATCTACCATTCCAGTGTTTTACTTGCTATATTGTATTTACTTTGCCACCATGGCCTTTTATTGCCTTTACCTCCCTTATCTCACCTCACTTGCTCACATTGTATATAGACTTAGTTTTCTACTGTATTATTGACTGTATGTTTTGTTTTACTCCATGTGTAACTCTGTGTTGTTGTATGTGTCGAACTGCTTTGCTTTATCTTGGCCAGGTCGCAATTGTAAATGAGAACTTGTTCTCAACTTGCCTACCTGGTTAAATAAAGGTGAAATGAAATAAAATAGAGAAAAGGATGCAAACTCTTAGAAGGGATCCAGCGGGCAAACTGGGGAAATCTGGTTGAACGAATGTCATAGTGACGCTTCTAATGACGTTGTCTCAACCTGTCTTTTCCGCTGGGAAGGTTGAACATAAATAAAGCACTTTATTCCATTTTAGACATGAAAATGTGTATTCCAAACTAGAAACTTCATTGGAACTCAAGCTTTAGGACCCATGGCCAATGCATTGGCTTGTAAACATATAGTGGGGGACGACTGCAAAGCCTCCTCCATCTTGGCTCCCTAATGCAGTATTATAATGTATCACCATTCATCTCACATCCCCATAGCAGATTTATGATGACATAGCTGCAAGAGGCCTGAAGATAAATGACCAGATTCATTACTTGTGAACTGGAGGAGGCTCCCAACACAGACTTTGTGATATTTTTTTTCCACATGTATGGATAGTGTTAGACATGAACCGAAACAAGAACCTAAGTCTCAATTTTGTCCAACAGGTCTCTCAACCTCTCTCTCTCTCTAGGGCCCATATGTTCCCACATATTGCATATTTCACAATATGGGCCAAATTCATAAGTTCAATTGCATGTATTCCGATTGCGTCGAGGCTGTTGATAATATCAGATATCGTTGATTGTGAGAACGCGAGCCAGATAGTAGGCTTGACAGGCAAACGTGAAGCAGGGAAGGAAAGGGAGGGAAAGATGGAATTCAATAATCCACAGACAATTTATTGCCTGAGTTCCTCGTCCTTCGGGAGATTTGGATCCATCTGGGGACTTGGAGAGTACAGCCAATTCATGTACAGTTGAAGTCGGAAGTTTACATACACCTAGGTTGGAGTTTGAGGTTGTGGACAGGTGTCTTTTATACTGATAAGTTCAAACAGGTGCCATTAATACATGTAACGAGTGGAGGACAGAGGAGCCTCTTAAAGAAGAAGTTACAGGTCTGTGAGAGCCAGAAATCTTTCTTGTTTGTAGGTGACCAAATACTTATTTTCCACCATAATTTGCAAATAAATTCATTCAAAATCCTACAATGTGATCTTCTGGATTTTTTTCTCATTTTGTCTGTCATTGTTGAATTGTACCTATGATGAAAATTACAGGCCTCATCTTTTTAAGTGGGAGAACTTGCACAATTGGTGGCTGACTAAATACTTTTTTGCCCCATTGTAGATGGCATCATGGGGAAGGAAAATTATGTGGATAAATTGAAGCAACACCTCAAGACATCAGTGAACGCTTGGTTGCAAATGGGTCTTCCAAATGGACAATGACCACAAGCATACTTCCAAAGTTGTGAAAAAATAGTTTAGGACAACAAAGTCAAGGTATTGGTCTGGCCATCACAAAGCCCTGACCTCAATCCTATAGAAAATGTGTGGGCAGAATTGAAAAATCATGTGCGAGCAAGGAGGCCTAATACCTGACTCAGTTACACCAGCTCTGTCAAAAGGAATGGGTCAAAATTCACCCAACTTATTGTGGGAAGCTTGTGGAAAACTACCTGAAATGTTTGACCCAAGTTAAACAATTTAAAGGCAATGCTATCAAATACTAATTGAGTGTATGTAAACTTCTGACCCACTGGGAATGTGATGAAAGAAATAAAAGCGGAAAATAATCATTCTCTCTACTATTATTCTGATATTTCACTTTGTTAGAATCAAGTGGTGATCCTAACTGACCTTGGACAGGGAATTTTTATTAGGATTAAATATCAGGAATTCTGCAAGCCCATACTGAGTTTAAATGTATGTGGCTAAAATCTATGTAAATTTCTGACTTCAACTGTAGATGCAGAATTCAATTTATACTTAATTTGAACTCTGCCTGACTTTTGACATGCCCCGTGTAGAATAGAGATTAGTCAAGGCTGCTATGATTTGAAGAAAAAAACTTTCCTGGTACTGTAACAACTCAGGATTAACCTAGAAGAAGACAGAGGTTAAAGCGGATTATATAAATCACCATTTTTCTTCCTATTTGCATATTTACCTTCTATCTGCCTTTTCTTATTACTCCAGTGCCAATACCTCAACAGGAAAGGCATTAAAATATCTTCCTTCCTGGGTGTAAATAAATATCATATTTTATGTCATCGCCATGCCAGCTGCAATATTCATGAGATGTATGAGCCGCTATCGCTGCAGCTTGAGGGGTGCTTGAAGTTGTCAAAGAAATGTACAAAGGCCATGGTGACACGCCGTCACCCCCCTCCCCGAGCTCAGAGTGATGGGCAATAAACCGCTGACGTGAGGTCAGACAGGGCTGAGTCAAACCATTCACTGACATGTTGAGGGGGGTTGGGATTACCACATTGTAGCAAACCTCTGGAGGTGATCTCATACCAGAAACTGGCATCTGTTTACTGTTTAAAAGACATGATGCTACTGTATATACTGGGTGTTAGGGCTGTGAGAGTGACGGTTTTTTTCTGTCAGCTAAATGACCGCTGTCTCCATTATTAAATAAAACATTTATTCAATGGGTTTCAAAATGATTGACAGTGTTGTTACGTGACTTTCATTAATCTGATGACTGTTATTTATTCAATCCAATACCTATGTTTAATTGTTACCCAATTAAATTAATCATGTAACAATTAACTAATTAGGAATTTGAGGCATCAAGGAAGAAGGTATTTATAGAGTTACCTCTTCCGAACTGAACTCTAAAGATATAAAAATTATATATCGATCACAGTCACTTATTATTCATTTCCTCATATTATTCTCATAATATGAACTGTCGCAACCTTCTTGGATCTGCAAGAACCCCAGCTTTACTGATCATTGCATACCACACAAATTGGTTTACTTGTTAATTGACTAGCAAACTAAATAACAACGAAGAATACACATGCACACTTACATGAGACAAAGGTCCTTAGTGGATTGACAAGATATGACGGCTTGTTACAATGTAAAGTTAGATGGAGGGGGGAAGAGAGATACAAAGGGATACATTCTAGTACTGTCCTCACATTAATTATATACAGTGCCATGCGAAAGTATTCGGCCCCCTTGAACTTTGCGACTTTTTGCCACATTTCAGGCTTCAAACATAAAGATATAAAACTGTATTTTTTTGTGAAGAATCAACAACAAGTGGGACACAATCATGAAGTGGAACGACATTTATTGGATATTTCAAACTTTTTTAACAAATCAAAAACTGAAAAATTGGGCGTGCAAAATTATTCAGCCCCTTTACTTTCTGTGCAGCAAACTCTCTCCAGAAGTTCGGATTCACCAAACACAAATGCATCTTTTGTAAATTATGTCTGAGTGCTGAAGTGTGCCCCTGGCTATCCATACATTTTAAAACAAGAAAATGTTCCCGTCTGCTCTACTTAAAAGAAATTATTAGAAATTATTTAAACTTCTAATTTTACTTTTGATACTTAAGTACGTGGGACGGTAGTATCCCACCTGGCCTACATCCGGTGAAATTGCAGAGCGTGAAATTCAAAAATACTACATTTAAATATTTAACATTCTTGAAAATATATGTGTTATATATCAAAATAAAGCTTAACTTCTTGTTAATCCAGCCGCTGTGTCAGATTTCAAAAAGGCTTTACGGCGAAAGCCAATGAAGCGATTATCTGAAGACAGCACCCCGCATACAAAAACATGAAAATCACACAAAGGTCAGAAATAGCAATATAAAAAATGCCTTACCTTTTACGATCTTCTTCTGTTGGCACTCCAAAAGGTCCCAGTTACATCACAAATGGCCAATTGTTCGATAATGTCCTTCTTTATATCCATAAAAACTCAATTTAGCTGGTGTGCTTCAGTCAAAAATCCACTCAGTTTCCCTCCATCAAAATGCATACAAAATGAATCCCAAACCTTAGTAATAAACTTTTCCAAACAAGTCAAACAACGTTTATAATCAAACCTTAGGTATCCTACGCAAATAAACAATAACATTTAAGACAGCGAATGGTATGTTCATTACTGGAGTTAAATAAGAAAGAATGCGCTTTTTTCTCCACACGCTTGGAAACACTACAGCCAAAATGGGAGCCACATAGAATAACTACAATTTCTGGCTCATTTTTCCAAAAACCAGCCTGAAACTCTTTCTAAAGACTGTTGACATCTAGTGGAAGCCCTGGGAACTGCAATCTGGGAGGACTGGGCCTCATTACTAAAATTCTAGCCATTGAATTTTTTGTTTGTTTGGGGATGGTGTGTACTCTGGCTTTCGCCTGCAATATCAGTTCTGTTATACTCACAGACATTATTTTAACAGTTTTAAAAATGTTAGAGTGTTTTCTATCCAAATCTACCAATCATATGCATATCCTAGCTTCTGGACCTGAGTAACAGGCAGTTTACTTTGGGCACGCTTTTCATCTGGATGTCAAAATACTGCCCCCTACCCCAGAGAGGTTAAGTATATTTTAGCAATTACATTTATTTTTGATACTTAAGTATATTTAGAAGAAAATGCTTTTAGACTTTTACTCAAGTAGTATTTTACTGGGTGACTTTTACTTGAGCAACGTTCTAATAAGCTATCTATACCTTTAATCAAATATGACATTGGGTACTTTTTCCACCACTGGATATAATATATGTATTTACGTGTTGTTACGAGCCCTCCTTCGGAAGAATGTGGTTCGGTGAGGCTTTCCTGTGGGCCCCTTGTACATGCTCTGATTGTCCACCAGAGGTCACACTGTCCTTCTTCTTAGTTGTCCGGTCTCCATTGGGTTTCTTAAGGTCAGTTACTTAGCCGTAGCAGTGATTGTCTGAGAGGGGAGTTTCCTTTTCCTCGGGTAGATAGTCAAAGTTCCAAAGCACTTTATACTGGTAGCTGCAGACAGGCGGTGTCCTGGTCTGGTAAGTTCATTTTTCTTCACCTCGTGTTGAGAGCTTCAGAGTATCTAACCATTTCAACGTGTAGACCACGGCCTCACGGTTTTCTGGTCTGAGATGTTAATTCTTAGCCAGTTCTTTTAAACACTCTGGCCAAAGGGGGCGGCTCTGTCCATCTGAAACAATGTGCAAAGGATATGATTAGAAGTTATCTCTAATGACTCCTAAAACCACTTTCATATCTAACAAAAATAGTTTAATTCATTTTCATATCGCATAGACAACGTATTGGATGAAAACTTAATAACATGGCAAGGAATTATTACTGTTACCATTTATTTTTGGAGGTGGAAAGTCCACTGGACTTCTTTTATGACCAATGTTGTACACCACAGTCATATCTCAGATGTATTCTAAGGTTATCCCCGTCAAGGGGCTTGTCCGCTCCTCTCTGTTATCATGGGGAAGTTTATAACTAGATTTGTTTCCTGATCGGGCGGCCTCGTACAGTGTTGCATGTAGTCTCGACCCCCCCACCAGCCTCAACAAGGCTCATCATAAGTCTGGGCTAGTATCCTCCCCCACCTTTGTGTCTCAGGTGTTGGTGTCCAAGGCACAAAAGAAAAGGTTGGACCCTTTATACAAGTTGTCAGCATCTGCGTTGTTACTGGATTGGCTGTAATCTTTCATCCAGATCTCCTGATGTTTGTGCTTCAAAACGCTCAGTGGCTGTTGTGGCCTGCCAGTCGCCACAGCGTCCACATGTAGCAACCCTTCCAGTACCTGTGAACTGAGACGAGGATATCTGTCTGCGAACACTGTTTCACCAGTGGGAGACATTGGGTCAGTGGTGGAACTGACACCGTTAGTTCCATAGAAAGGTGTTTCAGTCCCTCTCAAATTGTAAAATGTATCATCGGAAGCAGAGTCCACTCTGCACGTTGATGCTTTGTTTCCTGAGACAGATGCAGTGGACGCGGAAGTGTCCGAAAGGACAAGACAAGTTAATCTTAGCTACAGTATTGTATGACTCCAAGGAGGAGGGAAGTTGCTCAATCACAGAGACTGTAGGCTCGCAATCATGAAAATAATAGTCAATCAGGTTTACTGATTGAATGTGACTAGATATCGTAATATCTGCTTGAGTCAGATTCTGCACCAAGAGGTGTCGAAACGTATTTTTTGCAAGGGGTGCCTTCGACAGATGCTCCTTGTGGATGACTGTGTTGCAGTCAGGAGAAGACGTGTGGTCAGTGGAGATGGCAAGGTTACCTGTGACCACAATTGGTTGCGTTTACAATCCATCAGTGGGACCAAACGATCCATCATGTCTGCTCCGAGTAGCAGATGTTCAGTTTCGAGGCTGGTACCATACACAGGGTAAACAAGCGATCCATCATGTCTGCTCCGAGTAGCAGATGTTCAGTTTCGAGGCTGGTACCATACACAGGGTAAACAAGCGATACGTCTTGGAAGTGTACTTTCAGCATGAGTCTCATTGTGAGAGGTGAGGTAGTCTAAACCTTGAAGTTTAGTGTCGCATCGTTTAGTTTTTAACGAGCATTTAGCTGGGTTCAAAGCACTTTTCAGATCATGGAACATTTTTTGAGAGATGAGGGAAATTGTCAAGCCTGAATCAATTAGCGCGTCACAGGTTAAGCAGTCTTGCAGGACTGTTTTGAAGTACGGCATCTTTGACTTAGGGTCTCGAGTGAGAGTGGGAGTAATTTGATTGTCAACATCCTCGCTAAAGGTGTTAATTTCGGTGAACCTGTTGTCTGGAAATTCCACATCTAGTCATAGTGACTTATCTTTTTCCACTGTCTCAAAATGTTGGTGCTTTGGTGCTTCTCTTAGCAGAGCTTCTAGAGAGTATTGCTCTATGCTTCGGTCATCATTGAACCTTTTGTTACCCTTGTGCCTTGACACTTTGTGTGGATTGGGTGCAGGAACGTAGCGATCAGGTTGATTGTAGCGGTAGTCGTTTCGCTGGAGACATACTTCACAGCTATTTTGACCATAGTGGTTACTGGTATCGTGGTTTCGTGGTAGATACCTTTGTTGTGCGTCATCACTCAATGCTCCTATCTCTGTTAATGCATCCTCTATCTGGAGTGAGTACTCCTGTTAAATGTTCAAAACCGAGATTTCAGGGCTCTTCATGCGGCTCACTTTTTTTGATGCCTCAGATGCTGTGATCTCAAGTTCTGAGATTGGCAAACCAACGTGGTCTGTAGGGTGCAAGTAGTTAATGAAGCGGGGATACATGTTTGACAGAAACATTTGTTTGAATGGGAACAGCTCTTCCATTCCTGTTTCAGTGAGTATGCCAAAGTAAGCTGAACGAAGCCTGTGATAATATGCTTGTGGGTGTTTATTCCGAGCTAATTTGACAGTGTTAGTCAGCAAGCTGTCGTTTGTTGTGAGTTGCCGGAGCACTGAATTCTATATTCAAATCCGTGGCCAGTTTCGCACAGTCGTTTTGCATGTGTTGCTGTTGTAGATGGATGAACCTTGTCATGTGTATATTCGACATTCGCTTCAACAAGTAAATCCTGTCAGTAGTTCGGGTAGCCATTCAAGGCATCCTCTATGTCTGCTAAGAACGTCTTAGTGTCGTTTGGCTATCCTGGAACGGGGTCAAAGGTGCAGAAGTTTTTGACAATTTTGTCAAGGCATTCCGTGCCAAGTGCACGGAGAGGGTTGACTTCATCCTGTGGGGAAATTGTGTCCGAAAGGCCAAGAGGAGAAGCCAAGCTTTGACTTTGTTGGCGCTAAATGACGAGAAGAGTGACATACACTCTGGGGTTGCAGGGTAGCCTAGTGGTTAGAGCGTTGGACTAGTAACCAGAAGGTTGCAAGTTCAAACCCCCGTGCTGACAAGGTACAAATCTGTCGCTCTGCCCCTGAACAGGCAGTTAACCCACTGTTCCTAGGCCGTTGAAAATAAGAATTTGTTCTTAACTGACTTGCCTGGTTAAATAAAGGTAAAATAAATAAAAATAGGCAAAGTCTGAAACCTTGTCAGCTTCACCAAGCTCCAGTGAATCTAGCCAACTCGTCAGATTTGTAAAATGTAAAATGCTTTTCGGCGAAAGCATGAGAAGCTATTATCTGATAGCATGCAGCCCCCAGAAACACACGAAGGGGACGTAAACAAAAAAATTATCGCAGCCGGCGCTATACAAAACGCAGAAATAAAATATAAAACATTCATTACCTTTGACAAGCTTCTTTGTTGGCACTCCTATATGTCCCATAAACATCACAATTTGGGTCTTTTTTTCGATTAAATCGGTCCATGTATGCCCAAAACGTCCATTTATGAACACAGTCAAATCCAGGAAAAACTCTGTTTCAAAACGCAACGTCACTTTTTTAAAATTACAAAAGTTGCCTATAAACTTTGACAAAACACTTCAAACTACTTTTGTAATCCAACTTTAGGTATTAGTAAACGTTAATAAACGATCAAATTGATCACAGGGCGATCTGTATTCAATAGCAGCAAGTTTGGAAATCGTCGTCCATTTTCTCCCTTTCATAACTTCCTCTGGAAGACTCGACGACAGGATGTGCCTATTACTCATTTGACCAAGGATTAACTTCAATACAATTCACAACACTGGCGACATCGTGTGGAAGCTGTAGGAACTGTAAACCGGTCGCTATCTATTTTACCTTGCCATAGACAACACAGAGACTGGCGGATTGATATTTTTTTCGTCGATTTTGTGAACAGGTTTCCTTGGGATTTTGACTCCGACACACGTTCTGTTATAGGCACAGACATCATTTCATCCGTTTTAGAAACTTCAGAGTGTTTTCTATCCACACATACATAATCATATGCATATACTATATTCCTGGCATGACTAGCAGGACATTGAAATGTTGAGCGATTTATTTTTAACAAAAAGCTGCGAAAATTTGCAGCATCCTTAACAGGATTTATGCTTATATGTCATGGTTTGCAGGTAGAGGTCTTGATTGTGGAGCGAGAGATTCAGTGATGAGATTTCCTCAGCTTGCTCGGAGACCAATTTTTCCATCTTTCTCACCTGGGTTCTCTCATCAATTATTTGATCAGCGACTTCAATGAGTTCTGCTTTTTTCACAAAATAATCTTCAGCACAAGCGGTCACTTAACCCTGAAAGTTGAATTCACAAGGGATTCCCGCAAAGGGTGGGGTTTTGCTGGGAACAAAGGGAAATGTCTCCTTTCCCTTTGTTAGCTTAGCATCGAATTCAGAGCTAGCCATTGTTGTACAGGAAATGTTAACTTCCAAGCACACACACAGGTCCTTCAATTCAGGAACGGGTTTACTAATGATGTCTCACGTTCAACCCAATTGGCGTTTCTTTGCTAGAAATGTTTTTCAGGAACACGCAGTATCATAAAGAAATACTCTCTGGTCTACTCACACTACTGAAGAGAGATAGCAAAGCATTATCTCTCTTCGGCAACAGATATCTCTCTCAAATGTCTTAAAATCGGATGGCCCAATATGTCCGAGCTCTTAGAAATTTAGTAAATCACCCTACACTGATCCTTACTCAGTATACCGGAGGCAATATTTCTAGTATCTTGTTCAAATTGAAACATACACAAATCCTGCCTTCGGCTCTAATGTTGTTTAATGTAATCTGCTACACAATTCATATAGGAGTCACTTTTATTGTAAATAAGAATGTAATATATTTCCAAACACTTCTACATTAATGTGGATGCTACCATAATTACGGATAATCCTGAATGAATCGTGAATAATGACTGAGAAAGTTACAGATGGTCAAATATCATTTGCCCAAGACATGTTAAGCTCCCCTGTTATTGTAATGGTGGAAGGTTAGCGTGTCTTGGGGGTATGATATTTGACCCTCAGTAACCTTCAAATGTATTCAAATAGTCAGAACAATTCTTTTGTTTTCATGACACTCTTCATTCATACGCTGCGGTTACACGATTGTACAATTACCATGCCAGTTCTAGGTGTTATGATGCTGTTGTAGGCCTGCTGTAGGACTTTGTAGAGTTACATTCTAGTTTTCATTGAATAGATTGGTAAACAATTCAGGGTTAAGTTTTATTTCTAGAAAGATGTAAAAATGAACACAGTCAATACAGAAGGCAAACTAGGAAACATTTATAGTCAAGCCAGTTTAACCATAAAATCAATTAATATTTAAAACCTTGCAACAAAAGCCCCTCTCATAGAGCTCACAGTGCATCTGCTGACTACGCTCACACACACACATCCACACAGAGAGACACACACAAATACATTTGAAAGATCTGAAAACATGGTGGCTCTGCAAAGTATCATTTCCTGCTTCGTTGAACTGTAGCATCATGGGACGGCATTCAGTGGAATGGAAAACAAAGAAAGAGGACCACAAACGCTAGCATTCCATATCACACATACACAACAGAAAAACAGAGAAACTCAAGCACACTTCCTCAGCCATATTCTACAATTAGATAATAAGCACAGGGAATCTGATTGGAAAATTGAGGGAACTAAGGAGGAACTTTGGGGGTTGAATCTAGAAGTAGAACCCATGTGTTGTCTATCTGATCCATCATACGTATATTTATATTTAATTAAATTTATTTTACTCGGCAAGTCAGTTAAGAACACATTCTTATTTTCAATGATGGGCTAGGAACAGTGGGTTAACTGCCTGTTCAGGGGCAGAACGACAGATTTGTACATTGTCAGCTCGGGGATTTGAACTTGCAACCTTTTGGTTGCTAGTCCAACGCTCTAACCACTCGGCTACCCTGCCGCCCCATATGTCAATACATGTGTAGCCTACAGAGTGTGGAGGAATTCAATTCACAACTCCATATCTCGTGTAGGGCTTTGGTTCTGACCCCTATAGAGTCCCTATCTGTAATAGAGGATCCCACGGTACAATCCTACTGTATATAGGATTATACAGTATGGATTCACTATCTGTAAAAGAGGATCCCACTGTACAATCCTATATATTGTATGCATTCACTATCTGTAAATGAGGATCCCACTGTGCAATCCTACATACAGTATGGATTCACTATCTGTAAAATAGTATCCCACTGTACAATCCTACGTAGTTTGAATTCAATACAAGCATAAACAAACTATAGCCATGCTGTCATACTTAAATGTCTGCAGTTTATGCAAAAACACAAAGCCAAAACAAAATCACAAACAAACCAATTCCATTCAAACTTACCCTGCACTTGCTAAAACAATGCTTACAATATCAATCACCAATCAATGAAATGTATTTAAAAAGCCCTTTTTACATCAGCAGATGTCACAAAGTACTATACAGAAACCCATCCAAAAACCCCAAACAGCAAGCAATGCAGAAGCACAGTGGCTAGGAAAAACTCCCTAGAAAGGCCAGAACCTAGGAAGAAACCTAAACAGTAACCAGGCTAAGAGTGGTGGCCAGTCCTCTTCTGGCTGTGTCAGGTGGAGATTATAACAGTACATGGCCAAGATGTTCAAATGTTCAGAGATGACCAGCAGGGTCAAATAATAATAATCACAGTGGTTATAGAGGGTGCAACAGGTAAGCACCTCAGGAATAAATGTCACTTGGCTTTTCATAGCCGATCATTCAGAGTTGGAAACAGCAGGTGCGGTAGAGAGAGAGAGAGATGAAAACAGCAGGTATTGGACAAGGTAGCGCGTCCGTGAAACAGGTCAGGGGTCCATAGCCGCAGGCAGAACAGTTGAAACTGAAGCAGCAGCACGACCAGGGGGACTGGGGACAGTAAGGAGTCATCAGGCATGATCTTAGGGCTCAGGTCCTTGCGGGAGAAAGATAAAGAGAGAGAAAATTAGAGGGAGCATACTTAATTCACACAGGACACCAGATAAGACAGGAGAAATACTCCAGATATAGACTAACCCTAGCCCCCCTACACACAAACGATTGCAGCATAATTACTGGAGGCTGAGACAGGAGGGGTCGGGAGATACTGTGGCCACATTCCGATGATAACCCCGGACAGGGCCCAACAAGCAGGATATAACCCCACCCACTTTGCCAAAGCACAGCCCCCACACCAATAGAGGGATTTCTTCAACCACCAACTTACCATCCTGAGACAAGGCCGAGTATAGCCCACGAAGATCTCCCCCACGGCACGAACCAGAGGGGGTGCCAACCAGGACAGGAAGCTCACATCAGAGACTCAACCCACTCAAGTGATACACCCCTCCTAGGGATGGCATGGAAGAGCACCATTAAACCAGTGACTCGTCCCCTGTAATAGGGTTAGAGGCAGAGAATCCCAGTGGAGAGAGGGGAAGTGGCCAGGCAGAGACAGCCAGGGTGGTTCTTCACTCCAGTGCCTTTCCGTTCACCTTCACACCGAGGCCACACTACACTCAATCATAGGACCTACTGAAGAGATGAATCTTCAATAAAGACTTAAAAGGTCACATTAACAGAAAGCCAGTGTAAAGAGACCAGCGCTGGAGTAATGTGAACACATTTGTTTGGTTCTAGTCAAGATTCTAGCAGCTGTGTTTAGCACTGACTAGAGCATTGCAGAAGTCTAATCTAAAAGTGACTAAAAGCATGGATTGATTTTGCATCATTTTTGGATAGACATTCTGATTCATGCAATGTTACGTAGATGGAAAATAGCATTCCTTGAAAGAGTCTTGATATGTTCAGGGTCCAGAGTAACGCAGAGGTCCTTTAAAGATTTATTTGATGCGACTGTACAACCATCAAGAATAATTGTCAGATCCATCAGAAGATCTGTTTCTTGGGATCTAGAACGAGCATTTATGTTTTGTCCAAGTTTAAAAGTAAAACATTTGCCGCCATCCACTTCCTTAAGTCTGAAACGCTGGCTTCCAGGGAGGGCAATTTTTGGGATTCACCATGTTTCATTGAAATGTACAGCTGTGTGTCATCTGCATAGCAGTGAAAGTTCAAATTATGTTTCCAAATGACGCCACGAAGAGGTAAAATATATAGTGAAAACAACAGAGGTCCTAAAATGGAACCTTGAGGAACACCAAAAATTACAGTTGATTTGTCAGCAGACAAACCATCCACAGAGACAAACTGATATCTTCCCAACAGATAAGATCTAAACTAGGCCAGAACTTGTCCATGTAGACTAATTTCCAATCTCTCCAAAAGAATGTGGTAATCAATGGTATCTAAGGCAGCACTAAGGTCTAGGAGCACGAAGACAGATGCAGAGCCATGGTCTGGCACCATTAAAAAGTAAATTGCCACCTTCACGAGAGCAGTGCCAGTGCTACGATGGGGTCTAAAACCACCATGTTTCGTATACTTTGCTAGAAGCGTTTCGTATAAATCACTAGACATCAGGAAGGCAGTGTGTTGCTGTGCAACAGCTTTTTTTTAAATTGAGAGGAATGGGAGAATTGATATTGGCAGATAGATTTTTATATTTTCTAGGTCAAGGTTTGGCTTTTTCTAGTGAGGCTTATTACTGCCACTTTTAGTGAGTTTAGTACACATCCGGTGGATAGGGAGAAATTGATTATGTTCAACATAGGAGGGATAAGTACAAGAAGCAGCTCTTTCAGTAGTTTAGTTGGAATAGGGTGCAGTATGCTGCTTGAAGGTTTAGAGGCCATTACTATTTTCATCCATGTGCCGAGAGATATAATATTACAAATCTTGAGTCTCTCCCTTGATCCTAGGTCGTGACAGGGATGTGCAGACTCAGGACAACAGAGCTTTGGAATAATATTCAGATTTAAAGAGGAGTCTGTAATTTTCTTTATAATGATCATGATCTTTCGGTCAAAGAAGTTCATTAATTAATTTATCACTGCTGAAGTGAAAGTCCTCCTCTCTTGGGGAATTTTTAGTTAGCTTTGCGACAGTATCAAAAATAAATGTAGGATTGTTCTTATTCTCCTCAAATAAGTTTGAAAAAAATAGGATGATCGAGCAGCACTGAGGGCTCTTCGATACTACAGGATACTGTCTTTCCAAGCTAATCGGAAGACTCCGAGTTTGGTGTAGCTCAATTTCTGTTCCAATTTTCTGGAAGCTTGCTTCAGGGCTTGGGTGTTTCATGTATACCGGGGAGCTAGTTTCTCATGACAAAAGTTTTGTTTTTAGGGGTGCCACTGCCTCTAGGGTATTACACAAGGTTAAATTAAGTTAATCAGTTAGGTTTACACAGAAGGACAATGTTTGATTCCATCATCTTTCATAGATGGCCTGCCCTACAAATGCTTCCCTGTCTGTCAAGCCATATATCACTAAATTCAATTTGGCCCACATAAATATTTTCATATGTGGCAAGTGAGCTGTGAACGGGAATGGTAACAAACAACCTCAGCCTGAGACAGGAGACAGAGAGCAAGAGGAAGCTATTTATATAGAGACTGACGCCGAGACTGAGACAATGGTGGTAGAGACTAGGGATATTAAACTTGAGCAAACTCCATCTAATAATGTCCCTCTGTGTCTGTGTGAATATCTCTGTCTATCGGTGTGTGAGTCTATTATGGCCTTACATCTCAATAGCAACAGTGGTAGTAGCTATTTATAATCAATCTGGGGACTGAGGAAACTTCAAGGCACACACCCAGACAAACCAGGATATCAGGCAATTTCCTTGTCTTTGTATTGACGCCTGCTATGTTGAATCCCAAATGACACCCTATCCCCTATATAGTGCCCTACTATTGGCCAGAGCTCAATGGGCCCTACATATGGAATAGGGTGCCATTTGGGATGAATGCCTAGACAGGCAAGATACAAAAGGAAATCAGTAACAACCCCTCTGCGTATATGTAGACTGTCTGGAGGTAGAAATAGACTGTTGTCCAATGGAGCAGACAGGTGCAAGCCTACATATCAAAGAGATTTAGAAGCAATTAACACCTTACCTAAGGGCATTGTTCACACAAGGCCTTCATAAGATTCACATTGACAACAAAGTGTTTTCATGACTAGGCCCCTGAGCGTTTCCTAACTTGATTAAACTGTGGGGTCTAATTAACAAGGGCCCAGAGTATTACTTTATGCACTTAGTTTTGGCTATCACAAGGGCTCAGAGTATCTCCTGGTCTGGTTACACAATCATGGATAACTCAAGGCCCTTTTCATTCATAACAATCCCACATTTTGTAAAAAACTATTCCAAAGTGGTAAACCTAGCAACTCATGTTTTGATGCCCCTTTCACTCAGCAAAACTCATCTAAAGAAATTGCAAATGAATAATACATTGATATCTATGATCTCTCTCTCCCTCTGTTTTACTGAGCACTGCTCTATTATTAGATTTCAAACCAAGCTCGTCTTTACTTCTCCTTAAGAGTTATAAAAAAATGTAAATGTGTGAATGCAGAGCGGGTGGAGAAAAGTAAGAAACAATACTAGTGTAAAATAAAATATACAAATACAAAAAAGAGATCTATTTCCGTGAGTAAATAGCAGGCTCGGGAGAAGGAGAAAAGTTGTTTGACTATCATTTATTTTAGAGGCTACTTTCATGAGTATAGTCAAGATCAGAAAGAGAGAGAGAGATACAAATAGAAATAGAGCCTTCCTTTAGCAAATACAATGGAGAGACAGGAGTTCAAAGTCACATACTTCTTGCTTCCCCGGACTGACTCTGTTAGCAAATTGCCTATCATTGAGCCGCATCTATTTCCCTCCACTAAATGAAAGATGCTTACGCAATATGTTTGGTAATGGCCAATGTTTGAGCAGGTTATTATCATTAAAATCTAAATGGGAATAAAAAGAGAAGGGGGATAGTAAAGTTAATGTGGCGTGGCCCGGTTTTACAACCACTCGCAGTCTCTTTCATAGATAAACCGCTAGATTATTCTAATTAGACAGTGTGTTAATTGAGTGTGGGTCCTGGGGTATAGGTTCTGGGGTATAATGTGTCATTATTAGTCTGCACCAACGGCAACCCCTCACGAGCATGACACCATTCACCCGACTGAGTGAGAAAGAGAGAGAGAGAGGAACAGAAAGAGGAAGGGGGAGGGAAAGAGTGTTTGTGTGTGAGAGAGAGAAATTAACGGGTGAAAGAGAGGGTGAGAAGAGAACGAGATAGAGAGGTAGGTGATCTCCTCCCTCAACATCCCCTCTGACATCATTAATGACTCATCTCGTTCTGCCTAGTGTGATAATGTTCAGGAAATGCCAAGAGAGATCAACGTTACACAGTATCCCACTTTGTCTAAAAAAAAGCAGGCGGCAAAGGTCAAGAATCTATGCCCATGGGGAGCATGCTGCGTATACCACCTATGTCGATCTACCTACTACACTGCACCATGCAGTCCAACCACTACCATCTAAACTGTACTGAGATCAGCTGTTAGAGAACTAGAGACAATGTCACGGTCAGCCGGTACTTTATCTTGAGTTACCCCTGTGGGAAAAGGAGTTTAATAGAATGAAGATGACACTAAATCACATTTGACAGTCATTTATATAAATGTAATTAACACCCACACACAGACACTCTCTAACACACACATGCCTGAAAGACATTCGGCTCGGTGCTCTGTCGGCACCCTTGTACAGCAGAACGGGATCAGTGGCCAAGCGTATTACTACACTCAAGTCAAACAGTCTTAACGTATCCTTCCACCACGGCCTACTCTAGTACCGCTACCATGGCAATGGTACAGGAAACATAATGAGACCATTAGCTTGATTATTGGCTGACCTTCAAAGCCGTTCATCCAGTGGGTAGCTCTGAGCCATGGAGGAGACATGAGCCTCAAGGCTTTTAGGGACTTCTGTGGTCTTAGTACCTGGTTCTGAAACTAAATATAATCTATGTAATGTGATTGCAATTGACCCTGAATATGTTGTAAAGCAGGCATCAATGCAGGCATATTTGGTAAATGTGTGGTAAATCAATGGAGGCTGCTGACGGGAAGACAACTCACAATATTGGCTGGACCAGAGCAAATGGAATGGCATCACGTTGTAATTGATACCATTCCACTGATTCCACTCCAGCCATTACCATGAGCCCATCCTCCCCAATTAAGGTTGCACAAACCTCCTGTTGTGGCTCCCAAATGCTGATAAGCCAACTGTAGTTACATTTAACTAGATTTCAAGGAGCGGGAGACTAATCCGGACGCTTATAACAAATTCCGCGATACCCTCAGACGAACCACGAAACCAGCAAAGCATCAATACACGATTAAGATTGTGGTATGATTCATCGGTACACATCTGACGCTCGTCGTATGTGGCAGGGCTTGAAAACTATTACGGAGTACAAAGGGAAACCCAGATGCGAGATGCCCAGTGACGCGAGCCTGCCAGACGAGCTAAATGCCGATTTATGTTTGTGTCGAGGCAAGCAACACTGAAGCATGCACTAGAGCACCAGCTGTTCCGGATGACTCTGATAACGCTCTCGGTAGCCGATGTGAACGAAACCTTTAAACAGGTCAACGTTTCCAAAGCCACTGGGCCAGATGGATTACCAGGACGTGTACTCAAAGCATGCGCGGACCAACTGTCAAGGGTCTTCACTGACATTTTCAACCTCTCCCTGACCAAGTCTAATACCTATATGTTTCAAGCAGACCACCATAGTCCCTGTGCTCAAGGAAGCGAAAGTAACCTGGCGAAATGATTACTGTCCCGTGGCACTCATGTCGGTAGTTACGAAGTGCTTTGAAAGCTGGTCATGGCTCACATCAACAGCATCCTCTGGGACACCCTAGACCCATTCCAATTTGCATACCGCCAAACACGACTCCAACACCATCATTAAGTTTGCTGATGACACAACAGTGGTAGGCCTGATCAACGACAACGATGAGACTGCCTATAGGGAGGAGGTCAGAAAACTGGCAGTGTGGTGCCAGGACAACAACCTCTCCCTCAATGTAAGCAAGACAAAGGAGCTGATCGTGGACTTCAGGAAAAGACGGGCCGAACAGGTTGCCATTAACATCGACGGGGCTGTAGTGGAGTGGGTCGAGAATTAAGTTCTTTGGTGTCCACATCACCAACAAACTATCATGGTCCAAAATACCAAGACAGTCATGAGGGCACGACAAAACCTTTTCCCCCTCAGGAGACTGAAAATATTTATCATGGGCCCCCACATCCTCAAAAGGTTTCACAGCTGCACAATAGAGAGCATCCTGACCGGTTGCATCACCGCCGGGTATGGCAACTGCTCGGCATCTGACCATAAGACACTACAGAGGGTAGTGCATACGGCCCAGTACATAACTGGGGTGAAGCTTTCCTGTCATCTATAGCCTATATAACAGGCATGTCAGAGGAAAGCCCTAAAAATTGCCAGAGACTCCGGTCTCCCAAGTTATAGACTTTTCTCTGCTACCGCACGGCAAGCGGTACCGGAGCGCCAAGTCTAGGACCAAAAGGCTTCTCAACAGCTTCTACCCCCAAGTCATTAGACTGCTGAAGAATTTATGAAATTCACCAAAGGACAATTTACCTTTATTTAACTAGGAAAGATAGTTAAAAACAAATTCTTATTTTCAATGTCGGCCTAGGAACAGCAGGTTAACTGCCTTGTTCAGGGGCAGAACGGCAGATTTTTTCCTTGTCAGCTCGGGGATTTGATTTTGCAACCTTTCGGTTGCTAGTCCAACGCTCTAACCACCATGCAACCTGCCCCCCCACCCCCCTCTTCTACAGTCGTGGCCCAAAATTTTGAGAATGACACAAATATTAATTTTCACAAAGTCTGCTGCCTCAGCATCTTTAGATATTTTTGTCAGATGTTACTATGGAATACTGAAGTATAATTACAAGCATTTCATAAGTGTCAAAGGCATTTATTGACACTTACATGAAGATGATGCAAAGAGTCAATATTTGCAGTGTTGACCCTTCTTTTTCAAGACATCTGCAATCCGCCCTGGCCTGCTGTCAATTACCTTCAGTCAGGATGTGGCCCAGATGGAAGCCCATTCTTGCATAATCAATGCTTGAAGTTGTCAGAATTTCTGGGTTTTTGTTTGTCCACCCGCCTCTTGAAGATTGGCCACAGGTTCTCAATGGGATTAAGGTCTGGGGAGTTTCCTGGCCATGGACCCATAATATTGATGTTCTGTTCCCCGAGCAACTTAGTTATCACTTTGGCCTTATGGCAAGGTGCTCCATCATGCTGGAAAAGGCATTGTTATTCACCAAACTCTTCCTGGATGGTTGGGAGAAGTTGCTCTCGGAGGATGTGTTGGTACCATTCTTTATTCATGGCTGTGTTCTTCGGCAAAATTGTGAGTGAGCCCACTCCCTTGGCTGAGACGCAACCCCACACATGAATGCTCTCAGGATGCTTTGCTGTTGGCATGACACAGGACTGATGGTGGTGCTCACCTTGTCTTCTCTTGACAAGCTTTTATCCGGATGCCCCAAACAATCGGAAAGGGGATTCATCAGAGAAATACCCCAGTACTCAGCAGTCCAATCCCTGTACCTTTAGTAGAATATCAGTCTGTCTGATGTTTTTCCTGGAGAGAAGTGGCTTCATTGCTGCCCTTCTTGACACCAGGCCATCCTCCAAAAGTCTTCACCTCACTGTGCGTGCAGATGCACTCACACCTGCCTGCTGCTGCTGCAAGCTCTATAATGGTGGTGCCCCAATCCCGCAGCTGAATCAACTTCCTGGCGCTTGCTGGACTTTCTTGGGCGCCCTGAATCCTTCTTCACAACAATTGAACCGCTCTCCTTGAAGTTCTTGATGATCCGATAAATGGTTGATTTCGGTGCAATCTTACTGGCAGCAATATCCTTGCCTGTGAAGCCCTTTTTGTGCAAAGCAATGATGACTGCACGTGTTTCCTTTGCAGGTAACCATGATTGACAGAGGAAGAACAATGATTCCAAGCACCACCCTCCTGTTGAAGCTTCCAGTCTGTTATTCGAACTCAATCAGCATGACAGTGATCGCCAGCCTTGTCCTCGTCAACACTCACACCTGTGTTAACGAGAGAATCACTGACATGATGTCAGCTGGTCCTTTTGTGGCAGGGCTGAAATGCCGTGTAAAAGTTTTGGGGATTCAGTTCATTTGCATGGCATGACTTTGTAATTAATTGCAATTCATCTGATCACTTCATAACATTCTGGAGTAAATGCAAATTGCCATCGTACAAACTGAGGCAGCAGACTTCGTGAAAATTAATATTTGTGTCCTTCTCAAAACTTTTGGCTACGGCTGTACACTGCTGCTACTCGCTGTTTCTTTGTTTGTTACCTATGCATAGTCCCTTCACCACCACCTACATGTACTTATTATCTCAACTAGCCTGTACCCCTGCAGAGTGACACGGTACCGGTGGCCCCTCTATATAGTCTCGCTATTGTTATTCTATCGTGTTACTTTTTAGCATTACTTTTTATTTTAGCCTACTTGGTAAATATTTTCTTCGTCTTGAACTGTACTGTTGGTTAAGGGCTTGTAAGTAAGCATTTCACGGGAAAGTCTACACTTTGGCGCATGTGGCAAATAAAGTTTGATTTGATTTGATGGATCTTAGAGAGCAATTATGACCTGGCCCGACCAGGGAAAGTTCACCAAGGTAAAACGAGGACCCTTGGTATAATTCCATCGTCTTTCACAATTCTCTCAATCCAGTCCATTAACTAAATAATAAATTAAATGTGTGTAGACAATCTTAGTAAAGCAACTGAACAAATTGCTGGACACAAGCACACAGCTCGGCGCTAGCCTGAAAAGGTTGGGCCAGGTGCCCCATTTGGAATCCCGGCCAAGACGTTAGCTCTGGGGGGCAAGTCAAGATGAATCCTCTGTCTAGTCGTGGCGGCGCATGGCGTCTTGCCACTAAGCTTCACTAGTTCCACTGCGGAGAGTAAACAAGGGCTGGGAAAACACATTTGTAAACACAAAAGTCCCTTTGGAAGAGGGCATTATTTATGACACCCCACCCTATCTTCCCTTATTCCTTCAGAGCAGTTAGTTACACGATAGCGCTAGGAAGCAAAATAGTGCCACTCTATATCTATTAGCATCATTAAATGGAAGGGAAGCCATACAAGGGGTGAGACGAGACACAGACAGGGCTAGAAACAAGCCCCTGTGTACCTCCTAAATCATGTTCCAGGCCCCTGCATGGATGCCAAAGCTGTGTTTAGCCACCCTCTCCTCACTGTTGGGGGGTTGCAGTAAGGGGGTTGGCAAACAAATATTCTTCCAGACGGGTGGATGTTTTTGAGTAAGAAAATGATTTTCAGTTCATTTCAGTTTAGTTCAAGATTTTCTAAGTTTAATTCACTTTATTTTGAGGGGAAGAATCCATTTGTACCAGGATATTCCTTTGTTGGGGTTGAGGAGCCACGTGATTGAGTCTACTAAATGTACTGCAATTATTGAAACAAATTATCCAACTATGGTCTATACAGCATGCCTATGGTATGGCAATTAGGACTAACGGCCTAAATATTGCAGGCGACAGTTACTTACTGAATGTGTATGAAAGACTTCCACATGTACAGTAGCCTTACAAAGCCTCTTATAGCAATTACTGTGTGTGTGTGTGTGTGTGTTTGCTTATGAACATTTCAGAAGGCCAGCTCACTTCATTGATAACATGCCAAATATATAATGAATTCTCTCCATGAGGTTTCTTACATTAAAAACTACTACCAGAATATGCAAATCCATATTTAGATTTTCCACACTGGATGTATGAAGAACAAATAAAAACCGTGTGTTGCATGATGAAAAAATAACATAAAAAGAAAATAATTGACATTGATTGACGAATGATTTATCATCGAATAGATATGTGAAAAACACCTTTAGGATTGATTCTAAAAAACGTTTGCCATGTTTCTGTCGATATTATGGAGTTAATTTGGAAAAAAGTTTGGCGTTGTAATGACTGAATTTTCGTTTTTTTTCTTAGCCAAACGTGATGAACAAAATGGAATGATTTCTCCTACACAAATAATATTTTTGGAAAAACTGAACATTTGCTATCTAACTGAGAGTATCCTCATTGAAAACATTCGAAGTTCTTCAAAAGGTAAATTATTTTATTTGAATGCTTTTCTTGTTTTTGTGAAAATGTTGCCTGCTGAATGCTAGGCTTAATGCTATGCTAGCTATCAATACCTCTTACACAAATGCTTGTGTAGGTATGGTTGAAAAGCATATTTCTGAGATGCATAAAGCATAAATCTGAGATGACAGTGTTGTTAACAAAAGGCTAAGCTTGTGAGCCAATATATTTATTTCATTTCATTTGCGATTTTCATGAATAGTTAACGTTGAGTTATGGTAATGAGCTTGAGGCTACGGGATTGCTCGTCGAAAGAAGTTAACCTCTACTGACTCCCCATCCCGCATGCGGGAGCGGAATCATCGCCTGACACTAATTAGCATAACGCAATGCACATAAATATCCCTAGAAAATATTCCTATTCATGAAAATCACAAATTAAATATATTGAGACACAGCTTAGCCTTTTGTTAATCACCCTGTCATCTCAGATTTTCAAAATAGGCTTTACAGCCAAAGCAAGACAAGCATGCGTAAGTTTATCAATTGTCTAGCATAGCATTTTGTCCAGCTAGCAGCAGGTAACTTGGTCACGGAAATCAGAAAAGCAATCAAATTATATCGTTTACCTTTGATGAGCTTCTGATGTTTTCACTCACGAGACGCCCAGTTTGCTAGCCAATGTTCCTTTTTTCCAAAAATGTTTTATTTTTGTAGGCGAAATAGCTCCGTTTGTTCTTCACGTTTGGCTGAGAAATTGCCTGGAAATTGCAGTCACGAAAACGGCCCAAATATTCCAAATTAGCTCCATAATATTGACAGAAACATGGCAAACGTTGTTTATAGTTGTCACGCCCTGGTCGAAATATATTATATTTATCTTCATTTATTTGGTCAGGCCAGGGTGTGACATGAGTTATTGTGGTGTGTTTTTGTCTTGGGTTTTTGTGGGGCGTATAGTATAATCTATGGCTGCCTGAGGCAGTTAACAATCAGAGTCAGGTGATTATCGTTGTCTCTGATTGGGAACCATATTTAGGCAGCCATATTCTTTGAGTGTTTCGTGGGTGATTGTACCTGTCTCTGTGTCTTCACCAGATAGGACTGTTTAAGTTTTCACGTTCCGTTTGTTGTTTTTGTATTGTTTGTGTTCTTTCATTCTTCATTAAACATGTCTCAAAAATACCACGCTGCATTTTGGTCCGCTCCTCCTTCAACAGAAGAAAGCCGTTACAGAATCACCAAGGAGGAGACCAGAACCAGAGTCGGTGTTGTAGGTGAGCGAAGCAGAGACTGTGAAGGAGTTAATGGGGAAATTGGAGGAGAGAGAAATGAGGGAGTTGCTGTGTTGGTGCTTTTTGCATGGTATTCGCCCTACGGAACGTGTCGGGGATTTGATGGCACCTGGGTCAGCGCTCCATACTCGTCCTGAGGTGCGTGTTAGTCAGCTGGTGAAGTTGGTGCCAGCCTCACGCACCAGGCCTCCTGTGGACATCCCTAGCCTTGCACGTCCTGTGCCAACACTGCTATCAAGATCTCCAGTACGCCTTCACGGTCTAGCCCATCCTGTGCCACCTCCACACACCAGCCCTCCGGTGGCAGCCCCCCTCACCAGGCTTCCTGTGCGTGTCCTCGGCCCAGTACCACCAGTGCCAGCACCACGCATCAGGCCCACTGTGCGCCTCGCCTCTCCAGCGCTACCGGAGCCTTTCTCCTCTCCAGCGCTACCGGAGCCTTCCTCCTCTCCTGCACTGTCGGAGCCTCTCGCCTCTCCAGCGCTGCCGGAGTCTCCCGCCTGTTCAGCGCTACCAGAGCCTTTCTCCTCTCCAGCGCTACCAGAGCCTTTCTCCTCTCCAGCGCTACCAGAGCCTTTCTCCTCTCCAGCGCTACCAGAGCCTTTCTCCTCTCCAGCGCTACCAGAGCCTTTCTCCTCTCCAGCGCTACCAGAGCCTTTCTCCTCTCCAGCGCTACCGGAGCCTTCCTCCTCTCCTGCACTGTCGGAGCCTCTCGCCTGTTCAGCGCTACCAGAGCCTTTCTCCTCTACAGCGCTGCTGGAGTCTCCCGCCTGTCTAGCGCAGCCCGAGCTGTCAGTCTGCATGGAGCAGCCAGAGCTGTCAGTCTGCATGGAGCAGCCAGAGCTGTCAGTCTGCATGGAGCAGCCAGAGCTGTCAGTCTGCATGGAGCAGCCAGAGCTGTCAGTCTACATGGAGCAGCCAGTGCTGTCAGTCTGCATGGAACAGCCAGAGTTGTCAGTCTGCATGGAGCAGCCGGAGCTGCCAGTTTGCATGGAGCTGCCAGTCTGCAAGGAGCTGTCAGTCTGCAAGGAGCTGCCAATCTGCAAGGAGCTGCCAGTCTGCATGGAGCTGCCAGTCTGCATGGAGCTGCCAGTCTGCATGGAGCTGCCAGTCTGCATGGAGCAGCCAGAGCTTTCAGTCTACATGGAGCAGCCAGAGCCTCAAGTCAGCATGGAGCAGCCAGATCCGCCAGTCAGCCAGACTCTTCCAGATCCGCCAGTCAGCCAGGCTCTTCCAGATCTGCCAGTCAGCCAGGATCTGCCAGAACCGTCAACCAGCCAGGATCTGCCGGATCCAACTACCTGGCTGAGCTTCCTCTCAGTGCTGGGCTTCCTCTCAGTACTGAGCTTCCTCTCAGTGCTGGGCTTCCTCTCAGTCCCGAGCTGCCCCTCTGTCCCGAGCTGCCCCTCTGTCCCGAGCTGCCCCTCTGTCCCGAGCTGCCCCTCAGTCCCGAGCTGCCCCTCAGTCCAGTGGGGTTCCGGGTGAGGACTACTAGGCCATGGTCGGCGGCGAGGGTGGACTATCCTAGGACGTGAGGAAGGGGGACTAAGACATTTATAGAGTGGGGTCCCGCGCCGGAGCCAGAGCCGCCACCATGGACAGACGCCCAGCCGGACCCTCCCTATTGTTTTGATGTGTGTCCGGGAGTCCGCAACTTATGGGGGGGTTCTGTCACGCCCTGGTCGAAATATATTATATTTATCTTCATTTATTTGGTCAGGCCAGGGTGTGACATGGGTTATTGTGGTGTGTTTTTGTCTTGGGGTTTTTGTGGGGCGTATAGTATAATCTATGGCTGCCTGACGCGGTTCTCAATCAGAGTCAGGTGATTATCGTTGTCTCTGATTGGGAACCATATTTAGGCAGCCATAATCTTTGAGTGTTTTGTGGGTGATTGTTCCTGTCTCTGTGTCTTCACCAGATAGACTGTTTAGGTTTTCACGGTCCGTTTGTCGTTTTTGTATTGTTCGTGTTCTTTCATTCTTCATTAAATATGTCTCAAAAATACCACGCTGCATTTTGGTCCGCTCCTCCTTCAACAGAAGAAAGCCGTTACAATAGTCGATCCACAAAGGGGTTTGTCTAATATCTATTCGATAATATATCCATCGGGACAGTTAGTTTTTCAGTAGGACCGATTGGAGTAATGGCTACCTCTGTATTTTACACGAGAGTCACCCTGGGAGTCATCAGGTGACCACTTACGCAATATAGCCACCTAAGGCTATTCTTCAACATAAATGCGTAAAAAAACTACATCACAATGCTGTAGACACCTTGGGGAATACGTAGAAAGTGTAAGCTGGTTGATTGCACATTCACAGCTCACTAGGGACTCTTTGGAACGCAGCGCTTTCAAAATATGGGGCACTTCCGGATTGGATTTCTCAGGCTTTCACCTGCAACATCAGTTCTGTTATACTCACAGACAATATCTTTACAGTTTTGGAAACGTTAGTGTTTTCTATCCTAAGCTGTCAATTCTATGCATATTCTAGCATCTTGTCCTGACAAAATATCCTGTTTAAGACGGGAACGGTTTTTTTCCAAAAATGAAAATACGGCCCCTAGAGTCGCAACAGGTTTTAAGATATGTTTTTTTTTCTGGCCACTCTTCCGTAAAGACCAGCTCTGTGGAGTGTACGGCTTAAAGTGGTCCTATGGACAGATTCTCCAATATCCGCTGTGGAGCTTTGCAGCTCCTTCAGGGTTATCTTTGGTCTCTTTGTTACCTCGGATTAATGCCCTCCTTGCCCGCTCCGTAAGTTTTGTTAGGCAGCCAGCTCCTGGCAGGTATGTTGTGGTGCCATTATTTTTCAAAAATGGATTTAATGGTGCTCCGTGGGATGTTCAAAGCTTCTGATAAAAAAAACATAACCCAGCCCTGATCTGTACTTCTCCACAACGTTTTCCTGACCTGTTTGGAGAGCTCCTTGGTCTTCATGGTGTCGCTTGTTTGGTGGTGCCTATTGCTTAGTGGTGTTGCAGACTCTGGGTGTAACGGCTCTTGTGGGTTGAAGAAGGAGACCAAGGTGCAGCATTGTAGGCGTTCATTGAACTGAACACTGCAACAAAATAACAAAGTACAAAAAAAACGACCGTGCACAGTTCTGTCATGCAACAAAACAGCTAAACAGAAAATAACTCCCCACAAAACCCAAACGGAAAATCACAATGTATATATGATCCCCAATCAGAGACAACGATAGACAGCTGCCTCTGATTGGGAACCACACTAGGCAAAAACAACAAAGAAATAGAAAACATAGATTCTCCCACCCGAGTCACACCCTGACTTAACCAAACATAGAGAATAAATAAGAATCTCTAAGGTCAGGGCGTGACACTGGGGCCTTTCAGAACAGGTGTAAATATACTGAGATCATGTGACAGATCATGTAACACTTAGATTGCACACAGGTGGACTTTATTTAACTAATTATGTGATTTCTCAAGGTAATTGGTTGCACCAGATCTTATTTAGGGGCTTCATAGCTAAGGGGGTGAATACATGCACGCACCACTTTTCCATTTTTGTTGTTGTTTTGAAACAAGTTATTTCTTTCATTTCACTTCACCAATTGTGAATTTTGTGTATGTCCATTACATATAATCGAAATAAAAATCATTGCTTTTCCCTCCTTTTCTCTTCTACTCCCTACCTCTCCCAGAATGCTCTGCTTGTGATGCCTGAGCTGTGCTGCGGTGTGGTTTACCAGTATTCCCTCTAGGATGACCTGGGTAGTAGTGGTGTTATGTTCCCCAAGACAGGTTGTGTCCTCTGAAGCATGTAGACAAGGATAATGTGGTGTCTTCTTTGTCTATCTGTCTGTCTGTGTGTGTGCCTGAGCTCTGGGTGGATACAAGCCTAGACTCCCTATGGGGAGAGAGATGGGCTGAGTGTCGAGTCTCTCAGTGTCAGTGGTGTTTATAAATATAATGGCAGTATTTCTTCTTCCTGCCAGTGTGGATTTAAAATGGCCGCCATTATTGTGCCTCATGCTGATCGTTATTTTCATAAAAGCCATAAAGGGATTTTCAACCTTGATAATTTATTTCATCCATCAACTCATTTTTAAGTTGATGCTTCCAGTAACGCACTTCACTGATAGTAAATATCTACATGTTTGTCAATATTGCACAAACATCTGCCAGCCTTGGCGTGATCAATGTCAATTATTTTCTCTTTATGTTATTTTTTCATCATGCAACACACGGTTTTCTCTTTGTTCTTCATACATCCAGTGAGGAAAATCTAAATATGGATTTGCATATTCTGTGAGTGTTTTTTAATGTAAGAAACCTCATGGAGAGAATTCATTATATATTTGGCATGTTATCAATGAAGTGAGCTGGCCTTCTGAAATGTTCATAAGCAAACACACACACACACACACACACACACACACACACACACACACACACACACACACACACAGTAATTGCTCTAAGAGGCCCATTTTGTAAGGCTACTGTACATGTGGAAGTCTTTCATACACATTCAGTAAGTAACTGTCGTCTGCAATATTTAGGCCGTTAGTCCTAATTGCCATACCATAGGCATGCTGTATAGACCATAGTTGGATAATTTGTTTCAATAATTGCAGTACATTTAGTAGACTCAATCACGTGGCTCCTCAACCCGAACAAAGGAATATCCTGGTACAAATGGATTATTCCCCTCAAAATAAACTGAACTAAACTTAGAAAGTCTTGAAATGAACTGAAAATAATTTTCTGAGTCAACAACATCCACTCGTCTGGAAGAATATTTTTGTTCGCCAACCCCCTTACTGCACCCCCCCCCAACAGTGAGGAGAGGGTGGCATAGTTGGTTGGCAAAACTAAACACAGCTTTGGCATCCATGCAGGAGCCTGGAACATGATGTAGGATGTACACAGGGGCTTTTTCCTAGCCCTGTCTGTCTCTTCTAACCCCTTGGATGGCTTCCCTTCCATTTAGTGATGCTAATGGATATAGAGTGGCACTATTTTGCTTCCTAGCGCTATGGTGTAACTAACTGCTCTGAAGGAATAAGGGAAGAGGGGAAGATAGGGTGGGGTGTCATAAATAATGCCCTCTTCCAAAGGGACTTTTTTGTGTTTACAAATGTGTTTTCCCAGCCCTTGTTTCCTCTCTGCAGTGGAACTAGTGAAGCTTAGTGGCAAGACACCATGCGCCGCTACGACTAGACAGGATTCATCTTGACTTGCCCCCCAGAGCTAACGTCTTGGCCAGGATTCCAAATGGGGAACTTGGACCAACCTTTTCAGGCTAGCGCCGAGCTGTGTGCTTGTGTTCAGCAATTTGTTTAGTTGCTTTATTAAGATTGTCTACACAAATGTAATTTCTATTTAGTTAATGGACTGGTTTGAGAGAAACTTGTGAAAGACGATGGAATTATACCAAGGGTACTCGTTTTACCTTGGTGAACTTTCTCTGGTCGGGCCAGGTCATAATTGTTCTCTAAGATCTACCAAATCAAATCAAACTTTATTTGCCACATGCGCCAAAGTGTAGACTTTACAGTGAAATGCTTACTTACAAGCCCTTAACCAACAGTACAGTTCAAGATGAAGAAAATATTTACCAAGTAGGCTAAAATAAAAATGTATGATAAAAAGCAACACGATAAGAATAACAATAACGAGGCTATATAGAGGGGGCACCGGTACCGTGTCACTGTGCAGGGGTACAGGCTAGTTGAGATAATCTGTACATGTAGGTGGTGGTGAAGGGACTATGCATAGGTAACAAACAAATAAACAGAGAGTAGCAGCAGTGTACAGCTGTAGACAAAAGCTTTGAGAAAGACACAAATGTACATTTTCAAAGTCTTCTGACAACCCATCCATCTGTAATGCAGCACAATGTTGTAAACCATAACAACATACAGTATGACGAACAGCGCGTCATACCATACATTTCCCCCCTGTCTAAAACCAGAGACTGGTACCATATGTAAAAATGTCCATCGGGCAAGAACCTAGAGTGATGCCTGCAAGAAAGAAACATTAACCCTTAACTTCTTTGGGGTAGGGGGCATTATTTTCACGTCCCGATGAAAAGCATGCCCAGAGTAAACGGCTTGCTACAAAGACATAAAAGCTAGAATATGCATATTATTAGTAGATGTGGATGGAAAACACTCTGAAGTTTATAAAACTGTTTGAATAATGTCTGTCAGTATAGCAGAATCCATATGGCAGGCAAAAACCTGAGAAGAAACCCACCAGGAAGTTGGAAATCTGAGGTTGGTCGATTTTCAACTCAGCTCCTATTGAATATACAGTGGTATATTGGTAATGTTGCACTTCCTAAGGCTTCCATTAGTTGTCAACAGTCTTTAGAACCTTGTCTGATGCTTCTACTGTGAAGTGGGGCCAAAGGAGAAGGGAATGAGTAAGGTCTGCCATGAGCTGACCATGCTCTCCACCATGCGCGTTCACATGAGGGAGCTATGTTCCATCGCACTTTTGAAGACAATGGAATTCTCCAGTTGGAACATTATTGAAGATTTATGTTAACATCCTAAAGATTGATCCAATACATCGTTTGACATGTTTCTACTGACTGTTACGGAACTTTTTGACATTTCGTCTGCTTTTAGTGAACCCACTTCATTACTTTGAATTTGTTTACCAAACGCGCTAACAAAAGTAACTATTTGGACATAAATGATGGACATTACCAAACAAAACGAACATTTCTTGTGGAAGTGGGAGTCCTGGGAGTGCATTCCGCCGAAGATTAGCAAAGGTAAGTGAAGAGTTATAATGCTATTTAGGACTTTTGTTGACTGCATAATATGGCGGATATGACTGCATAATATGGTGGATATATTTGTGACTCAGATTATTGCATGGTTTGCTTTTTCCGTAAAGCTTTTTTGAAATCTGACACAGAGGTTGCATTAAGGAGAAGTGGGTCTAAAATTCCATGCATAACAGTTGTATCTTTTAGCAATGTTTATTATGAGTATTCCTGTAAATTGATGTGGCTCTCTGCAAAATCAAAGGATGTTTTGGAACTTCTGAACGTAAGGCGCCAATGTAAACTCAGATATTTACCGAACCTTACTGAACAAAACATACATGTATTGTGTAACATGAAGTCCTATGAGTGTCATCTGATGATCATCAAAGGTTGGTGATTAATTTTCTCTCTATTTCTGCTTTTTGTGACTCCTCTCTTTGGCTGAAAAAATGGCTGTGTTATTCTGTGACTAGGCACTCACCTAAGATAATCGTTTGGTTTGCTTTCGTCGTAAAGCCTTTTTGAAATCGGACAATGTGGCTGGATTTACAACAAGTGTATCTTTAAAATTATATAAAATGCATGTATGTTTGAGTAATTTTAATTATGGGATTTGTGTTTTGAATTTGGCGCCCTGCAGTTTCACTGGCTGTTGAAGAGGTGGGACGCTACCGTCTCATGTACCCTAGAGAAGTTAAACGGAAGAGGTAAATAACGACTCTCCGAACTAGCCAGTTCATTTCGTTGACCTGGAAGTTGACTAGGATGGCAACGGAGCCTAAGAATGAACGGAGGTTAAGTAGTCCCCCAGATGAGCAGGGCAAGTTTTTTCCCCTCATAGTCTGCTCTTCAGCCACCTAGGCTGTGGCTCTGGCCATTGGGGAGCCCACAGAGGCTGGGGCTCTGGCCCTTGGGGAGCCCACAGAGGCTGGGGCTCGGATAGTAGTGGAGGAGGTCCATCAGGTAGCGTCTCTGGCCTGTAAAGTCAGTTTTGTGGGAATTTGTGTTCCTTGAGGGGCAGGGACTTTTCTGAGGCGGCTGGAGTGCCAGTGTGATCCATTGCTAAGCATGAAGGTTGTGGGCCCCAGTTGTTGACTGACCTGCAAGGGGTCCGACCAGAATGAGGACATTTTGTTGCAACGCTGAGGTCGTCGGGCTCGGACCCAGTCTGACACTTGGATGGTTGGCTTCTTCACCCTGTGTGCCTTGTCGAAACGCTGTTTCATTGCTCTTTGGTGCCTGGTCACTGCCTGCTTTTCTTGGGTGGAGCCTAGTCGCCGGTTCTGCTACTCTCTGTGTTCGGAGTCTGCCCAGTGGCAGTTCCATCTTACGACCAAGCAAGACAGATGCCGGGGAGACCTGTGTTGTTGTGTGTTTGCATGAGCTGTAGTGCATTAGCGTTTAGGGTACCCCTGGACCAGGTGCGCTCTGATGCTGTTCTTCAGTGTTTGGTTGAAGCGTTCCACCCCTCTGTTAGCTTGTGGTTTGTAGTTGGATGTGTTTATTCCCTCGTTGCTGCGTTAGGAGGAAAACTTCACAGAGGTTAGCTGGGGTCCATTGTCCGTGGTGAGGGTGAGGGGTAGGCACCACCTTGTGAACAGGCTTTCTAGGATGTCCTCGATGGCTTGTGTTGTGACAGTTCCGATAGGAACCACTTCTGGCCTCTTAGAATGGGGGTCATATGTCACCACCAGGAAGCGCTGATGGTGAGGGACTGCATGCCCATTCATCTCGGCACAGATGTCCAGCTGGATGTGTTCCCATGGGTGCTATGGCCACGCGAGAGGCTGAAGGGGGGTGAACTTTCCTGTTTTCCCACTGAGGAGGCATGCAGCACAATCCCTGACCAGGTTTTCAGTGTAATGGCCGATTCCTGGCCACCACACAAGGTCTCGACATTGCTGCTTGACATTGCTGCTAAGCCCGAATGACCCTCAAGCACCATTGATAGAACACGTGCACGAAGGCCACTCGGGACCACAATGCAAAACGAGAGAGACACAGACTTCTTCCCAGCAAGACAGTTTGTGCTTCACTCTGGTGAAAGTTTCCAGTTCTACCGGCACACGTGCTGACCAGTGCGCATGTTGGTGCACAGGGTGGGATCCTGTTCCGATGCCTGCTTCAGCTCCTCCAGTGAGACGGCTGACCGAAGGGGAGCGTAGAGCATGTTTCGTTGTTGTCTGACAAGACGGTCGGAGTAGGAGTGTCAAATGAGCGTGAGAGGAGGTCTGCCCAATGCCCTCCCCAGAGTGAACTTCAGCTGAGAGTCATACTGTCTGAGGCGGTCGGCCCATCTGTGCAGCCGAAGTGGCTTGTGGCCAGTTCCTGATGCTGACAGTAGCGTTGTGAGGGACTGGTGTTCAGTTTGGAGCGTGGACAGCCGGCCGTATAGGTAGAGGTGCCACCTTTTGCACGCCCAGACACAGGTGCTTCTCAGTGCCACACAGTGCTTCTCGTTCACCCACAGAGTACTGTTGTTCAGTTGGGCTCAGGGCCCTTGAGGCGAAGGTGACGGGCCTCTCAATGCCATTCTGCAGCTGTAAGAGGACAGCTCCTAGTGCTCCAGCTGAGGCGTCACAGCTGACAATGGTGGGGCAGACGGGGTCAAAGTGGGGCCTGTGAGTAAAAATTGTGAGGCAGCCCAGTCCATCAAACAGATTTGGCCAGTTCTGTTGCCATGTGCCGGTAACTTGTTGGATAGCTGATCCACTCTTCTCTCAGTGTGAACCCCAAGCCTGTGAAGAGGTCGAGGCTCAGGAGGTAGGCACCCCGCTTTGCCTCGTGAAATCTAAATGATGGCAGGTGCTTGGCACCACAGTGTACTGGGACCTGGAGGGTGCCTGCAATGTCTCTTGGATCTACCATACTCACACAGGGCAGTGGAATGCTGTTAGAGTGGTAGGTGACTGAAAAACTTGTAGTAAGTTGCAAGGTTGAGCAATGACACTGCAGCGCCAGTATCCAGTAGCAAAGACAAACCCAACTCACCCAGCTGTACGGTGCATATATTGAATGGCACATGGTTAGTGGCGACGGTTCGGATGTCAGTGTAATTATGTTGAGAGCGAGATGAAAATAAGGGCCTGTTCCGGGTGGAGCTTGTAGCTGGGGCAGAACGACACACTTTAGCAAAGTGATTGTATTTTGAACAGTTCTTGCATATTTTCCCACGGGCTGAGCAGTTTGAAACCCTTGAATATTGAGAGCTAGCCCCGCAGTTCACTGCACCTGTACATAGCTTATCTGTAAATAGCTCATCCAATCTACCTCGTCCCCATACTGTATTTATTTATTTATCCTGCTCCTTTGCACCCCAGTATCTCAACTTGCACATGCAGCCTCTGCACATCCTACCATTCCAGTGTTTAATTGCTATATTGTAATTACTTTGCCACCATGGCCTATTTATTGCTTTACCTCTCTTATCCTACCTCATGTGCACATGCTGTATATAGATTTTCCAACTGTATTATTGATTGTACGTTTGTTTATTCCATGTGTAACTCTGTGTTGTTGTATGTGTCGAACTGCGTTGCTTTATCTTGGCCAGGTCGCATTTGCAAATGAGAACTTGTTCTCAACTAGCCTACCTGGTTAAATGAAGGTGAAATTAAATAAACAGTTGCCACAGCTACTTCTGTTTGTTTGTCTGTGTGCCTGCTACACGGGCATGTCTGGTGTATGTCCATGCAGCTATTGACATGGGAGGGAGTGCGCAGTGCGTGATTGTTGTAGTGCGCCTGCTCGAGCTGAAGCTGCTGTGTGAGAATGGCTGGGGGCAGAGTGTATGCTGCAGAGCTGTCTGTTAGCATAGTAGAGCATTCCAAAGCCGTTTCAACCTAGAGTGCTATCTCCATCAAGTTGTAAATGATCCGATTCCAAAATAAGTTTCTCCCTTGTCATTTCACATAACGTCCACTCTATATCAGCTGATCCCTAATGATCTCGTCCTGAAGTGTCCCATAGTTGGTTACAAGAGCTAGCCAAATCCCTCAGATTGGCCACATAGCTTTGAATGGACTCACCCCGGCGTTGGCGTCTTTTCCGTAACCGGTAGTGTTGGAGGAGCACACGCTCTTTCCCGGGGAAGTGGTTCCATAGGAGGCTGACTGCAGCGGTGAATATAGGAGCCGATCTAAGCGCTCTGAAAATCCTCTGTCCCTCTGTACCAAGGCAGTGACGGAGCAGTGCTGTTCTCCGCTTGTCGGAGACTGTAGAAAAGTCCATAGCTTTGAGATAAGTGTTAAAACGTTCAAGCCAGTTATTCCACGGGACTAGAAGTTTGCACGGCGAGGAATGGTGCTGGTGGTGGTTAACTGAATTCAGCCATCTTCGTCGCTAATGTTATATCTAGCTCAGCTGTCAAAGAACGCACATCTGCACAGTTTCACATTGCACAAGTACACCCAGCAACCCTGTTTTACAGGCACACGAGTGCACACACAAAGAGAGACACACACACACTTCCCCCAAACGGGTTAAAAAACAAGTTCATGCAGCATGTCATCATCGTTCCAGACAAGAGGACGGAAACTGTTAGATTAGTTGTTTTCCTCCTTCATCCAAATGAATTCGAGCAAAAAGAGGCAGCCACAACAACAAATTGAACATGTGAGAATGATAAAAGGGCCCAGTGGTTTTCTCTACTCTGAGTCTTTGTGGTTGTGGAAATGACTTTTATTCATTTTGCTTCACTATCCTGTTTCAAATGAAGGCCTCTATCCCATTTTGGGGGATTAAATCTTTTCACTATATTTTCAGTATGCAAAATAAATGGGAAGGAATGATCTGGCTGCTACTGGAAGATGGATAATCTGTGTCATAACAACCATGTATTTATTAGAAACCTGGAGTATTAGCCAGAACTGGGACAGGTCATATCATTAACATGGCCTACACGTTCAATTGGGACCTCAGTTAAAAAGTACAAGCTGTCTTCACTCATAGAGGATGAGACGGGTTGTAGTGCATCACCAATTAATACCCTTATGTAGACTGACAGATGTTGGTGGCAGAACAACATGCAACAGTTATGGACCAAAATCAAATATGACTTAACTATGCTTCTGTTTGAATGTGTAAGCACACTATTACAGACTGCCAATCAATGTAATTTCACGCTTGGCCATCATATATTGATAATAGAGGCCAACGAAGGCATATTTACAACAGTGTTATAAGTGCTGTGGATGTTTTGCTAAGAAAGTTAAGACTAGATCCTTCACTAGATGATTTCATTGCCTCTGATTCCATTAGAGACCATTGTCTCAGGCTCTGTATCCCTACAATAATATACCACTGCAGATGTTGCTTTTAGGATGCTTAATGGTCGTCTCATACAAAATCCACATAATTCATCATCATAGAATCGAATAATTCAACTAGGCATAATCTATAGCTTTTGTAAAGGAATTGTGAAGGTAGAAGTGGTAAGAACTAGTCAGCAATTCAGATGACAACATAGGCTTTCCTTCTCATGGAAATTTGATTACAAGCAAAGTTAGAAGAATTTATTGCCCCGTCAAAAATATTTACACCTCTGCCCAATCAATTAAATTGGACCCGAAGCAAGGTATAATTTATGTAGCCTGTTAGCAAACACATTTATTGAAAAACAGAAGACAAGTTAAGGATTATCATTTATTGCAGTCATTTTCATTACATATTACATTCAAACTAATATTGGAATTCACCTGTCAGAGTAGCCTAGCCTACCTGCAACCTACTTTATAGTGAATGTTTTTCAACCGCTATGTGAAGCAATCGGTATGCACCGTCACTAAGTCTGCAGCAAGCACGCATCTCTTGGTGCGCAAGACCAGTCCAACGTGGTCCCGAATGCTTTATTCAGGATGTGGCAAAACACAGTATTTGGGCTATGTGCCCAACTGAACCAATGCGCAACACAGCTTGGACAGCAGGATATGAAAAGCCCTTACAGGGCTTCAGTCATAATAGTCATAATTCTCTTCAGTCATAATATAAAACCACATGCATTTGGTGAATAATCATCACTTACGCTGCGGTTTTGTCCCAAACAGCAAACCACTGTATGATTGTGTCAAGGCGAAAGTAGTGCTGGTTAGTTTGGGATCATCTCCTCTGATGCCTGAGGCTTCTCCTCTGGAAGTCCCTCTCCTCTCCTCGTGTTCCACTTGAATCGGCCCAGTCTTTCCGTCCAGTAACGGACCAGGACTCCTTCGCTCATCCGAGGTCTCTCCTTCCAAATTGCGGCCATCAGTCCTCAGACACGCTATACTCGGGAGTTCGGGACCGCTTCGCTCTCTCGTTTTCACTAAGTCCAGATTAATCTTCCAGAGCGACTTTTACTGTAACTCCATCGTCAGTGAAACTCGTGTCATCCTCGTAAACACCTGCATGTTGGGTGTTGCTTAGTACTCAAGTAATTGGTTAGTACTCCACCCGGACTAGTTCCAAAGCTTTTATCACCCAGCTCTATGCGTACGGGTATCCAGTTATAATTCCTCCAGGTGTAGCTGGACCGGCGACGGTCACAATGCGTAAATGATCTCCGCCTTGGCATTTAGCTGGGTATGAGCGGAGATCAGAAGCCAGGCACACAGAGTTAAGTGCAAGCAGGGGCATCAGATGGGCATGTCCATCTGAGATCATGACCATCAACGTAAAAGTAGGCTACAAAAAAAGTAATAATTGACTTTTATTCCAATCTCTATTAAAATACCACCGCTTTTTAGCGTATCGGTTGGTTGGCTTTATGACCATGTAGATCACTCAGAGTGAAGCTACCACCCTGTGCGCCTTTCTTTCAGAGAGCAGAGATAGTGGTTTAAATAACCAGTCAGTCGTTTAGGCAAGGCGCCTATTGTTTTGATGTTGATGTCGGCATTTGAGACAGTTGTTTTATTCATCGGTTACTTTCACCTTAATGTCATGTTGTGTTATTGAAGTTGGCATAGGCGGTGCATCACATAACCTAGGGGAAGCTTCCCTGAATTAAATTTAATTAAAAAACATCTATTTAATTACTGGTGCCTTTACAGAAATAAATACAATAATTCAAAATACTACAAAGCAATGAGTTGTGGATTGTTTTAAGCTTGCAATTTGAGCAGCATGCCTGACAAATAGCCTACTTTACCAAATAGCTGATTGTTGAGTTACAGCTCTCAGTGAAAAGCAGTAAAGTAGCCCTAGGCCCATCACAATATTTCAACATATAATCTTAGGAAAAACATAGTTTAGAAAGCAATTGGTTTTGGTGAAAATACAAGAAAATACTCTCTAGTTTGTCTCTAGTTATCAAAATTCTCAACTCTGAATTGAGCGAAAAGTAGCCTGTTTTATTGGCCCCAGCAGAGGACATATTCAGTCTTTATCATTAGATCAGTACCACTGGAAAGGTTTTTCAAGACGATCATTTCCTCTTCCTGTCTAGATGGTGATATTGCACAATTTGTGTCTCCCCTTCTCGAGGCCTAGATTAAATTGTTTGAATTCAAGACAAGGTTGTTTATACTAGTTTTTGTTTTCTGCTCTTTTGCACACAAGTATTTCTACTTGCACATCCTCATCTGTACATTTATCACTTCAGTGTTAATTGCTAATTTGTAATTACTCCTCCACTATGGCCTATTTATAGCCTTACCTCCTTACTTCATTTCCACACAGATATTCATATTGTGTTATTTACTGTATGTTTGTTTACTCCATTTGTAACACTGTTTTGTTGTTTTTGTCGCACTGCTTTTCTTTATCTTGGCCACATCACAGTTGTAAATGAGAACTTGTTCTCAACTGGCCTACCTGGTTAAATAAAGGTGAAATAAACATTTTTATAAAATTGAACCACCAAGCACTTCCTAGAGCTGGCCGCCCGGCAAAACTGATCAATTGTGGGAGAAGGGCCTAGGTCACTCTGACAGAGCTCCAGAGTTCCCCTGTGGAGATGGGAGAACCTTCCAGAAGAACAACCATCTCTACAGCACTCCACCAATCATGCCTTTATGGTAGTGTGGCCAGATGGAAGCCCCTCTTCAGTAAAAGGCACATGATAGCCTGCTTGGAGTTTGCCAAAAGACACCTAAAGGACTCTCAGACCATGAGAAACAAGATTCTCTGGTCTGATGAAACCAAGATGAACCTTTTTGGCCTGAATGACAAGCGTCACGTCTGGAGGAAACCTGGCACCATCTCTATGTTGAAGCATAATTATGATCTTTTTGTCATAGAAGTTGTCACCCCCTGGCCATAGAGGCTTTTATTCTCTATTTTGATTAGGGTGTGACTCGGGTGGGCATTCTAGTTAATTCATTTCTATGTTTTTTATTTCTTTGTTTTTTGCCGAGTGTGGTTCCCAATCAGAGGCAGCTGTTTATCGTTGTCTCTGATTGGGGATCACATAAGTTGTCATTCTCCTTTTGGTGTTTGTGGGATCTTGATTTTTGTTACCTCTGTGAAGCCTGCAGAACGTGATGTTCGTTATTCTTTTGTTGTTTGTTTGGTGTTCTGAGTAAATAAAGAATCATGGACACTTACCACACTGCACTTTGGTCTCCTTCCAACGACGGACGTTACAGAAGTTCATGAATGTATCACTGCGGAAGTGAAAGCCATCCTCTCTTGGGGAATGATGCTTTTTAGTTACCTTTGCGACAGTATCAAAAATAAATTATATATTTTCCTCAATGAAGTTGGGGAAAAAGGATGATCAAGCAGCAGTGAGGGCTCTTCGAAACTGCACGGTACTGTCTTTCCAAGCTCGTCTGAAGACTTCCAGCTTGGTTTAGCGCCACTTCCGTTCCAATTTTCTGGAAGCTTGCTTCAGAGCTCGGGTATTTTCTGTATACCAGGGAGCTAGTTATGACAATTTTCTTTTGTTTTTAGTGGTGCGACTGCATCTAGGGTATTATTATCTTCTCTAGGATAGGGGGCAGCATACGGAATTTTGGATGAAAAGCGTGCCCATATTAAACTGCCTGCTACTCATCCCCAGAAGATAAGATATGCATTAGTAGATTCGGATAGAAAAACACTCTGAAGTTTCTAAAACTGTTTGAATCATGTCTGTGAGTATATCATAACTTATTTGGCAGGTGAAACACGAGGACAAACCATTCAGATTTAATTTTTTGAGGTCACTCCCTTTTCAATGAGATTTAATTGGGAATCCAGATTTCCAAGGGACCTTCTTGCAGTTCCTATCGCTTCCACTGGATGTCAACAGTCTTTAGAAATTGGTTGAGGTTTTTCCTTTGTGTAATGAAGAAGTAACACTGTTCAGAACGAGGCTAGAGTGAAGAGACTCTTTGTTAGAGGCGCGTGACCTGAAAGCTAGCTACAGTTTGTTTTCCTCCTGTATTGGACACAGATCATCCCGTCTTCAATTTCATCAATTATTTACGTAAAAAAATACCTAAAGTTGTTTTACAAAAGTAGTTTGAAATGTTTTGGCAAAGTTTACAGGTAACTTTTGAGATATTTTCTAGTCATGTTGCGCATGTTGGAACCAGTGTTTTACTGGATCAAAGGTAAATAAATTGACATTTTGGATATATATAGACGTAATTAATCGAACAAAAGGACCATTTGTGATGTTTATGGGACATATTGGAGTGCCAACAAAAGAAGCTCCTCAAAGGTAAGGCATAATTTATCATTTTATTTCTGCGTTTTGTGTCGCGCCTGCAGGGTTGAAATATGTTTTCTCTCTTTGTTTATGGAGGTGCTACCCTCAGATTGTAACGTTCGTGAGTGGGAAGTCAGGTGCAGGAAGCAGAGAGTTCAATATAGTGCTCTTTTAATGCACACACGGGGAACAACGGCCACCCCACGAAACACTGGGTTCTCAAAACAAATTCCCCCGACACAGGGGACGAAAACTGTCCAGCAAACTCCACAAACATAAACCAACACGCTTGTCTACACCAAACACAAAGGTTACAATAATGAATCCCGCACAATAATGCCCAACTAATTACAAAAAACTCAAAACAGGTGTAACCAATAAACACATAATGAGGGGGAGGAAAGAATCAGTGGCAGCTAGTAGGCCGGCGACGACGACCGTCGAGCGCCGCCCGAACGGGAAGGGGAGCCACCTTCGGTCGGAGTCGTGACAGTACCACCCCCGATGCGCGGCTTCCGCTGCGCTTCGACCCGGAGGACAAGGCGCAGGGCGATCCGGATGGAGGCGATGGAAATCCCTCAACATTGACGGATCCAAAATGTCCCCCACCGGTACCCAGCACCTCTCCTCCGGACCGTACCCCTCGCAGTCCACGAGGTACTGCTGGCCCCTCACCCGGCTTCTCAAGTCCAGAATGGCCCATATCGTGTAGGCCGGGGACCCCTCGATGTTCAGAGAGGGAGGAGGGACCTCAGGCACCTCACCATCCTGCAGGGGACCAGCTACCACCGGCCTGAGGAGAGACACATGATACGAGGGGTTAATACGATGATAGGAAGGGAGTTGTAATCGATAACACACCTCGTTTATTCTCCTCAGGACTTTGAAGGGCCCTACACACTGCGGCCCCAGCTTCCGGCAGGGCAAGCGGAGGGGCAGGTTTCGGGTCGAGAGCCATACTCTGTCCCCCGGTACAAACACGGGGGCCATACTGCGGTGGCGGTCAGCACTCCTTTTCTGCCGTCCACTAGCTTGTTGGAGGGATTCCTGGAGTGCTGCACCCATTCCTCCAGGTCGCCTTGGAGCGCTGCACCCATTCCTCCACCGCAGGAGCCTCGGTCTGGCTCGGATGCCATGGTGCCAGGACCGGCTGGTACCTCAACAGACACTGAAAGGGGGACACGTTAGTAGTGCAGTGGCGTAGTGAGTTCTGGGCTATTTCGGCCCAGGGGATGTATCTTCCCCACTCACCTGACCGGTCCTGGCAATACGACTGCAGAAACCTACCCACTTCCTGGTTCACTCTCTCCACATGCCCATTACTCTCGGGGTGATAACCGGAGGTCAGGCTGACCGAGACCCCCAGACAGTCCATGAACGCCCTCCATACTCGGGACGTGAACTGGACGCCCCGATCAGAAACGATGTCCCCCCCCAGGAAGGGGAGCCACCTTCGGTCGGAGTCGTGACACAGATAATAGCATCATTTGCTTTCTCCGAAAAGCCTTTTGAAATCTGACATGTTGGCTGGATTTCTCAATAAGTGTAGCTTTAATTTGGAATCTTGCATGTGTGATTTCATGAAAGTTAGAATTTTTTTTATTTGGCGCTCTGCATTTTCACAGGCTTTTGGCCAGGTGTGGACGCTAGCGTTCCTTTATATCCCAGCGAGGTTAACCACCTAACTGAGGAACTCAATTTAACCTTGCACAATACCCTAGATGCAGTCGCACCCCTAAAAACTAAAAACATTTGTCATAAGAAACTAGCTCCCTGGCATACAGAAAATACCCGAGGACTGAAGCAAGCTTCCAGAAAATTGGAACGGAAATGGCGCCACACCAAACTGGAAGTCTTCTGACTAAACTGCCGGTAAATAGTACCTATAAAAACTGATTGAGTTGGCTGTATAGATTTCATGACTGGAAGCTCAAAAGACGAAAACGCAGTCATTTTTCTTTCTTGTGAATTGAAATTTGCTATCGCAAATGTTAACAACACCTCTTCTTTTGCGGGATGCGTGGGGGATAGGGTCACTAGTGTAACCTGGAGGTGTGAGATGTCACATTCTCTTTCAAAAATGACAGGAATTGAGGTCTTTATTTCAGTGAGATTGCTAAGGCTAACACCGCCATGTTGAGTTTTGCCCAACCTAGATCGAGGCACAGACACGGTCTCAATGAGGATAGCTGAGCTGACTACACTGACTTTGCTAGCGGCAGACTCCACTAAGCTGGCCGGCTCATTGTGGAGCTAGGGGAGTTAGTTAGATCGTAGAAAAGATGAGAGCACCTCTCCAGCTAGGATGGAGTCCGTCTCTCCTCAGCAGGCCAGGCTTGGTCCTGTTTGTGGGTGTCCCAGAAAGAGGGACAATTATCTACAAATTATATCTCTTGGGAGGAGCAGAAAACAGTTTTCAACCAGCGATTGAGTTGTGAGACTTTCCTGTAGAGCTCATCACTCCCCCTGACTGGGAGGGGTCCAGAGACAATTACTCAATGCGACATCTTTCTAGCTAATTTACACGCTGAAGCTATGTTGCGCTTGGTGACCTCTGAATGTTTCATCCTAACATCGTTGGTGTAACTACTTAGCTTCGGCTGGTGGAGGTCCTGACGAGTCACGTCCAGATAAATCGTCCGGGGTGAAAAAGTTGAGCGAGGGGAAAAATTGTAAAATATAAAACGGTAATTAAAAAGTGTTAACCACAAGTTGTCAGGTAGCAAATTCAGGTTAGCAACAAACCACACAGCAGCATGTAAACAAGTCTACAATTTGTGACCGGAAATTTCACTAGAGTACCTCAGAATGGATGAAATGATGTACAGTACGTTTTCTGACCTATAGTTTAATAAGGCTAATACATATGTAGGATCTTACATTAATCATCCGTTTGCTGGATAACTTTCCTGTAAGGCATGAAATTTCAGATTTCAATTTTGAAAACTGCATCAACCCCTACAAAAATGTCCATTCATTATTATCTGCATAGTACGATTATATTTCTGCTGTAGAAAACTGGCTCAATTTAAGATCCAACGTCTGTACTTTAATATGGGTCTTACCCATAAACAGCAGCCTACAATGGACAGTAGTGTAGAAAATCATATGCCATCCAAACTGGTGCAATCAATTAAAAGTATGACTCTCTTTAAAAGTTCAGAGAACATTATCAAATGCATTCCAGACATCGACACAAAACTAAATGTTGACTCAGGAATAGCAACAACTTATTGGTTTCCCTGCCCAAATTAGATAGCATTTTTAATGTTTACATCCACACGAGTACACACACAACGTAGCCAGGAAACACATAGTTTTTTGGGGGAAATACAAATACAGTTACCCACAGGCCGGCAGCAATTGTAATGACTATTCATTAATAATTAAGAAAAGACAAATTATGAGATGAAAAAAACTTCTCCCCTTAACCCTATCAGTCCTGAGACCCCAGCAAAAATGGGCTTTTAATTTATCTGACTTTCATTTATCTGCATATCCAGCCTTTATATTTAGCCTCACAATTAAGTATTTTACCATTTTCTTTTCAGGACAACCCGGGCAACACTAAACAATTTCACATAAACGGTTGCATTCATGAGTATTATTGACAAATGTAAAAAATAAGATCTGCCAAAGCAACAACCTGATAAAAATGAATTTATATGAATCCTGTAAGTATAAAAATTGTTTGCTCAGTGGGAAATTAATATCCAACTAGTCATTGACAACTGTGTGGATTTTGGAGTTTGTGACGGCAACTATGTGAGCTCATTACAGTATTATAGACACTAAATCATGGGATTTCCTATGATCTTTATGTGGAAGACAACTCTTCTAACAACTCTTGTGAGCGAAACATGTTACATATGCATGATCGTGAGAGTCAGTTTTTAATAGATAGCTTTTACTGTAATAGTTTTTAGCTCATTCAGACTCTACGGTATCCACCGTTGTCTCTTAAACACCGTTTTAGCTCAGCCCTCGTTAATCAGGTAATAGATTCATCCAATGGTCCATCCCATAAGTCTGTAGCTCCAACACACAATATTTAAAAGGGGTTAGAAGTCCAAAGTGAGCCGGCGTTACGGTGGGACTCATTGGGTTAATGCCAACAATGAACAGTTTATTTATACATTATCAACATTTGTGTTTTACATTGTAATGTATTCCAAGAGTTTAAATTCTTTCTCTCTCTCTGCCCCCACTCTCCTCTTTCTCTCGCTCTCTGCTCCCCCTGCTTCTTCTCTTTCTCTCTCTGTCCCTCCACCCTCTTTCTCTCTCTCTCTGCCCCCCCTTCTTCTCTTTCTCTCTTTCTGCACCCACCCTCTCCTCTTTGGATTAGATAATTACTATCTATTAATATGCCTCATCATAAGTTTTACTTTGAGCATGCATCTCCAAATAGAGTGAAGTCAAGTTGGTCCAATATACACGCTCACTTTGTGTAATTTCATGAACATAAACAAGCTGTTCCTGCAAGAAACCAATTGATGATCTTGCAAGAATTTCTCTTCTCCTGGGGAAATGGTCAACACCTGAGTAAAAAATTGTTAACCTACAAAATAGAGCAGAGGCCAAGGCAGGTGATATCTCAAAGCTAAAATAGATTCTGTCTTTTAGCAGTATTATTTTGCAAGTAGCAAGGTTAAAGAACAGTTATGGATAATGTTTTTGACACCCGGAGAAGGAATGTCAGATGAGTATTCTGCACAAGCGGTCAAAACTTAAGTCAACAGGTCTTGGTTTGCACAGCTCAAAAACCAAATGTGCTTCTGTCAATAAAACAAAGATCTGTCATCTTGTAGCGATCCTCGCTATATGAGCCATGTTACTATTCCCACCAAGTGTGTTAACCCTACAAGCACGACGCGTAGGTTGTTTCCCATTCACTGCAGAGTCGCAGGATCCTGCCCTGCCGTTTGCTGCATTGGTGTCAGAAGTGGGATGGCGGCTGTGAGGCCATTGGAATAGCATTGCCCGGAAGGGTGATTGGGCTGAGTAGTGATACACGCTATATGAGCCATTTTACAATTCCAATCAAGCGGGATAACACTAGTGGTGTGATGTGTAGGGTATTTGTCATTCACGGTAATGACCCAGGTTCACTTCCCTGGCCCCTGTCCGCTACAATATTACAGTTTAAATGATCAAGTTTAATTAGGTTTAGTGTTTTGTTGTCACCAGAAAATGACAAGAACCACGTAATGAAGTCAGCTTTCATGTCTTGGTATATAAAAAAAGTTCTAATCACTTTCAAATTCTAATCCTACCAACATCTTCAAATCATTCCATTTCTTCTAATTATATCACACATCTGAGTCATATCAACAGCTGACATCCTCAGAAGCCAAGACAAGATTGTATTCAGTGACACATCTTTGCATCTTAATCGTATCAGATTAAGTGTATTTTTCAGTTCCCTTTGTTGCTACCGAGGTGGCTGCTAGCCCTCACCACGTCTACACAGACATCAGACAGATGCATTATCGCCCTGTGTCTCTGGGGCCAGCTCAATCTATATCACATTGGCAGCGCTAACAGATAATCATTAGCCGTGTCATCCAAACGCCGTAATTAAAAGGCCTAACTGAATTTAGCTGTAGAGGTCACACAAGCTGTTATTGAGCTAGAGCAGCCACACCCCAATCTTCTTAAATAGCTGCATCTCTTTGCATTTTCCTTTTTAGCTTTTCCTAAGTGGACAGATCTGAGGGACTGGAATCAGGGGCTAAAGAATGTTTTAAATCAACCTTGAACCCCATTGGAGAGTCACTCTAAAATAGCTGCCTCTCTCTCTCTTTTTAGCTGTTCATAAATCACCAGATCTGAAAGGAGTGGAATCGTGAAGTAACATTGAATGTTAAATCTTCATTGACCTCAATTGGACAGTCAGGAGTTTTCACCAACGTTGATTCACCAGTCTAAACTAAAGTCAGTATAGAAAACAGAAGAAATGATCAAAGGAGATCATGCATTAGTAATTAACATAAGCCTGTTAGACTGCAGTATTTTGGATACAAAGAAGTCCAGATTATCTGTTGGAATTCTAAAAAACAGACGAGATCAAGTTTTTGGGGGGAATTAACTTCTTCGATATAGGGGGCGCTCTTTTAATTTTTGGATAAAAAAACGTTCCCGTTTTAAACAAAATATTTTGTCACGAAAAGATGCTCGACTATGCATATAATTGACAGCTTTGGAAAGAAAACACTCTGACGTTTCCAAAACTGCAAAGATATTGTCTGTGAGTGCCACAGAACTAATGCTACAGGCGAAACCAATATGAAATTTCATACAGGAAGTGCCCCAGATTTTGAATGCGCTGTGTTCCAATGTCTCCTTATATGGCTGTGAATGCGCCAGGAATGAGCCTACAATTTCTGTCGTTTCCCCAAGGTGTCTGCAGCATTGTGACGTATTTGTAGGCATATCATTGGTAGATTGACCATAAGAGACTACATTTACCAGGTGTCTGCTTGGTGTCCTCCGTCGAAATTATTGCGCAATCTCCAGCTGCGTGCACTTTTCCATTTGGTTCAGAGGAGAAAGGCAACTGCCACGAATGATTTATCATTGAATTGATATGTGAAAAACACCTTGAGTATTGATTCTAAACAATGTTTGCCATGTTTCTGTCGGTATTATGGAGTTAATTTGGAAAAAGGTTTGGCGTTGTAATGACTGAATTTTCTGGGTTTTTTTCTTAGGCAAACGTGATGAACAAAACGGAGCGATTTCTCCTACACAAATAATATTTTTGGAAAAACTGAACATTTGCTATCTAACAGAGTCTCCTCATTGAAAACATACGAAGTTCTTCAAAGGTAAATTATTTTATTTGAATGCTTTTCTTGTATTTCTGAAAATGTTGCCTGCTGAATGCTAGGCTTAATACTATGCTAGCTATCAATACTCGCATATTTTGAAAATCTGAGGTGACAGTGTTGTTAACAAAAGGCTTAGCTTGTGAGCCAATATATTTATTTAATTTCATTTGCGATTTTCATGAATAGTTAACGTTGCGTTATGCTAATGAGCTTGAGGCTATGATTACGCTCCCGGATACGGGATTGCTCGACGCTAGAGGTTAATGATTGTAACACTGTTTTGTTCTTCTTAAATAAAAATGATCAAAACCTTTATTTCATGTGGCGCCCTGGAGATTATGTCAAACGTGAATGACAGTGCGTCAGTCAAGCGTTTGAGTGTGTGACACTGAGCTGGTAGGGGGCATTCCAAACGTAACACCATTGAACCGTTTGACAGTTTCTCACAAAGAGTTGTGAATGAAACTATATATGAAACTATTATTAAATGTGGAATACAATACAACTTCACTGTCCCAGTTACAGCGAACAACGGAAATCTTCTGCTCCGTTCTCAACCCTCAGTCCCCAGACAGCACACATACAGTTGAGAAAAGCACAGGGTCAAGCTGCACTGCCCCTGGATGGAGAGCATATGGTAGGGTTAAGGGCCTCTCTCAAGGGCCCCACAGTAGTGGAATGTCTTGAGGAGGTGAACCCAGCAGAAATCCAGGTGCCAGATCAATTCCATCCTTCGGAATCGAATCGTCCCCCTTTCTGCTCAAGGGTGCTGGGCTAACTAATTCCCTATTGGTCTGTATATACAGCCTGGTCGCGTAGATTAAACGTAACATAGTAAATGTAAATCCGAGACACTCAAATGAGTATAATTTGTTAAGATTGGTATGGTAACATCAAAAAGGTCAGGGTGGACGGGAAGATACAGTTGAAGTCGGAAGTTTACATACACTTAGGTTGGAGTCATTAAAACTTGTTTTTCAACCACTACACACATTTCTTGTTTACAAATTATAGTTTTGACAAGTTGGTTAGGACATCTACTTTGTGCATGACACAAGTCATTTTTCAAATTGACTATGCCTTTAAACAGCTTGGAAAATTCCAGAAAATTATGTCATGGCTTTAGAAGATTCTGATAATTGCCATCATTTCAGTCAATTAGCGGTGTACCTGTGGATGTGTTTCAAGGCCTACCTTCAAACTCAGCGCATCCTTGCTTGACATCATGGAAAATCAAAAGAAATCAGCCAAGACCTCAGAAAAAAATTGTAGACCTTCACAAGTCTGGTTCATCCTTAGGAGCAATTTCCAAATGCCTGAAGGTACCACATTCATCTGCACAAACAATCGTACGCAAGTATAAACACCATGGGACCACGCAGTCGTCATACCGCTCAGGAAGGAGACGCATTCTGTCTCCTAGAGAGGAACGTACTTTGGTGCGAAAAGTGCAAATCAATCGCCAAACAACAGCAAAAGACCTTGTGAAGATGCTGGAGGAAACAGGTACAAAATAATTTATATCCACAGTAAAACGAGTCCTATATCCACATAACCTTAAAGGCCGCTCAGCAAGGAAGAAGCCACTGCTCCAAAACTGCCATAAAAAAGTCAGATTACGGTTTACAACTACACATGGGGACAAAGATTCTACTTTTTGGAGAAATGTCCTCTGGTCTGATGAAACAAAAATAGAACTGTTTGGCAATAATGACCATCGTTATGTTGGGAGGAAAAAGGGGGAGGCTTGCAAGCTGAAGAACACCATCCCAACCGTGAAGCATGGGGGTGGCAGCACCATGTTGTGGTTATTTTGAAGCAACATCTCAAGACATCAGTCAGGAAGTAAAAGCTTGGTTGCAAATGGGTCCTCCAAATGGACAATGACCACAAGTATACTTCCAAAGTTGTGTTAAAATGGCTTAAAGACAACAAAGTCAAGGTATTGGAGTGTCCATCACCACAAAGCCCTGACCTCAATCCACTAGAAAATAGGTGGGCAGAACTGAACAAGCGTGTGCGAGCAAGGAAGCCTACAGACCTGAGTCAGTTACACCAGCTCTATCAGGGGAAACGTTTGACCTAAGTTAAGCCTTTAACCTAACTCCTAACTCCTAAACCTAACCTTAACTTCTAGCGTCGAGCAATCCCGTATCCGGGAGTGTAATCATAGCCTCAAGCTCATTAGCATAACGCAACGTTAACTATTTTTGAAAATCGCAAATGAAATGAAATAAATATATTGGCTCACATGCTTAGCCTTTTGTTAACAACACTGTCATCTCAGATTTTCAAAATATGCTTTTCAACCATAGCTACACAAGCATTTGTGTAAGAGTATTGATAGCTAGCATAGCATTAAGCTTAGCATTCAGCAGGCAACATTTTCACAAAAACAAGAAAAGCATTCAAATAAAATAATTTACCTTTGAAGAACTTCGGATGTTTTCAATGAGGAGACTCTCAGTTAGATAGCAAATGTTCAGTTTTTCCAAAAAGATTATTTGTGTAGAAGAAATCGCTCCGTTAATAAGTTCATCACGTTTGGCTAAGAAAACCCCCCGAAAATTCAGTCATTACAACGCCAAACTTTTTTTCAAAATTAACTCCATAATATCGACAGAAACATGGCAAACATTGTTTAGAATCAATCCTCAAGATGTTTTTCACATATCTTTTCGATGATAAATCATTCGTGGCAGTTGCCTTTCTCTTCTGAACCAAATGGAAACGTGCATGCAGCTGGAGATTACGCAATAATTTCTACGGAGGACACCAGGCGGACACCTGGTAAATGTAGTCTCTTATGTTCAATCTTCCAATTATATGCCTACAAATATGTCACAATGCTGCAGACACCTTGGGGAAACGACAGAAAATGTAGGCTCATTCCTTGCGCATTCACAGCCATATAAGGAGACATTGGAACACAGCGCATTCAAAATCTGGGGCATTTCCTGTATGAAATTTCATATTGGTTTCGCCTGTAGCATTAGTTCTGGGGCACTCACAGACAATATCTCTGCAGTTTTGGAAACGTCAGAGTGTTTTCTTTCCAAAGCTGTCAATTATATGCATAGTCGAGCATCTTTTCGTGACAAAATATATTGTTTAAAACGGGAACGTTTTTTATCCAAAAATTAAAAGAGCGCCCCCTATATCGTAGAAGTTAACCCTAACCTTTTCCCCAAACCCCTAGCCAAGCTTAACATTAGGCACTTAGCCACCTAGCTAACATTAGCAATATGAAATTGGAATTCATAATATATCATACGAATTGTGATTGTAACATATCAAACAAAATATATGATGGACATCAACAAAATAATACATACCATACAAAATGTAACATATCAAACAAAATGGAGAGAGACAGACTTACATTTTCTACGTTATGTCTATCGCTGAGTCCAGGTTGGTATATACTGAACTGCCAATCGACACAATTGAATAACTTCAGTAATATCACTACTTTGTATGATTTGATTCTGTAGCTATTATTAATCATTCAGTAAACACTTGTATTATACCTATTACAATGTGTTTATAATGTGATAAATGTATTCCTGCAATCCTCTGTCAGACCAAACTATAGTACTACAGTAGATACATTAATTCTACATAATTCATACCAGAAACAATATGACAGCAACTGATTCATTGGCGGCAAACTGCCTCTGTAGGACAACAACAGCATGTTTACCAACAAGCCCGACTTAATCAAATCAACAAGCGTTTTTGTGACTACTTTTTCACATAACGCCACTCCGGCTCCATTCATGTCAAAGAGGGAAAAAGAAGGGACCGAAAAAAAGAAGAAAAAAAAGATTTTGGGTCCCATCTTCCTACGGTGCTGGTGATGAATGGGAGCAAAGCAGCTAAAGCTGAGGTCATCAATCATAGACTAGACTATTAATGAATGTTGTAGGAGGTAAGCCAGCAAAGACCTGTTCCACATCAGCTGAAAAAAGGAAAGCTATTCCAACACCAACCTTATTTTAGTTATCGCAGCGACAACACAGAGGATTAAATGCCGTTTTTGGAAACAAATGCAGGTCTAATGGATACACACACAAGCACGTACACACGAAAACACACACACACACACACACACACACACACACACACACACACACACACACACACACACACACACACACACACACACACACACACACACACACACACACACACACGCACACACACACTCTTGTATTGTTGGAATTGAGCTATGACAATCCAGCCCTAGTCTTAAACCTCAGCATTATCAGGCTTGAGATGTGACTCACAGTGTTCATTATGCTACAATGTGATTCATGCCACTGGTCATTTATTATGCTACTGTAAATCATCCATGAGGAATATCCTGGAAATAAACAGTGTGCCATTATTGTCACCGCAATGTGATTCCACATTCATAAGACAGCGCCGCTGCTGGGATAAACCTATATCCTGTCAAAGAGAATGTCACACCATAGAACATGAATGGCACATCGTAAGTTGACTATACACAGATCCCATGAGACTACTATTAGGCTGTTTAGTATTTATTTTGTGGGGTTATTCAGTCCACAGGTTTAAAGGAATTATAATTCAAAGTTTAATGCCACAGCCTTGGATGAACAAGGTTACCATGTTTGCATCCTCTGCATGTAACCCTTATGCCTGATAAAAGGCTTTCGTTTACTGTAAATGATAAATGTGTACAGAAAGTTCTCAATGCCAAAAGATAATTTGTTGTCATGTAATAAAATAGATATAGTTTGAAGGGGGCAACAAAACAGTCCACCATTTTGATATGATGAACAACAATGGGAAAATGTAACCTCTAATACATGTATTCCCAAACTGGGGAATTTGTAAAAACATTTCTAAAAAGTCCATTTATATATTCCAACCGGGCTATACAGTTAGGTGAGTTTTTTTCCCCCGCCTGAATAACTTAGTTTCACTGCCAAAAATAAAATGAAACTATCTAGTGTTCAGCAAAATAACATCAATGTCAAATACAGGTAGCCTAGTCAAATAATTAACAACCAATCACATTAACCGTTACTCTCTCGTGGGAATTCCACTAACGGTCCGTATGTAGTCAGACGTAGCTGCTGCTCATGTTGGGATCTGTACTGATGGCGCTTAAGTCATAACAGGGAAACATAGTGGAGTGGTAAGGCGCGTGCAAGCAGTTGCCCCCGACGCCACTTGGGTACACTGCAGCTTCCATCGAGAGACTCTTGCTGCCAAGGGAATGCCTGACAGCTTGGAAGACGTTTTGGACACTACAGTGAAAATGGTTAACTTTGTTAAAACCTCTTACATCTATGGGGGCGCTATTTCATTATTGGATAAAAAAACGTGCCCGTTTTAGGCGCAATATTTTGTCACAAAAAGATGCTCAACTATGCATATAATTGACAGCTTTGGAAAGAGAACACTCTGATGTTTCCAAAACTGCAAAGATATTGTCTGTGAGTGCCCCAGAACTGATGCTACAGGCGAAACCAAGATGAAACTTCAAACAGGAAATGAGCAGGATTTTTGAGGCTCTGTTTTTCATTGTCTCCTTATATGGCTGTGAATGCGCAAGGAATGAGCCTGCCCGATCTATCGTTTCCCCAAGGTGTCTGCAGCATTGTGACGTATTTGTAGGCATATCATTGGAAGATTGACCATAAGAGACTACATTTACCAGGTGTCCGCCCGGTGTCTGCATTAACAAGGACAACACACAGGTCTTTCCATCATTGTATGATTTTTTTCTGTGTGCAAATGAACTAAAGCTTATGGACAATGTACAATCTGATATAGCAGGCTTTCAATGATGGCAAAAATCAACATTTGAGAGTGCGCTGGCCCTGGTGCTAGAGGGGGTATGCAGCTGGAGGTTGAATGTTTGAAGGGGTACAGGACCATAAAAGGTTCGGGAACCTCTGCTCTAACAGATTGGTCTCATTAAGAGCCGCACATAAAGTCAGATTTAAAGGCCCCTTTAAAGGGCAACTGACCTGCTGCCAAGAACACAGGGGTCAATGATAAACACAGGGGTCAACTGCGTGTGTTGTGACATAAAGTCTAATAAAAAAGATTTATCTAGAACATAATAAAGGTTAAAAACCACGGAAGTGTTTCCGCTCAGTCTAACATCAGTAACAAAATGGTGGCACCTTCTTCAGAAGAAATGCTAGCGATATTTAATTGATTGAATTTAAAGTTAAGCTTAAAAGCAACAACATATTTTGCTTAAAGGAGAAAACGGGGTTTTTACCCCTAAGAGACGGTCTATCAAGCAGTACCACTTCATTAAAAAAAACATTTTGTAACACAAGTAAATGGTTTAAATTCCCCCATATAATCAAACTAGATTTTTCAAATAGACGTTTTTCATGACTTTAACATTTATTTTTATCAACTTAATCCATTGCCACTTGTCATGAACATGTGTCTGCTACTCATTCAAAGTGTTTCTGTGATACGCAGAGGCTGTGAAATTGACAATTGAGCTAATCTGACATATCCGGTAGTACCTAAAATGGCCACCAATATAGGCGATATGAGTGCCGGTGCTAAATATGTATGCAAATGTTTCAGTATTTTGGGGTTTTGTTATAGTGGCTGCCACGGACTCCAGGGGCCCAATCTGCTGTGACTCCATTTCTATATATTTTCAGGGTAAATACATCTACATCTGTCAGGACCCGGTTTCGAACCTGGGTCTCCGGAGTGAGAAACAGTCACTTAACCAACTGAGCCACGAATAGACAGCAGAACCCAGAAGATGAGGCAGACACAGCAGTACTTAAGACGGTGTATTTAATGAAGAAAAAATCCTAAAAATAAAAAATGGCAAAACCAAAAGGTGGAAGGAAAAACACAAAAAGATCTAAAAAGAAACTCACCAAAACTAAACTAAAACAAAAAAAACAGAATACCACAAGAACGTTACCCGGAATCGACAAGAGCACACAGAACACTAGGGCAGGGTGCCAACATACAAACACAGAGCACAGAACTGAGGGAAACAAAGGGTTTAAATACACTCAGGGGAAACAAGACACAGGTGCAAACAATAATGGGGGTCAAGGAAAAAACACAGGGACAAAAAGCACAATGGGGACATCTACTGACAAACAACTGGAACAACCCTGGCCAAATCCTGACAGAATCCCCCCCCTAGGAACGGCTCCTGACGTTCCTACCAGCTCTCTCAGGGTGGAGGACCCTGAACTGACGAATGAGGTCAGGGTCCAGGATGTCTCTGGCAGGAACCCAGGAGCGCTCCTAAGGACCGTAGCCTTCCCAGTCCACCAGATACTGCCAGGACCGCTGCACCCGGCGGGAATCCAGTATCCGGTGGACGGTATAAGCCGGCTGGCCTCCAATGACACGAGGCGGAGGGGGAGGTCTGTCTGCCGGGACAAGGGGAGAAAAAACAACAGGTTTTAACAAAGACACATGAAATGTGGGATTAATCTTAAGGGATCTGGGTAAGTGTAGGCGATAAGAAACTGGGTTAACTCTCCTGGCAACCTTGAAGGGACCGATGTATTTTTGGGACAGCTTGCGAGACTCCACCCGTAGAGGTAAGTCTCTTGTGGAGAGCCAGACTCTCTGGCCGGGGCGCAGGGTAGGCCCGGGACGGCGACGTCTGTTGGCTTGTTGTTGATACCTCTGTGAGGAACGCATCAGATTAAGACGGGTCTTCCTCCACATAAGCCGACAGCGTCTGACGAATCTCAAGGCTGAAGGCACACTGACTTCTGCCTCCTGGTCCGGGAACAATGGAGGAGCATAGCCAAACTGACACTCGTGCGGGGACATACCAGTGGAGGAGGAGCGCAAGGTGTTGTGCGCGTATTCGGCCCAAACAATAAAGGATGACCATGTGGACGGGTTGTCACGAGTCATACATCGGAGGGTGGTTTCCAGCTCTTGATTCATCCTCTCTGTTTGGCCGTTGGACTCCGGATGGTACCCTGAAGATAGACTGGCAGAAGCCCCCATGAGTTGGCAGAAGGCCTTCCAAAACCTTGAGGCGAACTGGGGACCTCTGTCAGAAACCACATCTTGAGGAATGCCGAAGACTCGGAACACATGATTAATTACCAACTCAGCCGTTTCCTTGGCAGAAGGTAACTTAGTCAGAGGGACGAACCTGGCCGCCTTTGAAAACCTGTCGATTATGACTAGGATAGTAGTATTGCCATGGGATGGAGGAAGTCCAGTAATAAAGTCCAATGAGATATGGGACCAGGGTCTGTGGGGAACAGGTAAAGGGTGAAGGAGTCCTTGAGGGCGGAGGTGAGAAGATTTGCCCTGGCAGCACACGGGACAGGCATTGACGAAAGTGGCAACGTCTTCTCTTATGGTAGGCCACCAGAACTTACGCTGGATGAACTCCAAGGTGCGACCTACGCCCGGATGACAGGTGAGGCGAGAGGAGTGCCCCCACAGAAGGACCTGAGTCCTCACTGCCTTGGGGACAAACAACCGATTGGCAGGGCCTCCTTTAGGGTCCGGTTCGCTAGCTTGAGCACGTCTCACGGTATCCTCAACTTGCCACGAGATCGGAGCCACAATCTTAGCAGCAGGAAGGACAGGCATGTCCGTGTCATCTCGAATGGCAGGAGCGTAGACTCGGGACAGGGCATCCGGTTTGAGATTCTTCGACCCGGGCCGATAGGTGAGGATAAACTGGAATCGATTGAAGAAAAGAGACCATCTAGCTTGTCTAGAGTTCAATCGCTTCGCCTGCTGGATATACTCCAGATTTTTGTGGTCCGTAAGCACTTGAAACGGGTGAGAAGCCCCCTCGAGCCAGTGTCTCCATTCCTTCAATGCCATCTTAACCGCTAGGAGTTCACGATCCCCACATCGTAGTTCCTCTCAGTCGGGGTAAGCCGGTGTGAGAAGAAAGCGCACGGATGAAGCTTCTTGTCTTCACCCCTCTGAGACAGGACAGCTCCGACACCAACCTCTGATGCGTCTACCTCCACCACAAATGGTTCATCCGTAGTCGGTAGTATCAGGATGGGAGCAGAGAGGATGCGCTGCTTGAGTCCTTGGAAGGCCGTCTCAGCTTCTCTTCCCCAAAAACCTTGCATTGCCACCTTTGGTTAAAGCTGAGAGAGGAGCTGCCACCAAACTGAAGTTCTTGATGAACTTGCGGTAAAAGTTTGTGAAGCCCAGGAAACGCTGAACATCCTTAACGGATTTGGGGGTGGGCCAATCCGCTACCGCCCCTACCTTCCTAGGGTCCATTTGGATTCGACCGGGTTCCACTACAAATCCCAGGAATTGTACTCGGGATGAATGGAATTCACATTTTTCCGGCTTAACGTACAGATGGCTGTCCAGGAGGCGTTTGAGTACTTGTCTGACATGCTTAGTGTGTTCTTGAAGGGAGCTCGAAAAGATGAGGATGTCATCCAAGTAAACGAACACAAATATGTTAAGCATATCCCTAAGCACATCGTTTATGAGCGCTTGGAACACCGCTGGGGCGTTGGTCAGGCCGAAGGGCATCACCAAGTATTCATAGTGACCAGTAGGCGTGTTGAAAGCGGTCTTCCACTCGTCACCAGGTCTGATCCGCACAAGATGGTATGCGTTCCGCAGGTCAAGCTTAGTGAAAACAACTGCTTCCTGGAGCAGCTCGAAGGCTGTGGCCATAAGGGGTAGCGGGTAACGGTTACGGACGGTTATGTCATTGAGTCCCCGGTAGTCGATGCAAGGACGTAAGCCACCGTCTTTCTTGGCCACAAAGAAAAACCCTGCTCCCGCCGGGGAGGTGGATGGACGCATGAGGCCTGCTTCCAGAGAGTCCTTGATGTAGGTATCCATAGCAGCTCGTTCGGGTGGAGATAGGGAAAAGATCCGACCCCTGGGGGGCAAGTGCCCGGAAACAGGTCGATGGGGCAATCGTAAGATCTATGGGGTGGTAGCATGGTGGCCCTCTGTTTGCTAAACACCAGTTTGAGGTCATGGTAACACTCGGGAACTCGGGTCAGGTCGATGGATTCTAAAGACTCGGGAGTAGAACTCGGGAATTCTGGAAAATACAAGTAGCTTGGCACGTAGGACCCCACTGCTTGATAGTGCCCACAGACCAGTCGATGTGAGGGTTATGGCTGTGAAGCCAGGGGTATCCAAGGACGAGAGGGAACTCGAACAGGAGATCAAATGAAAGTTCATCAATTCCTGGTGTTGTGAAACTGAAAGTCTCAAGGAGGTAGTGACATGAGTGACAAGTCCAGATCCCAAAGGGCTTCCATCCAATGTAGTAACCCTCATGGGGTCACTTAGAGGTTCAGAGGGAACGCCATTCTCCTTCGCCCAGACACCATCCATGAAGTTACCTGCGGCTCCAGAGTCTACCAAGGCTTGAAGGTGAAGCTTGTGGTTGTCCCAGGAGAGGGTGACTGGAATGAGCAGACGGGAGTTGGACGGATGGGAGGAGGTTATGTTTCCCGTTACAGTTCCCCCCGGTCTGTACGGGACAGAGCGTTTCCCTGGAGCCCGGGACACGTGGAACGGAATTGGCCCGGTTTGCCGCAATATAGACAGCGTCGCTCCCTCATCCGGCGGTCTCTCTCAGCCTGGGAGATGCGTCCAATCTGCATGGGTTCCGGTGGAGCCAGTGATGATAAAGGTGGGAGCTCGGATCTGGGACTGATAGGGGCTAGAGGTCTACGGTTGAGTTCTCTCTCTCTCAGACGCTGGTCAATGCGTGAGGCCAACTTGATCAGGGACTCGAGATTGTCCGGTGGTTCCCGAGTGGCCAGTTCATCTTGGATAGTGTCGGAAAGGCCTTTCAGAAAGCACACCGTGAGCGCCTCGTTGTTCCAGCCACTCGCTGCTGCTACCGTGCGGAACTGGATGGCATAGTCCGTCACGCTGCGCCAACCTTGATGGAGAGTCAGGAGCTGTTTGGCTGAGTCAGAACCACTGCTTGGGCCTTGAAACACTCGTTTGAATTCCTCAGCAAAGGCAGAGTAGCTGGCACAGCAGGAACTATGGGCATCCCACACAGCAGTAGCCCAGGCCAGGGCTTTTTCCGACAGCAGGGTGATGATATATGCGATCTTAGACCGGTCGGTGGGAAACGACGAGGGTTGCAGCTCAAAGGAGAGAGAACATTGAGTGAGAAACCCTTTACAAGCACTTGGATCACCTGAGAACCGTTGGGGAGGTGGAAGACGAGGTTCAGCCAGGGGTTAACTGCCATGGGTACGTGAACTTGAGGTACTGGGACGGGAACTGTTGCCGGGGTAAGTCGATCAGACATTTGCTTAATGGAAGTCAGCATCTCCGACAGAAGATGAGAATGTCTTGCCATTAAGGCCTCTTGCTGAACCAGAGCGGCTTCGTGGCGTTGGACAGTCTCCTGGTGGTGGGACAGCGTGGCAAAAAGGTCCTGGGAACTGGCTGCCTCTGGGTTCATTTTTGGCTCTGTGTTTCTGTCAGGACCCGGTTTCGAACCTGGGTCTCCGGAGTGAGAAACAGTCACTTAACCAACTGAGCCACGAATAGACAGCAGAACCCAGAAGATGAGGCAGACACAGCAGTACTTAAGACGGTGTATTTAATGAAGAAAAAATCCTAAAAATAAAAAATGGCAAAACCAAAAGGTGGAAGGAAAAACACAAAAAGATCTAAAAAGAAACTCACCAAAACTAAACTAAAACAAAAAAAACAGAATACCACAAGAACGTTACCCGGAATCGACAAGAGCACACAGAACACTAGGGCAGGGTGCCAACATACAAACACAGAGCACAGAACTGAGGGAAACAAAGGGTTTAAATACACTCAGGGGAAACAAGACACAGGTGCAAACAATAATGGGGGTCAAGGAAAAAACACAGGGACAAAAAGCACAATGGGGACATCTACTGACAAACAACTGGAACAACCCTGGCCAAATCCTGACATACATCTTTGTGAAATGTGGTGCTTTTATCACAAAGTGTACTATTGGGTCAACATTTTCAGCCATGCACCACTAGTATACAAAAGACGGATAATTTTTCAGTCCCCCATATTAACACAGAAATCATGGTAGTTTGTGTGTTTTCTGTCGTAACTAGCTGCTTAACAAAGTCCTCGGAATAATGACAAATTTGACCTTTTGGGGGACTGTTAGGTTTAACAACGAGGGATTGATGAAAATTGAATTAGTTGAATGAGGTATTCATGCTGGGCAAGAAGAAAAATGTGTATCCCTGAGTCCCTAGAACCATGGACTGAAGTAACCCTCGATGACTCTGCGATTTCCTGGCCCATATGCTTTCATCAATGTAAGCCATCTGTCAGGAGTAGACAACAGCACCTAAACAAAAGATCCACTCATCCCCATAGTATTTCACACATTACTCATCAATAATCACTACATTCCCCCTGATGGATTTAGAAAAGATCCATCACTCCTCCCAACCAGGAGTCAGCATTGCGTCAGACATCAAGAGAGCAAATTATCAGCCATCACCATCTTTCCCCTGGCATTATAAATATGGTATTTATCGTGAAGTTGATCCTCCATGGAGGCTCCACTTCAAATATATGATAAATCTCTCCTTGGACCATTTATGACTTGGTACCCGACGTGGAACTTAAAGACGCAGTACAAGAGTAAAGATTCATGTTTTATGCATGAGGTGGCAAAATAGGGCACCAATTACTGAGATGTATTTACTGACACAGAGTTGCTACCCATCTCACTGATATTTAAATGTGATGGGATGGCAAGGCAGATGGAGGAGTGATCCAAAGAAAGGGTTTCTAATATTAAGATGATACAATTACCTTCTTCATGTGCTATTTTTACATAAAGCACTAATATATATCTTGCAATTAAGAATATGCAAGTTGAACTTCACTACCCACATTAGTGGAGTAAGGCAGATGTGAGATTGCACAATAGACACTGACAGTGACAGGGTTCTCAGCTTGTCATGCTTCTACTTCTTATGCTATTGTTTATTGCTAGCTCTTGCAATCTGCAATTGTTGTTCTTAATTATTCAGTTCATTTCCATAACCAGTTGAAGAAGTGCCTCTGAAATATTCAGGACTTTCCAATGACATTACTGGAATATCTGATTAGCACTATTATTAGGTCAATACATTGAAATGTACGTTTCGCTCTAAAAACATGATTTATTTCCGGACAATCCCTTAATCAAAGAATACAAGTGAAAGTTTTTTGAAAAGAGACATGTGAGTGCACTGCTGTTGCTATAAGAATATGTATTAGTGTGGCATTCAGTGCTACTTCTCTTGTACTGTAGTTTATATGCTGTAGCTTAGGTCAAACACAACACCATTTCTGGTCACAGTCCAAAGATGATCACTCAATAATTATGAAATGATTCATCTGCATACCAAAAGCTTCAACACTTAAGAAATGTTACATTTTTACAGTTAAAAAAAATCTTAAGTGTTGAAGTAACCACGGTATACGGTGGTTGTCTTAAACATAACTGGATCATCAGTCGGGACTGACAGCTGAGAGATTTATCTCCTCAATGTAATATTTCCGACTGACACTGAGCAAATAGATTGTCGCTGAAACGGCCTGATGGGTCCTCCGCAGGACATTTTTAACCGTCCTTGTTATTCATCTCCTTTGAAATGCTCCAGACTTTCCAAAGGGAGGGGACAGAGTTCTACTCCTCCTCCAGGCTACTTTACAAATTTTTGTTTTGATTGATCCCGTGCAAAACAAAATGTTCTATATGTGTGACTGCCAGGGTTGTTTTTGTGTTAAAGTTGTGTATGTTGTTTACAATAGAACTTATATAAAAAAGCTGGTTGTGGTGTTGACCTGGATGATGTCTTGTGGTGACTGGTTTTTACCTTTGGAACATTGTTACAGCCCTGTTTAATTTGCATTATGAGACCAACTATTCCCATGTAAATAATGCAATTACTTCAGATATTTACTGTGTAGCCAATATCCATACTCTCCAATATGCAGCAAGGGGTTGAGAATCGAAGAGAGAACTTAACAAGGTCATCTCAAGGTAAACCCATTCTCACAACAACAGCACACCCCAGACTCCCTTTTATGTTGTATTACCACTTAATTACCAGTCATCATTTGTTAGATTTTACAGGTGTACAGCAAACAATACTATCAAGCTATAAGGGGATTTTTATAAGGCCCTTTGTTTTTCTTATTTTCTCCTTCACCTTGAGCTCTGTGATCAGAGTCCGTGGCCCAACCCAGGGGAAATCATGGATGTAGTGTCTCAGTTTAAAAAAATAAACTGTACCAATGTTTGAATTTGAAAGCCAAAGTAATTACTCTGATTTAATCGTTGTAGACACGAACCCTCCTTCTCCTCTTAATCATGTTGTCGTTGAGGTTGCTGCCCTTTATACTGCCATATACTGAATTCAGACACATGATGTTGATGAATGGAAAGGCCACAAAAGTAAGAAATCCACAAATCCACACAAGATATTGTTCATGTTAAAAACTTTTTAAACAGAATGATTTTGATGGGGATTTTTTAAAATTATGTTTATTTGATTTCTGCAGGGCCGTTAAAGGTTTAGAGTCTACTGGTGGAACACACACACACACGATGTTGGTATATGGAAAGGCTAAGAAAAAATTAAATCTACAGATCCGCATGAGATGTTATTTACATGGAAACTTGAAATGTGTAAGTGTTTGTAGACTATAACAGCTGGAGCGCGGGGAGGGGAGACAATGTGCTATTGTCGCCAGGAACAAGCTGTGACTTCTCATAGGAATTTACATTGCATCCCAGTTGTCTATTTTAAAGACTGCATACAGTGTTTAATCATATAAGAAGGATATAAGGAAATGCCTGAATTAGACTATTGTTTCATACTTGTCAATGGAAATAAATCAATTAATTCTAATTTGTAGCATTTTTTATCTACAATGATGCATGCGGTTAGAAGCTCTTGAATGGATACTCAGTCGACAGCTAGAAATGGCCACAGTATAGCTACCCTGATTGCATGAATTACTGAAATAGGTACAGTGGTTGTGAGAAAATGCATGGTCTTGGTAGCCAGTTACATTAGCTGTACTGTAAATGTGAAGAGTAATTTATCATGTACAGGCTATACAAAGAGAAGTAATAATATCTGTAGTGTTGATATTATTACTGAGAGGTAATAACCTGACCATGTTCTCAGATCATAGGCCATTGGGTAATGTTAGCTGTAGGAATCACGGGGGAAATCATGTATGATTACAGTATGCAGTAGCGGATTTAGGTACAAGCATCATGGGCAGCCGCCCAGGGGCGGCACGGGGCACAAAAAATATTCAGAATGATGACATTTGCACGAGGTGGGGAGGGGGGTGGGGGTAGGTTGACCTCAGGTCTCCCCATTGGAAGCCCGGGGCAGGGGGAGCAGGGGAATCTATCAAATCGTACACCTCTAACTTTGTACAGTACTAATGCAATTAGTAAAATCAGTCCCACTACCAAAAGCTACCAAATAAACCCCAATTCATTCATAATACTATTATAATAATAATAATATTAATACAATTCATAACTATTCATACATTGATAACTATTCATAACTATTCATACATTGATAACTATTCATAACTATTCATAATACTATTATAATACTATTCATAATACACTCATAATATATCGTTTCACAGACATATTGATGCATTTTTTTCTGGTTTGTGCGAAATCATTAAGAATAATATAAAACCAGTCTGCACACCACCAAGGTGAATTGGTTTAGTCTTGACTCTTGGTTGACAGTGTTGGGGATGGGTAATGTATTGATGCTCGAGTGCCAAATCAATGCAAATTTGTTTCTATTTGTCTTTGTTACTTCTTTTTGATATTTATGAGTCTTATTTTTGTAAATATGTTTATATTTATATAGTTTTAAATGTTATGATTATTTATTTGTGTTGTTCCAAATGTCTGAATAAAAATGATGGGTAGTGCAGAATGGTGTTTTTTGGGGGGGGACAGTCAGGGAGGTTGGGGGACGCTGAAGGGGGGAGTTAGCCCAGGGAGCCATACAAGCTAGAACCGCCACTGACAGTATGTAATGTCATCAACATCCATATAGTGAAATTCAGCTCAAAAGACCTTGATGGAACCCACAGTTTCCTAGGCAGAGTTGCAAAGAAAAAGCCATATCTCTGTCCAGTGTCTGTGTTCTTTTGTCCATCTTAATATTTGCTTTTTATTGGCGAGTCTGAGATATGGCCTCTACACTTTTGACATTGAGACTGGTGTTTTGTGAGTACTGTTTAATGAAGATGCCAGTTGAGGACTTGTGAGGCATCTGTTTCTCAAACTAAACACTCTAATGTACTTGTCCTCTTCCTCAGTTGTGCAACGGGACCTCCCACTCTTTCTATTCTGGTTAGAACAAGTTTGAGCTGTTCTGTGAAGGGAGTAGTACACAGCGTTGTACGAGATTGCAGTTTCTTTGCAATTTCTCGCATGGAATAGCCTTCCTTTCTCAGAACAAGAATAGACTGGTGAGATCCAAAATAAAGTTTTTGTTTCTGGCCATTTTGAGACTTTAATCGAACCCACAAATGCTCCAGATACTCAACTAGTCTAAAGAAGGCCAGTTTTATTGCTTCTTTAATCATAACAAAAGTTTTCAGCTGTGCTAACATAATTGCAAAAGGGTTTTCTAATGATCAATTAGCCTTTTAAAATGATCAACTTAGCTAACACAACGTGCCATTGGAACAAAGTAAGTGAGTGTTTAATACATTTATGGTACTTTGTCACCAGGTTGTTCAGCCTGAGTACCATTCCTTTTGGATGCCAATGTCTCATCTGTGAACACACACTGTGCTCCAGCTCTTATGTCAGAACATCCTATGTCAACAACCTGCTAAATACAGTCATTCATGATGCCCAATAACACATTCTCTGCAATAAACAAGACGAAGCTGGAGTCGAATGTCATAAATGGTAGAAGTGAAAACCCTCTAACAATTTTGTACCAACAAATGCCCCCGCTGGAATGAGAGCATCAGTTGTTTCTCTAATCAAACGGCTTCCAAGCAGGAAACTGGCGTTCCACTGCCAACTGTCACTCTCCACAGCTGCAGTGTCGGGGACTCACAGGTGGCAACCAGGTCTGGCCCAGCTTGTGAAATCACATACATAGAAATATGATTACGAGAACTAAAATTCAATGTTCTATGATGGATAGGCCACAAGCCATATTGAGTGTACCAATGCCAGTAATTATATTTCTATGTTCAGATGTGGACCACCTGTGGTTGAAACTCAATAAACACAGCATCTCTCAGCAGGTCTTCTGTGCCATTTTCTCTCAGCTAATTATGTTTATCTCTCCAATTGATGCAGGACATATGCTACAGGAAGGTTTGGTAATGCATGACCTTTGGAGAAAAAGTTTTCATTTTAGTGACTTGATCTCTAATTATGCATGGCTAGTACAGAACCTACTGTAGTACAACTGGACCGAGGGATTTTGTAATTCAATGTCTTGTTTGTGTGCTATCGATGTAGGAATTTAATTTGATGAGAATTTTCCTACACTATAGGACATGCTAAGTTATTTGTGTATTTGAGGTTTAAAAAGGCTTCTAAAGTTTATAATTTCCACTTTGACATTTTAGACTTGATTTGGCCTAACAAAAAAATATATCAACCAGTACGTAATGTCCATGAATTATAATCCACATAATAACTGACCTTTCTTGTTGCTGCAGGATTATTTTCCTGCTGTAGCAAACTGTCTCAAATTAAGATCTTGCATCTGTAGTTCTAATGGGTGTCTTCAGTCATAGAAATACGTTGATGGAAAATTACCCAAAGGAAAAAGATTTGCTGTATTCATGTTTTTATTGTAAATAAGCAGTAAGACAAGAGGAATTTTGACCTTTTATTGCTTGATATTCCCCGAACACCAATGAGTCATAATGTAATAGTATTCTACCAGCAGTTCTACACCACCAGGGTTACATGAAATCACTGTGACATTTAAGACTGTCAGAAACATTAGCCAAGGAACAGTGTTAGTTCCCACCCATTAGAAACCCAATACCAAAGCATACTGATAAATAGCCAACAAACTGGCAAAGTATGTATGTGAGTTGCCCCTTGTATTTTATAAAAAAATGTTTTCTATGCACACTCACCGGACTCTATACACTCACACACACTGAAACTTCAACACACACACACACGCACATGCACGCGCACGCACATGCACACACACACACACTCTTGTATTGTTGGAATAGCCCAGTGCATAGCCCAGTGCATAGCCCAGTGCGGGCTATTCCACCTTGCCGCACTGGCAGAGTGACCGGGAGTATTCAACCAGGTAAGGTTGGGCAGGCTCGGTGCTCAAGAGCTCCAGTGCACCTGCACGGTCCGGTCTACCCAGTACCACCTCCACACACCAGCCCTCCGGTGGAAGCTCCCCGCACCAGGCTTCCTGTGCGTGTCCTCGGCCCAGTACCACCAGTGCCAGCACCACGCATCAGGCCTACAGTGCGCCTCGCCTCTCCAGCGCTGCCGGAGCCTTCCTCCTCTCCTGCGCTGCCGGAGTCTCCCGCCTGTTCAGCGCTGCCCGAGCCTTCCTCCTCTCCTGCGCTGCTGGAGTCTCCCGCCTGTTTAGCGCTGCCAGAGCCTTCCGCCTCCACAGCGTTGCCGGAGTCTCCTGCCTGTTTAGCGCAGCCAGAGTCTCCTGCCTGTTTAGCGCAGCCAGAGCTGCCAGTCTGCATGGAGCAGCCAGAGCTGCTAGTCTGCATGGAGCAGCCAGAGCTGCCAGTCTGTATGGAGCAGCCAGAATTGCCAGTCTGCATGGAGCAGCCGGAGCTGCCAGTCTGCATGGAGCAGCCGGAGCTGCCAGTCTGCATGGAGGAGCCGGAGCTGCCAGTCTGCATGGAGCAGCCGGAGCTGCCAGTCTGCAAGGAGCTGCCAGTCTGCAAGGAGCTGCCAGTCTGCAAGGAGCAGCCAGAGCTGCCAGTCTGCATGGAGCAGCCAGAGCTGCCAGTCAGCATGGAGCAGCCAGAGCCATCAGTCTGCCAGGATCCGCCAGTCAGCCAGATTCTTCCAGATCTGCCAGTCAGCCAGACGCTTCCAGATCCGCCAGTCAGCCAGACTCTTCCAGATCCGCCAGTCTGCCAGACTCTTCCAGATCCGCCAGTCTGCCAGACTCTTCCAGATCCGCCAGTCTGCAAGGCTCTTCCAGATCCGCCAGTCTGCCAGACTCTTCCAGATCCGCCAGTCTGCCAGACTCTTCCAGATCCGCCAGTCTGCCAGACTCTTCCAGATCCGCCAGTCAGCCAGACTCTTCCAGATCCGCCAGTCAGCCAGACTCTTCCAGATCCGCCAGTCAGCCAGACTCTTCCAGATCCGCCAGTCAGCCAGACTCTTCCAGATCCGCCAGTGAGCCAGACTCTTCCAGATCCGCCAGTGAGCCAGACTCTTCCAGATCCGCCAGTCAGCCAGACTCTTCCAGATCCGCCAGTCAGCCAGACTCTTCCAGATCCGCCATTCAGCCAGACTCTTCCAGATCCGCCAGTCAGCCAGGATCTGCCAGAGCCTTCCTCCTCTCCTGTGCTGCCGGAGTCTCCCTCCTGTCCGGCGCTGCTGCCGGAGTCTGAAGAGCCCCTGTGTCCCGAGCTGCCCCTCTGTCCCGAGCTGCCCCTCTGTCCCGTGTTATTAAGTAGGGTTGCCGTGGCTAGGTCACGGAAGCGGACAAGGTGGGGGAAGACTATGGTGAAGTGGGGGCCACGTCCAACACCAGAGCCGCCACCGCGGACAGATGCCCACCCAAACCCTCCCCGATAGGTTCAGGTTTTGCGGCCGCATTTCACTGTACTTGTGCACATGATATTAAAACTTGAAACTAAGGCGTCCAAACGCTCACTTTTGACACTTTCAGTTGTTCCTCTTCGCAAGGAAATAACCAGTCCTCCACCTCCACCTAGATATTGCATTTTTAATTGCAGAGTCCCGAACATCGAGTCACAGTGCATGTTTAAGTGCACCGTTAATTTCGGCTCCCATTTGGAATTATGCGGCCAACTTGTGAGAAGTTTATTAATCTTGAAACTCCCCATCCCGGATCCGGGATCGTGACTAAAGCCTCAGGCTCATTAGCATAACGCAACGTTAACGATTTCTGAAAATCGCAAATAAAATGAAAATAATGCGTCTGCTCTCAAGCTTAGCCTTTTCTTAACAACACTGTCATCTCAGATTTTCAAAATATGCTTTTGAACCATAGAAATTGACTAATTTGTGTAAGAGTATGCAAAGCTAGCTTAGCATTTTGAGTAGCATTTAGCACGCAACATTTTCACAAAAACCAGATAACCAAATAAATAAAATCATTTAACTTTGAAGAGCTTCGGATGTTTTCAATGAGGAGACTCTCAGTTACATACCAAATGCGCAGTTTTTCCTGAAAGCGTCTGTGTGTAGGAGAAATCGTTCCGTTTTGTACATCGCATCTGGCTACCGAAACGAACCGAAAATTCAGTCACCTACAAAGTCAAACTTTTTCCGAATTAACTCCATAATATCGACCGAAACATGGCAAACGTTGTTTGGAATCAATCCTCAAGGTGTTTTTTCACATATCTCTTCATTGATATATCGTTCGTGGAAGCTTGCTTTCCTCTCTGAATCCCATGGAAAAATACTTGCAGCTGACTTTTGCGCACCAATTTCGGCGCAGGACACCGGGCGGACACGTGGTAAATGTGGTCTCTTATGGTCAATCTTCCAATGATCTGCCTACAAATACGTCACAATGCTGCAGACACCTTGGGGAAATGACAGAAAGGGCAGACTTACTCCTCTCGCATTCACAGCCATATAAGGAGACAATGGAAAACAGAGCCTCAAAAATCCTGCTCATTTCCTGGATGCCGTCTCATCTTGGTTTTGCCTGAAGCTCGCGTTCTAAGGCACGCACAGAAAATATCTTGGTAGTTCTGGACACGTCAGAGTGTTTTCTTTCGAAAGCTATCAATTATATGCATAGTCGAGCATCTTTTTGTGACAAAATATCTTGTTTAAAATGGGAACGTTTTTCATCCAAAAATGAAGAGCATCAAGAGGTTTATTAATTACTCAATAATCCGTTAGTCAGTCAGCAGAAGAGAGCAGAAGGCAAGACGAGAGTGTCGAGATTCGTGAATGTTGAAAAAAACATGGAAATAATGTGGTTTTGATGTTACACAATGTAGACAAAGTCGCTGACAATATGTCTGACAAATACCTGTAACAAGGAATGTCAAGGGTGAGGTGCAACAGCCTGCATCCACAGTTATCCAGGAGGAGGATAGACCACCCCTCTGTTATGGTAATTAGAATACCATTGAATGCTATTCCCCGTTCCTACAAATGTTACAGGTTGTATACATACACACCAAACACATGTGGTGTAGTTCTCTTACAAACCTCTCAGAGCACCAGTGAGAAGACTCTACCACTCACTGCAAACATGTTGCCTCTTGTTTTCCATCTCACTATCACATTTAAGGTAAAACCCAGATGCAGACTGTGTCGAAGTAACAGCGTTTATTCCAACAGCAGGGGTAGGCAAACGACAGGTCAAGAAAGTCTGGGGACAAATAATCCAGAGTAGTGGGGTAAAGGTACAGGACGGCAGGCAGGCAAGCTCAGGGTCAGGGTCAGGGCAGGCAGAAGGGTTAAAACAGGAACTTAGACAAGACAGGAGCAAGGGGAAACCATTGGTAGGTTCTACAAACAAAACAAACTGGCAACAGACAAACAGAGAACGCAGGTATAAATACACAAGGGATAATGGGGAAGATGGGAGAAACCTGGAGGGGGGTGGAGACATGCACGAATACAGGTGAAACAGATCAGGGCCTGATACTCACACAATTAAAACATCAGTTATGTCTATCTGCCTCCTTTTGAAGTAGAAACTTACCTTTAGGAAGCCCGGACGCTTTTTCTCCAACTTAATGAATGAATCACCTTGTAAAATGTGAGAGGCACACTATTGAATAAATGGAAATGGGAATGCTGACAATCTCTGAGATGAATTACTAATTTGAGCCCCCATGTCCCGCTTATCAGTCTTTCCTTGACGATAACTCAAAGGACTAATTCATTTTTATTAAAGGACTATTTATTAAAGCCACCACTGTGCTTTAAAATATGGAGAGTGGTACTCAGTAATCTGTGTTCTACTGGATTTGCCCAAAACATAACACTTTGTATTCAGCACAAAAAGTTAATTGCTTTGCCACATTTTTTGCAGTATTACTTTAGTGCCTTGTTGCAAACAGGATTCAGGTTTTGGAGTATTTTTGTTCTGTACACACTTCCCTTTCACTCGGTCAATTAGGCTTGTATTGTGGAGTAACTACAGTGTTGTTGATCCATCCTCAGTTTTCTCCCATCACAGCCATTATACTCTGCAACTGTATTAAAGTCACCATTGGCCTCATGGTGAAATCCCTGAACGTTTTCCTTCCTCTCAAATCAAATCTGAGTTAGGAAGGATGCCGGTATCTTTTCAGTGACTGGGTGTATTGATAGACCACCCAAAGTGTAATTAATAACTTCACCTTGCTCAAAGGGATATTCAATGACTGCTTTCTTATATTTACCTGTCTACCAATAGCTGCCCTTCTTTGCAAGTGTAACAGCATTCCTCTTCTGAGGAGGAGTAGCAAGGATCGGACCAATACGCAGCGTGGTAAGTGTTCATCTTGGTTTTTAATAAGAATAATGAACACTAAACAAAACAATAAACGACAATGTGAAAAAAACGAAACAGTTCCGTGTGGAACAAAACACTGGCACGTAAAATAAGCACCCACAACTCAAAAGTGAAACCAGGCTAACTAAGTATGGTTCTCAATCAGGGACAACAATTGACAGCTGCCTCTGATTGAGAACCATACCTGGCCAAACACAGAAATCCCAAATCATAGAAAAAAGAACATAGACAACCCACCCAACTCACGCCCTGACCATACTTAAAACAAAGACATAACAAAAGAGCTAAGGTCAGAACGTGACAGCAAGTCTTTTCTCTGAAATGGATACGCCACAAACTATTTCATTTTCAATTTCACTGTCAAGTATTTCTTAGCTAGACGAGTGGAGCTATTTCCAGGACGGCATCTGTCAAATCCAAGAAAAAATAATGATTTCCATCTCACCGCCACTTCACCCTTCCCTACCTCGACACACAATCCTCCAATGAGAAGTATTTAATAGTTTAGCAGAAGCCTCAGTCTAAAGTGTACTAATACTGCCTCTTGTAAGTCCCGAGTTCTCCATGCAACAGCAGGGACAGCTGCCCTCGTTCACATCTCATTTGCTTCTGCTTGTCATCTGTGTATGAATAATAACTCTGCCGAGACCTACTGTTTTTTTCCTTCTACATTTATGTGCCGTCGTTATCCCGTCAGGTATTTATGTCAATAGTCTCGTGAAAGGAACACCGTAACTTGGGTAGACATACAGTTGGGCATATTTGTGGACGTTTGAGAGGTTATTAACCACTATCTATTGATTTCATTGAACCACTATCAAACAAATGTTTGCACAATTGAGTTATCAACACATTTTGCTGTGTTACAGCCTTTAAAGAGCTTAGAATAGATAGCATTGTGATTTTGTGGGATCTGGCCTAGAAAAAATAATATGTAAATTCCCAATGAAACGTTGAGATGTCTTGAATTAATACGTTTTCAACCCTTTGTTATGGCAAGTTCAAGAGTACCTCAGTCGAGCAGTAAATTTCATACACAGATTCAACCACAAAGACTGGGGAGGTTTTCAAAAGCATTGAGCCTGACCATGTGTCACACCCTGACCATAGTTTGCTTTGTATGTTTCTATGTTTTGGTTGGTCAGGGTGTGATCTGAGTGGGCATTCTATGTTGTGTGTCTAGTTTGTCTGTTTCTGTGTTTGGCCTGATATGGTTCTCAATCAGTGGCAGGTGTTAGTCATTGTCTCTGATTGGGAACCATATTTAGGTAACCTGTTTGGTGTTGGGTTTTGTGGGTGATTGTTCCTGTCTTTGTTGCTCCAGATAGGGCTGTTTTGAGTTTCCACGGTTTCTTATTTTGTATTATACATTGTTCAAGTTATCGTCTTTATTAAAGATGTTTCCAAATAACCACTCTGTGTTTTGGTCTGCCTCTCCTTCCCAGGAAGGACCGCGTAACACCATGTTTCAGTGAAGATAGATTTTCTTCTTCTTTTATCTCTTCATATGAGTGTAAACAATGGAGGGCCTACAATACTGTAGCTGCCAAACAAACAGTATGGAATAAAACACACTTTCTTTTCATCCTATATCAGGAATGTACTTCTTACCCAAGCGGTCGATAATTGAGGCTATACATGTTCAGGCACTTCCACAGAAACTCTGAAAATGGAACTGTGAGACTGTGGCCAATGAAATATTGAACTCCTTTCCTATCCTTCCTTAAAATATGTCATGCGGCCCACTTCGGCCTTTTATACCAGAACCCATGATGCTCCTTGGTCCTGTCAAAACCTGCTTAAAATGTCCACTCACAGCGAGGCACAAAGGGAGTGCCCTTAGATTTTTTTTTACTTTGAAATGTAACTGTGACACTAAATCTTTTTTTAACAGGGATGACTAGGTAACAGGGCTGAGTTTAGATGACATGGATGATTAGATAACAGGAATGACTTTGAGCAGCAAAGTAACGGAAAGATCCCTTTCATATAGTCAAGCAGAATTTGGGGGGTATTAGAAAGCTGTCAGCTCAGCAAGCCATACTCCAGTGTTTCCCAACCCTGGTCCTCAAGTACCCCCAACAGTACACATTTTTTTTATTGTAACCCTGGACAAGCACACCTGATTCAACTTGTCAACTAATCATCAAGCCCTCAATGAGTTGAATGAGGTGTGTTTGTCAAGAGCTACAACAAAACTGTGTACTGTTGGGGGTACTCGAGGACCAGGGTTGGGAAACACTGACATACTCAATAGAACTGTATAAGTAAATATCCAAATGCCCTGTGTCAGAGTGAACACGTAGTTCAATTAGGCTTCAGCCACTTCAGCCATTCAAGAAATTGACATTTTACATTACTCATGAATACTTCTGCATTTACTTTCATTCCAGTTATCGCCATTCCGAGGTGAAATATTAAACAGACAAAACCATCCTCCAGGCTTCTGAAAGAGAATACTCATCACTGACTCACATTAATTGTTTGTCCAAATTATAATTTTTTTGCCCAATACAGTAGTATTTTATCCAATGAACTCCAGAGTGCCCCTAAGTATCCAGAGTTGTATAGTCTGTTTCTGGTCAATTAATCCCAGAAACAGTTCCACCGTTTAAAAAAAAAAATATTTAACCGTGTCAGTAATCTCCCACGAGCAATAGTGTAAAGAAATACTTAAATAGAAATACTTTAAAGTACTAATCAAGTCATTTTTTTGGTATCTATACTTTACTTTACTATTTATATTTTCGACAGCTTTTACTTTTACTTGGCTACATTCCTAAATAAAATAATGTACTTTTTACGCCATACATTTTCCCTGACACCCAACAGTATTAGTTACATTTTGAATGCTTAGCAGGACAGGAAATGGTCTAATTCAGGCCCTTATCAAGAGAACATCCCTGGTCAGTCCTACTGCCTCTGATCTGGCAGACTCACTAAAAAACAGTGGTGGAAAAAGTATTCAATTGTCATACTTGAGTAAAAGTAAAGATACCATATTAGAATATGACTGAAGTAAAAGTGAAAGTCACCAGTAAAATACTACTTGAATAAAAGTCTAAAAGTATTTGGTTTCAAATATACTGTTATTGCATCAAGTGGTTGTTTTACTTTTTTAAGTTTATGCAATAGAATAGGGTTCTATTTGTACTCGCTTATCTGTGTCTATGTTAACGCTGACAGTAGATTTGCTATGCCTTAGGTGATAAACCTAACAAGCCACATTCCATTCATGTGAGGGAGACGGCTGCAGTCTGACTGAGCCTGCAGAACATAGACTGAATTGGTGTTTGTGTAATGGAAGGTACCAGGGAGAGATGGCTCGGGTTGAGAAGAACCTCGTTTTGGGGTACAAACCCTGGTTTCCTTACAATAAGAACAGTCTTCACAGCAGATACTGTTTAACCTTACAGTTCCTAACCTTGTGACACATTCCATACATCTTTTGTTTGTCATGTAGACTAAGAGGGTGTATCTTATGTATTCTTTGCGTCAGGGCTCTCAACCCAACCATCAAGAGTGTTGGGTTGACCAGCCTCGTTATTGCAGAGCATTCACATCATTCTCTTGTGTGTGGTGGGACCTGCTACCCTTATTAATAAGTGAATATATATTTAGTATAACTCTGACTCGTGTGATAAGTTTGTCTCTCCTCATTTGATAATAACGAAATAACCACCACAGTATCAAACGTAATTATACTTGCTAAAATATACTTACGTTTCAAAAGTAAAAAGTAAAAGTATAAATAATTTCAAATTCCTTACATAAAGCAAACCAGACTTCACTATTGTCTTGTTTTTTTTTAGCTAGGGGCATACTCCACCACAGACATAATTTTCAAATGAAGCATGTGTGTTTAGTGAGTTTGTCAGATCAGAGGCAGTAGGGATGACCAAGGATTATCTCTTGATAAGTGCATGAATTGGACCAATTTCCTGTCCTGCTAAGCATTCAAAATGTAACGAGTATTTTTGGGTGTCAGGCAGAATTTATGGAGTAAAAAGTACATAATTTTCTTTAGGAATGTAGTGATGTAAAAGTAAAAGTTTTAAAAAATATAAAGAGTAAAGTATAGATACCTCAAAAAACGTTTCAATAAGTAGTACTATGAAGTATTTTCACATAAGTACTTTACACCACTGCTAAAAACAAAATCTTTATCCGTAAATTAAAAAAGCAAGAAAATTGTGCTGTCTGGTTTGCTTAATATAAGGAATTTGATTTCTGCTTTTACTTTTGATACTTAAGTATATTTTAGCGATTTCATTTACTTTTGATACTTAAGTACATTCAAACCAAATACTTTTAGACTTTGCCTCAAGTACTATTTTACTGGATGACTTTCACAAGAGTCATTTTCATTTATTTAAGGTATTTTTACTTTTACTCAAGTATGACGATTTGGGTACTTTTTCCACGACTGCACAAGAGAAATTGTTTTGTGTAGGGTCAAAGAGGATATCAAAGTTAATTGACCTTTAAACTGATATTTGAATCTTGCGGGGTAAGCTTTTGAGCTGTCTTAGCCTTGTCCTGTTTTGTGTCAATTTAATTACAGGGATAAATAATCAAGGCAAGAAGGTTGAAAATCATGTCCACCCTCTCAACACACACATTAATGTACGTGTTTACACACAGCAATACCTGCATTAAAGATCCCCCTGTGTGCTGGTGTCTATCATTGCTGTGATGAAACAAATGCCACCACATCTCCCCACTTGACACATAACTCTTTGAAATACAAAGTACGTCTTAAACGCTCAGTTTAAAATGTGCAGGGTCTAGTTCAACCGAGCCCGGCGAGCTTCAATTGTAATCAATTTCATCGCCTACTTCAAACATTCAGACAAACTAGGGAAAAGCCCTAGTTCAAAAACCCTAATCAAATGTATTTATAAAGCCCTTCTTACATCAGCCGATGTCACAAAGTGCTATACAGAAACCCCGCCTAAAACCACAAACAACAAGCAATGCAAATGTAGAGATACAGTGGCAAGGAAAACTTCTTAAAAAGGCAGACACCCTGGAAGATACCTAGGGATGAAACCTGCTCTGAAGTGTGGCCAGTCCTCTTCTGGCTGTGTCGGGTTGAGATTATAACAGTACATGGTCAAGATGTTCAAATGTTCATAGATGACCAGACGGGTCAAATAATAATAATCACAGTGGTTGTAGAGGGTGCAACAGGTCAGCACCTCAGGAGTAAATGTCAGTTGGCTTTTCATAGCCGAGCACTCAGAGGTAGAGACAGCAGGTGCGGTAGAGAGAGAGAGTCAAAAACAGCAGGTCCGGAACAAGGTAGCACGTCCGGTGACCAGATCAGGGTTCCATAGCCACGCAGGCAGGACAGTTGAAATTGGAGCGGCAGCACAACCAGGTGGACTGGGGAGAGCAATGAGTCCTGAGGCATGGTCCTAGGGCTCAGGTCCTCTGGGAGGGGATGGAGGGATGGAGAGAGAGAGAGAATTAGAGGGTGCATACTTAAATTCACACAGGACAGAGGATAAGACAGGAGAAATACTCCAGACATACCAGACTGACCCTAGCCCCCCAACACAAACTATTTGTATCTCTCCCATGGCATCCACCTTGTTTTTCTTTTACAAGGTGATAAGCATCAAGGACAAGCAGCCTGTCCACAAGGGAGGGAGGGAGGGAAAGAAGGAATACATCAGGGTGTCTTCTTATTTGATGATTCCAGATGCTTCATTAGGACTTGATGTGTTTCATCATTATACTTTCATGTTATTCTGTAGCGCTCGGCATCTGCACTCCACACAGGTTGCACTGTTTGTTTTTTATGGAAATCGGTTTAAACAGGCTTTGAAAAAGTACAAGAATATTTCAGAATTTTCCAGCAATTGCTGAATTCATGAGGGGAAAGTTACTGTATAACGTTGATGTAACATTGGGCCAATTATCTGGAGTTGGATACAATTCACAGCTGAGATGTGTGGCTTTAACTTTCAGTGAACTGAGTACAATGGCAGGCAGATCCATATTGTATGTTTATTGCACATCACCATTTTGGGTTTGAAATGGCAAAACAACTTCTTGGGTGCAACACTTGATACCTTTTGATATACAGTTGAAGTCTGAAGTTTACATACACCTTAGCCAAATGCATTTAAACTCAGTTTTTTTTTTACAATTCCTGACATTTAATCCTAGTAAAAATTGTCTTAGGTCAGTTAAGATCACCACTTTATTTTAAGAATGTGAGATGTCAGAATAATAGTAGAGAGAATGATTTACTTCAGCTGTAATTTCTTTCATCACATTCCCAGTGGGTCAGAAGATGACATACACCCAATTAGTATTAGGTAGCATTGCATTGAAATTGTTTAACTTAGGTCAAACATTTCGGATAGCCTTCCACAAGCTTTCCACAATAAGTTGGGTGAATTTAGGCCCACTACTCCTGACAGAGCTGGTGTAACTGAGTCAGGTCTTTAGGCCTCCTTACTCGCACACGCTTTTCAGTTCTGCCCACAAATGTTCTATTGGAGAAGCTTCTGAAGCCATGACATCATTTCCTGGAGGCAGCCGTATTGAGGTCAGGGATTTGTGATGGCCACTCCAATAGAAGCTTCTGATAGGCTAATTGTCATAATTTCAGTCAATTAGCGTTGTACCTGTGAATGTATTTCAAGGCCTACCTTCAAATTCACTGCCTCTTTGCTTGACATCATGGGAAAATCAAAAAAAAATCAGCCAAGACCTCAGAAAAATTGGGAGCAATTTCCAAACGCCTGAAAGTACCACATTCATCTGTACAAACAACAGTACGCAAGTATAAACACCATGGGACCACACAGCCGTCATACCGCTCAGGAAGGCAGCGCGTTCTGTCCCCTAGAGATGAACGTACTTTGGTGCAAAAAGTGCAAATCAATCCCAGAACAACAGCAATGGACCTTCTGAAGATGCTGGAGGAAACAGGTACACAAGTATCTATATCCACAGTAAAACGAGTTCTATATCGACATAACCTAAATGGCTGCTCAGCAAGGAAGAAGCCACTGCTCCTAAACCTCCATAGAAAAGCCAGACTACGGTTTGCAACTGCACGTGGGGATAAAAATCTTACTCTTTGGAGAAATGTCCTCTGGTCTGATGAAACAAAAATATAACTGTTTGGCCATAATGACCATTGTTATGGGGCTGGCAGCATCATGTTGTGAAAACTCATTGAAAAGAGAGTGACCTCAAAAAAAATACATCTGGATGGGTTTTCCTTGGGGTTTCGCCTGCTACATAAGTTCTGTTATACTCACAGACATGATCAAAACAGTTTTAGAAACTTCAGTGTTTTCTATCCATATCTTATCTTCTGGGGATGAGTAGCAGGCAGTTGAATTTGGGCATGCATTTCATCCGGATGTGAAAATACTGCCCCCTGTCACCAAGAACTTTAAGCAACGGGTCAGAGGCCGAGCCTTTTCTGGTCTCTCCTCCTCCCGTTACGGGGTCTGAGATAACGAAACCTCCCACCATTAGCTCTGACAAATTGAAAACCCTAGTCATTGGCGACTCCATTACCCGCAGTATTAGACTTAAAATGAATCATCAAGCGATCATACACTGTTTACCAGGGCAGGGCTATCGATATTAAGGCTAATCTGAAGATGGTGCTGGCTAAAGCTAAAACTGGCGATTGCAGAGAGTATAGGTGTAACGGCTGTTGGAAGGAGTGGAGGACCAAGGTGCAGCGTGTTAAGTGTTCATATTATTTATTGAACTGAATACTAAATACAAAAATAACAAGAGAATAAATGAAACCGAACCAGTCCCGTAAGGTGCAAACACTGATACGTAAAACAACCCACAAAACCCCTGCGGGAAAAGCTACCTGGGTATGGTTCTCAATCAGAGACAACGATCGACAGCTGTCCCTGATTGAGAACCATACCCAGCCAAAACAAAGAAATACAAACACATTGAAAAAGAACATAGAATGTCCACCCAAATCACACCCTGACTAACCCAAAAATAGAGACCTAGCATTTATCTACGGTTAGGGCGTGACAATAGGGATATTGTTATCCCCGTCGGCACCAACGATGTTAGGACGAAACAGTCTGAGGTCACCAAGCGCAACATAGCTTCAGAGTGTAAATCAGCTAGAAAGATGTGTCGGCATCGAGTAATTGTCTCCGGCGCCCTCCCAGTTAGGCGGAGTGATGAGCTCTGAAGCAGTCTCACAGCTCAATCGCTGATTGAAAACTGTTTTCTGCCCCTCTCAAAAGACCTCCTTCAATCCTGTCATTATTGAAAGAGATTGTGATTTCTAACATCTCAGAATAGGGCTACCTAATGTTAGATACCTCACTTCCAAGGCAGTTATAGTCAATGAACGAATCTCTGATCATAATCTTGATGTGATTGGCCTGACTGAAACATGGCTTAAGCCTGCCTCGCCTCCTGGTTACACGAGTGACCATATCCACCGCACATCCCGCAAAGGCAGAGGTGTTGCTAACATTTACGATAGCAATCTTCTATTTACAAAAAAAATGAACGCGTTTTCTTCTTTTGAGCTTCTAGTCATGAACTCTCTGCAGCCGACTCAATCAGTTTTTATAGATACTGTTTACAGGCCTCCTGGGCCACATACAGCGTTCCTCACTGAGTTCCCTGAATACGTATCGGATCTTGTCGTCATGGCAGATAATATTCAACATTTTGGTGACTTTAATTTTCACATGGAAAATTCAACCGGCCCACTCCAAAAGGCTTTCGGAGCCATCATTGACTCAGTGGGTTTTGTCCAACATGTCTCCGGACCTACTCACTGCCACAGTCATACTCTGGACCTAGTTTTGTCCCGTGGAATAAATGTTGTGGATCTTAATTTTTTCCTCATTGTCCAGGATTATCGGACCACCATTTTCTTACGTTTACAATCGCAACAAATAATCGGCTCAGACCCCAACTAAGAATCATCAAAAGCCATGCAATAAATTCTCGAGACAACACAAAGATGCCTAGATGCTCTATCAGACTCCCTCCACCTACCCAAGGACGCCAGAGTACAAAAATCAGTTAACCTGAATCTCAAATCTTCTTCACAATTTCTACAAGAACTGGAGGCATAGCTCTTCATTTGGTTTTAGCAAAAGCTCAAGTGAGCCTCGACTTTGTTGGTAAATATACTTTATGGCGAATCTTTGGGCTGGATTCAGTTCATATCGCTGAAGTATCGTGGAGGATCTGTGTAAAAATGTTAAGGACAAATGCTGAAGCCTGAAGCAAATGCTGAATGACGACCGTGAATGCAGTCTCCGCAAATGTGGGAACGTTGCATTTAATTGTCAATCGTGCTTTAAAGAGTATCTTCAGCACTACGGATCGAATAATGCCCTTGAGTGTATATCTTCAGAGTCACAGGTGGATGGGATTTTAATGTATTTCACATACAGGTAACTGCCAAAATAATGGAAACACATGAGTAAATAAGGGATACAGTGCATTATATTGGAAGCAGGTGCTTCCAGACATGTCTGGTTCCTGACTTAATTAAGCAATTTACATCCCATCATGAATTTGGTCATGTATAAAAATCTTGGGCATGTCATTATTTTGGCTATCATGGCTATGCCCCCAAAGAATGACATCGCACCCATCCACAGGACACAAGTGGTCACTGAATTGTTTGAGGAGCACAAAAACTATGTAAACCATATGCCATGGCCGTATCAGTCACCAGATCTCAGCCTAATTGAAACCCCATGTTAGATTCTGGAGCGGCGTCTGAGATAGAGTTTTATACCACCAACACAATACCAAATGATGGAATTTATTGTGGAATAATGGTGTTACATCCCTCCAATAGAGTTTCAGACTCTTGTAGAATCTATGCCAAGGTGCATTGAAGCTGTTCTGGCTTGTGGTGACCCACTGCTCTATTAAGATACTTTATGTTGGTTCCTTTATTTTGTCAGTTACCTGTATTTCCCCCCACTAAAATTGCCTCCACTCTTGAGACTGACAGAAAAAAAGCAAAAACAAAAGCTTAAGTAATATTCATTTGTATTTATGAGCTTCGCTGAATTGGGTTGTGCCTGTCACACCGAGAAGGTCCAATGTTAAAACTCAGAGGTGAAACCTTATGGCATTGTGTAAGGAGCTTGATGATCTGAATACACAATACCTTCTGACACAATAGCTTTAGACACATTCAGTATGGTCTTTTGGTGGCGGTGAAATTGAAAATGAAAGCACAGATGCCGTCTTAGTACGTTTGGGGATCACACTTCTTCAAAGAGTTTTAAAATTGTCACAAAATACCAAAACCATTGAGTGTATGTTGCTCAGTGCAGGCGAGGGCTGACAACCCCACTTACGTTTTCTCTCTAAGGTGAGTCGAATCATATCATTGAGGGACAGCATTAGAAAACAGGTTATACTATCTTGTCTCCACAGAACAATGTTAGACAGTGTAATGTGCAGCGTGTTTGTGCTGGTTCTTTCAGACAAATGTACAGTGATTTGTCCTTGAACTAGCGATGAACCAACCAACTAATTTGCAAAATAATGAACAGCAGCTATTCCATATACTGTTAAAGCACCATGTTCTCTCTGACTGCATCCCAAATCCTGCCCTTCCCTCGCCACTCGGCCCTCCATTTGCACATTCACGCGCGCCACCACCATTTGCGCATTCACGTGTCCCAAAGCTGAGGGAGTGAAAATTATAGAGGGTGTAGGGGCTAACTAGACCCTTAGATAGCCTCTTCGACTGAACCAGCAAGCCCTGCCAGCCTGTTCAAAGTGCTATCCCAGCACGCAATGCCATATGTTTGAAGTATGCGCAAGTATGCGTATGAAGTATCATTCAAAATATTAATTTCAGTATTTGACATGTACAGTGGTTCCCCCTTTAAAAGTTGCGAGCTTGCACCGTGGGAGGTACCCAGCGTCATGGCTTCGTTGCACCAGACCACCACAAGGGGGTAAGAGCACTCTTTATGCAATTGGGTTCCAAGGTTTTTAAATGACCAATCATATCAAGTGGTTTCAACAACACATTTTGACACGAGCCCCCCTTGCCTTGTGGCGTTCTTCAACAAAGACGGCTGGCAAAACAACATTGTGGAACCAGTCATAACGAGTCAGGCAAAACATGTACAATTGAGAGGAATGTCTTAGTTAATGTAGAGACAAATGTTTGTGCATATATTTTTTGTTAAATTACGTATATCGCTATTTAGCAAGTTATCTGACTAGCTAACATTAGCCAGCTAGCTAGTGTTAGGAGAATGAATTTGTAATTTGTGTTGCGTAAGGTTTTAGGGACTCAGACTGTCGTCTTGTGAAACAGTGGACATAAAGAATCTAGCTAGCTAAAACATTTACTGCAAATTGAATGTACAATTTTGTAAGCGTGCCTTGCCATGCAGCTGATGTAACATAGCTAACTAACTATTTACTTGATTATTGGGTAGTGGAGGATAAAAAAAACGATACCTATGAATGTGTAGCTAGCTACAGTATGTAGCCAATCTGTGTATGGACCCTAAAATGTTAGGTTCTGAACTAATATTCATACCAATCTATGAACCTCAGCTATCATAGTTGTTGTATCAACTTCAAGTCTGAATGGTATTAATGAAGCCTATGGATTGAGTAGAATAAAAATAACTTTATTGTGCCAATGATGCAAGTCCTATATACACATGTTCTGTAGTTACTACCACACATGAGATTCCCACATTGTAGCCTGTACATTGAATATATTCACTGATCATGTACTCTACCTTGGCAAATAAAGGTGCGGTTCAGGTAAGAATCTCTGAGACATTCTTTTTCAGTCGAATCAAACTCTATTCTTTGAATGATGCTGTGTCTGCATGTATGTATTACAATTATACACTTCAACAGTGTGTACCACTCCTGCTCCTGGGACATCAATGATTACACATTGTAACTATGCAATAGACTAGAAACATGATTGATTTGTAATTCATATATACAGAAAGAAAAAAAACTTAATCTGCATTAATCTGAGGACACAGGATAGTATTTCAATGAGATACTTAATTTCAACCAGTGGAGAATGTGAAACGCTTTATTGAAAGAATTTCATTATCCAGGTGTTATAAATACATAAATTAATTATAATATTATAAACACAAGTTCAATCTGTACTTCAATGCACATATGGTGTGCATAATAAAACGAGGAAGAAAGACGAGTTGGGGAGAGGTGTAGAAGACAGAAAGGGAAAGAACAGCGGCAAACAGCATATGATTCAGTACTACCCTCATATTCTCTCAGTTCATTGCAATAGTATTGTCTCGTTAAACCAGCCTTGGGCCCCCAGTTGGCCTGAAGGTTACCTTAAGAGCGAGTGAGGTGGTGATGATGGGACTGGCTTCCTCTCTCACATCAAAAGATACCTGCAGATGAGAGAGCATGATTAAGCCTTGTTTTTTTTTATTCTAACACGGTCAGTCAAATTAAATCAGGAGGTGAAATGCAAAATTTACCCTTGGATCATTAACTATGGGACTACTACAGCTCTGTTTGTATTTCAATGTAAAGCATCTCTTTAATAATACATCCTGTTGACCTCAACAAGTGACATCTCACCTATGATCATGCTGTGCCCTCTGTGTCAGCCAGTTCAGATGCGAGAGGGGTTCATCAAAACAGCTGACATAATCTAGAGGATTTAGGGAGAAGGGGGAGAGGAATGAAGTGAAGAAGAGAGACTGGTATTGTGTGTGCGTGGTCTCACCTGGTGTCCACACTCAATCAATCAATCAATCAATCAATCAAGTGTATTTATAAAGCCTTTCTTACATCAGCTGATGTCACAAAGTGCTGTACAGAAACCCAGCCTAAAACACCAAACAGCAAGCAATGCAGATGTAGAAGCACAGTGGCTAGGAAAAACTCCCTAGAAACCTAGAGAGGAACCAGGCTATGAGGGGTGGCCAGTCCTCTTCTGGCTGTGCGAGATTATAACAGAACATGGCCAAGATGTTCAAATGTTCATAGATGAGAGATCAGGGTCCAGAGTAACGAATGTGGTGGTCGATGGTATCAAAAGCAGCACTAAAGTCTAGGAGTATGAGGACAGATGCACAGCCTTGGTCTGACGCCATTAAAAGGTAATTTACCACCTTCACAAGTGCAGTCTCCGTGTTATGATGGGCTCTAAAACCAGACTGAAGCATTTCATATACATTGTTTGTCTTCAGGAAGGCAGTGAGTTGCTGCGCAACAGCTTTTTCTAACATTTTTGAGAAGAATGGGAGATTCGATATAGGCCAATAGTTTCTTATATTTTCTGGGTCAAGGTTTGGCTTTTTCAAGAGAGGCTTTATTACTGCCACTTTTAGTGAGTTTGCTACACATTCGGTGGCTAAAGAGCCATTTATTATGTTCAACATAGGAGGGCCAAGTTGGTGCCACGATGCTCAATAGAACTATTAGGAGCTGGCAGGTTGAAAAATGCACTAAAATAAGGCCAGTTTTTTTTTCGCAATTACTTCGCAACAACGGCAAGCAGCTGGGAAATATGATCCAATTATGAAATTGGGCTCCACGCCAGATGCAATGAACACATTTTCATCAGTAAAGAACATTGTTTAAAATGTTATGTGTCCAGCCTAGTATCTACACGGATTTCAGAGCACTCTCATCTGAGTGTACCAGAGAGCAGAATAATTTCTTTACGAGCGCTCAACACTCGTTGAATATTGGCGGTGTCAGGAAACGTCGGGAAAAAAAATGTTTCCAGCAGCCCATTTACAGTCACCAAAGCTCTGGTTAACATGGAAACTGCCTTACCAGCTCTACGAGGGCGAGTAAAAAGGTCAGAGTGGTCTCATTTGTGTTCGGAAGTAGCTAGCCAACGTTAGCTTGGGTGCATGACTGCCGTTGTCAGGCCAGAACGCTCAAATCAACCCCACTCCTTGGCCCGAACGCCCAGTGTGTGCTCCAAGAGCGAAATGGTCTGAATTTACAAACTGAATTTTTTCTGAATGGTAACACCATACTCTTAGTCTAATTCATCTAATTCATTTAGCCACATTTCCTAAAATCAATCCCATATACTATGTAATTACAAAGATGCCCTCTGGTTGTCAAACTAGCACTAACTTGCAGTAACAGAAGAAATGGCTGAGAATCAAATGACATGCCACAGAATCCTGCAGTAGCACGTAGGGTGTGCCGCAGTATGACAACTTTTAAAGACGGAGCCACTGTAACAGGTGAAATACTTCCCAAAATAAATTTTAAATGACAGGGGGGTGTAACGGTTCTCGTCTGTCGAAGGAGAAGTGGACCAAAATGCAGCGTGGTGGTTATTCACGTTCTTTAATGAAAGGGAACTCGACATGAAATAACTTACAATACAAAACGACAAACGGAACGTGGAAACCTATACAGCCTATCTGGTGAACAACAAACACAGAGACAGGAACAATCACCCACGAAACACTCAAAGAATATGGCTGCCTAAATATGGTTCCCAATCAGAGACAACGATAAACACCTGCCTCTGATTGAGAACCACTCCAGACAGCCATAGACTATGCTAGATACCCCCACTAAGCCACCCCCACTAAGCCACACACCCAACACCTAACAACACCCCAAGACAAAACACACCACAATAAACCCATGTCACACCCCGGCCTGACCAAATAAATAAAGACAAAACACAATATACTACGACCAGGGCGTGACAGGGGGATTTGTTCATTAGAATTTCATGGTAGTTGTATTATTTAAAAGTGGAACATGAATTGCATCATTCAAGTAAGGAGTGTGTCCTGAAGTTGATGGGTTTATTTTTCACATCCATACTCTCTGGAAGTCACCCTCAGAGTTTTGTCTGCAACACGTGACAACGGAGGGCCCCGGTGTGTCTCTCTCTCTCTCTCTCAAAAACATAAATGACAGAATATTACAAACTTAAGAAGTTTATGCATATGCCTTGATATACTTATACTTATCTTTTAATGGATATTGCTAATCCAAATATCTACATTATGATCAATATAATGATATTGACAATAAGCTCATTATCTACCTAACGGATCCTCCATATCTCCCTTATTTATCTATTTTCTAAATCTCTGCAGTGAAGCTGGACCTTCTGCTCACCCATGCTCCTCCATGACCCTGTTATCATGAGGTCATAGATATGCTGTCAGGCTTAGCCAATTATACCTTCATAAATTAAAGTTAAACTAGAACATAGTGTATTTCCTTTTTGCTTTGGATGGAGCTCATGTCCAAATGTGTTAGTGCAGATAATCTTTCATACAAAGTTTACCTAGATATGGGTACAATAATACATATTCAGCCTTTGAGTTACAACAAATAGCCTCCGGTGTCATGCTAATTGATCAAAAATCCCTGCATGTCTGACAGCTCAGTTTTGAAGAGAGGTAAATAATGCATTTGTTTTATATAATCTGCTGAGCGTGTGAAATCATCAATGAAGAAATGAGCTATTCCCTTGTTTTTAAAATATTATATCAATATGAATGTTTAATTACTCATTTTACTTTATTTTGTGACTTTATTTATGCTAAACTCTGAGAGGTATTGTTCAAATATTGTGGACAGCAGTACATCTCCTCAGATTCTTCTGTCTGTAGTAGGACTCTAGAAGGAATATTACATGTTGTTGTTGTTATGGTGTAACACTCATTTCACATTTTTCATTAAGATCATCTCTAATGGTAAATGTATAAACTTACTCCCACTTGAAGAGTCAAAACGTTTCAGAGCTCATTTAAGGGAATTTGATATCAAACCGATTCTCTTATGACAGTTGACAGATGTTGATGTCTATCCCCTCTCTTCAGTAAAAGTGTTTGCTGAACTCTTGAGTGACTAGAAGGGCTTTTCATCTAGCTAAGTGCCTCTGTTTATGTAATAGGCTTCTTTGTGAATGTGATTTTGTGGTAGATTTAATAAATGGATTATTGTTATTACAATATGCATAAGCCACCTCGGGTAATGGCTTCTTGTCCTCTTCCGGTCCCTGTGGGATGTAAGACAATGGAAAGCTATCCTCTAGCCTGCCTGTTGTTAGCAGAGTATACCAACCCCAAGTCAGATGCAATACATGCTTATGGGGGTGGTTTTCCTCTATGTTATGCTCAATGGGAGACACAAGATGATGATATTACAGTTTTCTAGTAAGACCACACCATTGCACATCACATGACATCACTGTTTGTGCAATACCACAGTGGGCCTATATTAACTTATTTTGATTAGTCAATGTTTGAGCGACTATACTGAAAGTCAAGTTATATTTAGTTCACATGTTGATATGATTAACAACATGTGGGAGGTATGGAGTAATCATAAAATAATTTATTAAAGAAAACTAGCTATTTACATTTTTATTTTTGTTATGTTTACTCACAATCAACTATCTTAAGCACCATAACACACAGTCTTGGGCCCTGGGCGGTCTTAACAAAATGTACATCCTTATGATCAAACCACCTCTTCACAGTAGTGCCATCCTAACCAATATCAGTGTTATCCTACATGTGGGAGCTCTGCATATGCGTGGGAGCCCAGCTCACATTAAAACAATGTGTAAATACACTTTTGCCTAGCTTCTATTACCCAACCCACAGATCTAAGAGCAACCCTCGCCAATCGTTAGAGTATGTGCTTGGTGTTCTAAGGCTATGTTTACACAGGCAGCCCAATTCTAATCTTTTGTCAGCTAATTGTTCTCTTGACCAATCACATCAGATCTTTTCACCTCAGATCTTTTTTAGAGCTGATCTGAATGGTCAAAAGACCAGTCCCTAGAGGGGACGGTGGCTTCGCAGATGATAATGCTGCCATCTTTCTTGACAAAGGGTATTTTATTAAGTGCAACTATTCTGCCTCCAATCAATTCTTCACCTCTTCGTCCGCTCTTACCGACTACAAGCAGCTAGAGGATAATGAAAAAAAAATAGCCACTTAGCCGACGCTCATTGTTGATGTTCGAGTGGTAGCGGGTGTCACATAGCGCGGCTGTCAAATTAAGGACGATTTGCCTGTCAGTGTGAAAAGAATGGCAGTAGAACAGATCAGAAGGGGAAGTGGCATCCCATTATACCGCAAAGTCATCCTGTTGCCGTGGTGATAATTAAACCAGTGCCTTATAGTAATACCTCTCACCTGTTTGGGTTCAGGAAGGAGACACACAGTGAGCTCCCTACTGTAAAGGAAATTGAGAAAATATTCTTAAATAAAGAAATATGACTTCTCTAAAATAACCAGAAACAGTATGGTATCTAAAATAACAACATACAGTATGGTATCTAAAATAACAACATACAGTATGGTATCTAAAATAACCAGATACAGTATAGTATCTACAATAACAACATACAGTATAGTATCTACAATAACAACATACAGTATGGTATCTAAAATAACCAGAAACACTATAGTATCTACAATAACCAGATACACTATAGTATCTACAATAACAACATACAGTATAGTATCTACAATAACAGGATACAGTATAGTATCTACACTAACAACATACAGTATAGTATCTACAATAACAGGATACAGTATAGTATCTACAATAACAGGATACAGTATAGTATCTACAATAACAGGATACAGTATAGTATCTACAATAACAACATACAGTATGTATGGTATCTAAAATAACCAGAAACACTATAGTATCTAAAATAACCAGATACACTATAGTATCTACAATAACAACATACAGTATAGTATCTACAATAACAGGATACAGTATAGTATCTACAATAACAACATACAGTATAGTATCTACAATAACAAGATACAGTACAGTATCTACAATAACAACATACAGTATGGTATCTACAATAGCAGGATACAGTACAGTATCTACAATAACAACATACAGTACGGTATCTAAAATAACCAGATACAGTATAGTATCTACAATAACAAGATACAGTACAGTATCTACAATAACAACATACAGTACGTTATATAAAATAACCAGATACAGTATAGTATCTACAATAGCAAGATACAGTATCGTATCTACAATAACAGGATACAGTACAGTATCTACAATAACAACATACAGTACGGTATCTACAATAGCAAGATACAGTACAGTATCTACAATAACAACATACAGTACAGTATCTACAATAACAGGATACAGTACAGTATCTACAATAACAGGATACAGTACAGTATCTACAATAACAGGATACAGTATAATATCTACAATAACAACATACAGTATGGTATCTAAAATAACAGGATACAGTACAGTATCTACAATAACAGGATAGACTATAATATCTACAGTAACAAGGTACACACTATAGTATCTACAATAACAACATACAGTATGGTATCTAAAATAACAAAATACAGTATGGTATCTACAATAACAGGATACAGTACAGTATCTACAATAACAACATACAGTATAGTATCTACAATAACAACAGACAGTACGGTATATAAAATAACAGGATAGACTATAATATCTACAGTAACAAGGTGCACTATAGTATCTACAATAACAACATACAGTATAGTATCTAAAATAACAGGATAGACTATAATATCTACAGTAACAAGGTACACTATAGTATCTACAATAACAGGATACAGTACAGTATCTACAATAACAGGATAGACTATAATATCTACAGTAACAAGGTACACTATAGTATCTACAATAACAGGATAGAGTACAGTATCTACAATAACAGGATACAGTACAGTATCTACAATAACAGGATAGACTATAATATCTACAGTAACAAGGTACACTATAGTATCTACAATAACAGGATACAGTACAGTATCTACAATAACAGGATAGACTATAATATCTACAGTAACAAGGTACACTATAGTATCTACCATAACAACATACAGTATGGTATCTAAAATAACAGGATACAGGAAAGTATCTACAATAACAGGATAGACTATAATATCTACAATAACAAGATACAGTATCTACAATGATGAGATACAATAAAGTACCAACCAAAAAAAAAGATACAGTATAGTATGTACAATAATGAATTACAGTATAGTAACAAGATACAGTAGCTTTAACAGGAACTTACCGCTTAACATGCCTGCAATATCGGAAGATTAACTTGTAATACACAAAACTGCTTTTATCATTTCTGAATAAGTGTCGGTGACAGCCTAACAATATTAACAATATTCATGCCCGATCTTGGTCTTGGAGCCTTTGCAAGTATTTTACAACAACTGTTGTAGCTGCTATTTGCTAATGACATGCCCGTCACTGGAGACACACACACACACACACACATATCTCCCTAACAGCTGTAGTTAATGTATTCTCCACACAGTAACATCGTGACAGACAGGAATACAGCAGTTCATTGTCTAAATGCCTGCAGCAGTGTAAGTAAGTGATGGCTGATTCTGTTCTGCAGTGTTGGTGCTTGGGAGAGCATTCAGCTCCTGGCTGTAGATTCTGTAGCTGGCTGAAGCAGGTTCCTAGGGTCCTGTCTTAATGTATCAAGGTTTGTCAGACAGTGTACAGTGATGTGGTTTGCTGGCTCATTAACGACTTCAGTGCTGATGAATTAGGAGAAACTGGAGTTGTTAGATTTTGAGTAAAGGTATCTGCTGAAGTTGGGCTTTTTAAACACTTTTTCCACAACACTGTTGACATAGTTTTTGGAAAACCAGTGCTGAAAAACAATATTTTTCTTTACAATGTTTTAACACTGTAACACTTGGACAACTGTAATGGAGAAGGAATGATCTGCATAACATCATTTTAACATCCATCAATCAATCACATTAATTTTATAAAGTCCCTTTTACATCAGCAGCTGTCACTATGTGCTTCTACAGATAGCCAGCCTAAACCCCCAAAGAGCAAAAAAATGCAGACATGTAAGCACATAGGTTAGGAAAAACTGCCTAGAAAGGCAGGAACCTAGAGAGGAACCAGGCTCTGAGGGGTGACCAGTCCTCTTCTGGCTGTGCCGGGTGGAGATTATAAGAGTACATGGCCATTAAGTCTAGATCATTCTTCAAGCTGTTCAAACTTTCATAGATGACCAGCAGGTTCAAATAATATAAACAGTGGTTGTAGAGGGTGCAACCAGTCAGCACCTTAGGAGTAAAGGTCAGTTTTTTTTACCTTTAATTAACTAGGCAAGTCAGTTAAGAAGAAATTCTTATTTTCAATGACGGCCTTGGACCAGTGGGTTAACTGCCTGTTCAGAGGCAGAACGACAGATTTGTACCTTGTCAGCTCAGGGGTTTGAACTTGCAAACTTCTGGTTACTAGTCCAACGCTCTAACCACTAGGCTACCCTGCCGCCCCAAGTTTCCCCAAGTTGGCTTGTCGCAGCCGAGTGTTCAGAGGTCGAGACAGCAAGTGTGCGAAAGAAAGCGAGAGAAATCTGTGGTGGTAGTCAAAGTCGTTTTAAACTGTATTGCAGTTGATTGGTCAAGATGACATCCACACAAGCATTATACTCCAATTTCTACCTCAACATAGTGAAAAAAACAATAGCCTAAATGTAGGCACATTTTGAAGTTTCAGGAAATTTCCCCATGTCATCTTTCCCCGACTCGTTTCCATGGCATTTCCATGAATTTGGTTGAGTTCCACTGACCTCATTACTGCATCTATGTACACTAAGGTTTCTTAATTTCCCTTTCCCACAATCTTGATTCCCTTTCCGATTTCATAGATAATCTTATAATAGATGTTCAACATTTGTACCAAAAAATTATCAAACCAGCTTAATAGAATCTGATGTAAAGCAATGAACACCAGAGAAAACTATTCAAACGAATAAAATATCTAAATAAGCACACAAACTGTAACAAATGTAGCAAAAACCCAATTGCTTTCCTTACAAACCTGCAGCAGTACAGAAAAGTATATTTTCAAAAATTGCCTCTGAAGGATGACTGAAGAACTTAGCACTGTTGAATGATCAACGACCAAGGCGGAAATGCCAATGTGTGTTTCCCACTCATAGAGCAAAAGGAGCTTCGAGGCTCATGGGATGAATGGTTGTAATCCACTGCTATAATTGCCTTACATGTCGAAACAATGTCTTTCTGAAGAAATTCAGGAGAAATAAAAGGAATTATTCACGTGGATGAACTCTCAGTGACCTTTTAGCTCAGCTAGTTCAACTTTGTCTGCCAGAGGAGTCACCTTAGGAACTGGTGTTGGCAGAGATGGCACAAAGAAAAAACAATTTAATATTTCCGTTATCTGTCACTACGTTAATCTTGTTTTCTTTTAATAAGTAATTGAACAAAGCCCGCGTGACATTAAGAACATCAAAGTGAGTTGTCAACAACAAACAAAATATGGACAGTCAGATGAGTGAGGATGATGCAATTATCGTTCAACAAAACAAAGTGTTGCTTTGTTATGTCCTGTCAGGAAGAATGCCTCTGTGGATGGAGCTTCATGCATCATAACAACGTTAGATTGTCGCTACTGCAACAACTTGCTTTGACAACTGCGATAACACTCCTATTAAAATGTAACTCCACACTCGTTACAATGTAACAAGGGACTACAGACACAGAAGCTCCACCCCTTTCCTTTACTACTGAACACACTGATGTACACGATCATGGGGAACACTTTCCTTCTGCAACATTCTCTAAACATCCCCGTCCTACTCTCCTCTCACTCTCCTGTGTGTCATCACATGCCGACTGCAGGCACGGCAATGTGGGATAGCTCGGCATGGTGCATTCGGTGCTTAACCATCCATCCATCTCCGCTTACCTCCAGACTGGCTACACCTGCTGCCAGGGGACCTGTCCGTGCCTTCAAGCTGCTGGCTGACTGAAACTCCTGCTCCTACTCTTGCTGATGACAGCTTTCGGAGGACTGCATTGCACAGCAGTGTAGTGGGGGAAACTAGCTACTTGCTAGCATGTACACTGTTGTGTGTACAGTATTTCACTACACTTGGGAATTCAAGTGGTGGAACTTGACTCAGTTTGTTTCTAACTTCTAAATGAAGCTGATGAAATGTGTTGACAGTGGGATAATTTGATAAGACTCATATGGATGGGATGGTGGTTTAAAATCATTGTATCGCGTAGTTTTTACTCCAGACACCTTATCAGATGAGTGGAAAGTCAACACAAAGTTGATTTATTCTGTCTTTGTATGGAGATATTGTTTGAGAGATAATGTTTGAGGAGATTACCATGAAACTCTATGAGAGTTGATATGCTTTACAGAGATAGAGCACTCTATGAATAGAAAGGACTTGATAAACTATCAAACTGCAAAATACCCCCAAGATACTTGTCCTTGACACGCTGATGGGCCTTGTACAATATACTCATCAGTAATAACAATTTGACATCGACAACAATGTGGGATCATCTTGATGAGTCAGACAAAAATGATATCCACGGATCATAAATGGTTGATTCCTCTTTTCTCGTTACATTCAAAGGGCAAACATTAGAAATAATCCCATGATGTTTATGGCTAGTGTCGTCTGTTACAAACAGTTTAACCTGGAGATGCAGGTAAAAATGACCACCAATGATGTGTTTTATTTAATTTCAAGCAGGGGTGGCGTTGTGTTAACCTGGTTTGATATTTAGAAAATGATGCCCATCTTTAACAGTTAAACCCTTTGTACAAGTCAGATACATTGTATAGCCATAAATTAACCAAATGAAGAATATGCGAGTCTGTATATATACTGTATGTAAAAATGACTGAGCTCTTTCAATGAATAGAAAATAACTATTTACAATACTTGCTTATCTACAACACATACATCTCGTCCTTAGTAATAACATGCACAAGTCAAGGACATCATTAAAAAAAGTTGATCTCTTCCTATAAGTAACATCTTGCTTTTTAAGCAGAGAAGTGCGAGTTCCATCATTCCACAATCCCTTTTCTGGGTTTTATCATCGCCACTAGGAGTGTGCAAATGGATCCCGGGAAGGTGAGAGCGGTGGTGGATTAGCCCCAGCCTACTTCCAGGGTACAACTGCAATGCGTCCTGGGGTTCGTCAACTTCTATCGCCCCCTTTGTGAAGATGGTGTTGGAAGGCGTTCTACGCATTCATTGGGTTGTCGGCCAGCTTGTCCTCTGGGTTCCACCCCTAGTCCAATGGCCAGTTGGAGCGAGCCAACCAGAATCTTGAGACTACTCTGCCATACCTGGTCTCCACCAAACCCACCTCCTGGAGCCAGCAGCTGGTGTGGGTCGAGTATGCACACATCACCATTCCCTGCTCTGCCACGGGCCTATCTCCGATTGACTGTTCCCTGGGGTATCAGCCCCCGCTCTTCCCTGAGCAGGAGGAAAAGGTTGGTGTACCTTCTGCCCAGATGTTTGTCCGCCGCTGTCGTCGCACCTGGAGGAGAGCCCAGTTGGACCTCCTCAAAACCACATCCAGGTGTCAATGGCGGATTGCCATCGTCTCGGGCAGAAGGTATGGCTATACCCACCGGGTGGAATCTTACACACTCTCCCCCTGGTTCAACAGCCCATTTCCCATCGCCAAGATTATTAGCCCCTCTGCTGTTCATCTTCTGTTGCCCCATACCCTTCATATACATATACATTTTTTTTTATATATATATTTTTATATATATATATATATATATTTGGAATAATGATAATTAAAACAATACTGAATGAACAAGGAACACCTTTATTTTATTTAATATAATACATCAATCAAATCAATTCAGTCTCAAATAAATAATGAAACATGCTCAATTTGGTTTAAATAATACAAAAACAAAGTGTTGGAGGAGTTAAGTAAAAGTGCAATATGTGCCATGTAAAAAAGCTAACGTTTAAGTTCCTTGTTCAGAACGTGAGAACATATGAAAGCTGGTGGTTCCTTTTAACACGAGTCTTCAATATTCCCAGGTAGGAAGTTTTAGGTTGTCGTTGTTATAGGACTATTTCTCTCTATACCATTTGTATTTCATATACGTTTGACTATTGGATGTTCTAATAGACACTTTAGTATTGCCAGCCAAATCTCAGGAGTTAATAGGCTTGAAGTCATAAACAGCGCAACGCTTGAAGCATTGCGAAGAGCTGCTGGCGAACACAGGAAAGTGCTGTTTGAATGAATGCTTACGAGCCTGCTGCTGCCTACCACCGCTCAGTCAGACTGCTCTATCAAATCATAGACTTAATTATAATATAATAACACACATAAATATGAGCCTTAGGTCATTAATATGGTAAAATCTGTAAACTATCATTTTGAAAACAAAACGTTTATTCTTTCAGTGAAATACGGAACCGTTCCATATTTTATCTAACGGGTGGCCTATATATTGCTGCCTCTAATTGGGAACCACATTAGCACCAACATAGAAATAGATATACTAGATCACCCCCTAGTCACGCCCTGACCTACTACACCATAGAGAACCAAGGGCTCTCTATGGTCAGGGCGTGACACCTAGTTAATATTGCTTGCTAACATGAATTTATTTTAACTAAATATGCAGGTTTAAACATATATACTTCTGTTATGATTTTAAGAAAGGCATTGATGTTTATGGTTAGGTACATTCGTGCAACGATTGTGCTTTTTTTGCAAATGTGCTTTTGTTAAATCATCCCCCGTTTGACGAAGTAGGCTGTGATTCAATGATAAATTAACAGGCACCACATCCATTATATGCAACGCAGGACAAGCTAGATAAACTAGTAATATTATCAGCCATGTGTAGTTAACTACTGATTATATTAAGATTGATTGTTTTTTATAAGATAAGTTTAAGGATAGCTAGCACCTTACCTTGGCTCCTTGCTGCACTCGCATAACAGGTAGTTAGCCTGCCACGCAGTCTCCTCGTGGAGTGCAATGTAATCGGCTATAACCGGTGTCCAAAAATGATGATTACTGATTGTTATGAAAACTTGAAATTGGCCCTAATTAATCGGCCAATCCGATTAATGGGTGGCTACTTTGAAGGATCTAATATGTCAAATACATTTTGATTTGTTTAACACTTTTTTGGTGACTACGTGTTTCCATATATGTTTTTTCATAGTTTTGATATCTTTACTATTATTCTACAATGTAGAAAATAGTCAAAAAATATATAGAAAACCCTTAAATGAGTAGGTGTGTCCAAACGTTTGACTGGTACTGTATATTAAAATATGTTATGTCTGGTTATGACATCTATGTAGGTGAGTCAACTACCACAGAAGGCAAACCAATCCATTCTACTTGCAATAATAGTATGATAAATAACATTTTTCTACCATTGTAATTGTGCTCACATTGATGTAAAACATGTGCCTCGCCCAATGCTCTGTTGCTGATGACTGGGTTGAATGCAGGAGAAGGACAAAATACCCTCTTTGGAACTTATGACTGACATATGGTCACTTACGTGATAGACGAATATGGCTTATATTATTCCTCTTACAACAGCAAAACAATTCTATATTTTGGAATCAAAGTTTGTTTGTTCACAACATTATATACATGTATACTTAGTGTGCTAACTGTTAACATTAGCTAGCCTACCATAGCTAGCTAGTTGTTGTTAGTTGTCCATGGGTTTTTCATACATTTAACTCACAAAACTCTTTTAGAATTAATTTGTACAAGTAGCACTATTATATAGAGAGTCAGTCAGATGCATTGTTGATGCAACAACAGCACATTAGTTGTTTTGAACACCACCATATTTAGTGGTAGGGAAGCTAACCTTAGCTAAACAAACACTACTATAACTCGATGGTTGCTAACATTTAAGTAGCTAGCTACATGAATAGCTGAGAGATAGTTTAGAATGTATTTTTGTTGAGAAAACGGGATTAATACGTATTTGAGAATGTGTGAAAGTGTTTGATGTTGCCATAATACACTATAATTGGTGTGTTGTTTATGTTTTTAGCTTTCTTTAGTGGCGTCACTGCATTGTAGCATTCTGTTCATCTGCTGCATCCAAGGGAAAGGAAAAAACAAATTTGAATAAATAATACAATTCAGAAGTTAAATACTTTGATGTTCTTGAAGTTACTTTATTTTCATCGATTTACGAATAACTCACAGAATAAAACACACTGTCATGAAGTATTATGACCATCCTGTTTGACTTTACATGGACTAAGAAGATACACTTCATGACACTAGAAAATGTAATATAACATAAACATACTGTTTACAAGTTGGCTACGGTGTAATGGAATGATTTGCTTTGTGTGGTAGGTTTTGTGGGATTTGACACTCTTATGTGGATGTCATAACCGGCCATAACGTAATATGTCACAACAGGTCTAATTATATGTGCCATGACCATGTTCTGACCACATAATGACCGTTTGTTGTTTTTTCTGTTATGACCTACTATGACATGGTTATGACCGTGTCATGTGTTATGACCCTAGGTGTCAAATAAAATGTTACCCTTTTCTCAACCCAATCTCATTCTCCATGTTATCGCGAAAGTGTATTTATGTCTTGATGGGGAAAGCACGTCTTCAAAATAGCTACTACTAAATGTTTTGCTTTATAATGGCCTTCATCCACTTTAGATTAGCAGCGAGGCACGAGTTCCAACCAGCAATAAGTGTCCATTTTAAAAGCCACAAATGTTTTATAGGTTCTCTACGGGGCTATCGGCGGACAATAGAGTGGCGTAGTAGGCAAGTCACATACACTTGAAGCACATCAATTATCATGCCTTAAAATCACTATTTGAGTAGTAAAGTAGTGGACAAATAGAGAGAAAAGGAATGACTTGCAATGAGGGGAAAGAGGTATAGAAGGAATGGTAGGGGGAAGGGGATAGGATGCAGTTAGCCCCTGTAAAAATCAAGACACTTAGACTATGTTTGTTCTCTTTGCGATTACTAATTAGTCTAAAAAGCCTTCTTGAGTAAACCTGGCATTTTATGTTCCCCAAACTCATTGGCTGAAGTGAAAATAAGATCTGGGATGAGGGAGGAAAGTAGGTGAGTGAGACAGTCAGATGAGTGAGCGTTTGAGAGAATTTTGTCCATGCCAAAATTTGGCTGAGAAACCACCTCTCCAGGGCTGTAATCTTGTCGCTTTAATATTTAAACAGCAAACATTTTTGGAGTGGCTTCCTCACAATCTTACTGTATGCAAAGCTAAATAAATAAGATGAAACAGTTGTCAATTACAAATTACAATTGTAAAAACACCATGAAGTGGTTTCTGTTTTCATTCGTCGAGAACTTGACGATATTGGGTTATTCTATCTTCATAACTCCTTCCATAGTGCATTATTTCCAACAATGTTGTTATAAATAGGTTATGATGATTCACCTATACCTATGATTTTATTCTGTGAGGTAACGTACAGTCGTCACCCAGGAAAGGAATGGGGGGAGAGAAAGGGATGCCATTTGCCCACCACAGAAGAAGTGCACTCTCTTGGGAAAAAAGAGGACATGTTAACCTCTTGCACCACACTGAGAGGTGCATTAACAGCTGGTGGTGAAACCAGGGGGGGCTTCCGCGAAACATACTAAAATATCTGAATTTGCCAAAAGTCACTGTCTTGAACCTGAGAGGGAACCTTCGGCCATCTTCCATGTTCCGCAGGTTGGAGGAAAGAAAACGCTGGAAAAAACAGAAGGAATGACTTCTCAAATAACTTAAAATAGCCTATATTACTGAACTCCCCATTCAAACCTCTATTAGGCGGTGGATTGGAATCAGCCTAGGAGCAAAAGTCATAGAGCTGTACTGCAGTACGGCAACATTGCAGTTTAATGGACCTTGACTATAATTGCGATGTTGATGCCCCTTCTCATCTTGGCTTTATTGTGTGGAGTTGTTTACCTTGACATGGAATATGTTTGAACTTGAAGGTGAACTGAATGCGAACAGCAGAAAAATACAAATAAATGAATACAAAAATTCTAATAACACTTTGTATGGCGGTTGTTGCACAATATCAAGGTTTTGAACCCCAAGTCAACTCTAGCAGTACATGGATGAATAGGCCTTAATATGATTTCCATTTAGAGAAAGGGTGAAAGAGATGAAAGGAGGGATGATTAAACTGTATGAGGAGCAGCATATGACACATGAACTAGTGTTCATAAACTCAATAGATACCGTATAATGTGTGCAGGTCCTAAAAGGTTGTATAACGAAACGTTTTGTATGAAAAGAGGTGCTGTAACAGTCTATTGAGGCTAGCAATTAATAGCTCAAGCTTTCTAGATCTGAGTGAGCCCCTCAGTTCAACACAATTCAATTGGCTGGTGCTATACTGCCATGAACGTAATATGTGGATCCCAGGTGACAAAATGCACTTTATCGCCCACAAAGCCACACCCTGGCCTCACACTGAGCTCCCTCCAATGACTTTCAGCCTACCTCGCCCAAGTTGCCTCATGTCAAATCCACGTTGGAGTTGGTGAAGACAAAGGGAGACCACAAGTCGCACGCTATAGGGATAAATCTCCACGCAAAGTGGAAGAATAACACACAGATTGACTAACTGAGGAAAGATTGAGGCAACAGAAGCGGTCAAATTTTCGAACTCTCGGCTGACAAACTACAATATGAATTAGCTAATAGCAATTACTAATAATTAATCACATCACAGGTGAGCTCACCGTTGATCAAAATAATTGAGTAAAACACTTTCTAGAAGAAGAAAGTAATCCGACGATGATCAGTTTCAGTGCGCAGCCATGCTTTTTTCCCTCACAGAAAGCAGAGATAATAAGAGAAGTCAAGATGAGTTTGGTCTGTTTATAGTATGCATGTTGAAGGGGTGTGTTGTCTACCATCGTTCACATCCCAGCATTCACTTCCTGAAGTTCTCAAAAATGAGAGAACCCTTGCTCACCTCATTTTGTTATAGCATCTTTGGTCTGACAGACGATTACGTGAAACCCAGAATGCATTGTATGTCAACAAACCTGGCTCCACACACATAGCTGTAATTAGCTTAGCACATCATAATCAGTACAACCTTCAAAAAAGTATTCTACACACACACTATGTGCCCATTACAATCTATGCAAGAATCAGAATGCATGATTTATCACCGGTAATTGAAAAGACATGAGAATAATTTAGTAAATATATCAATAATTACCACACAAAACATTTTCTGGTAGTGATTTATTGATACAAATGGAGCGTGCAGGCAGTCAATCACGTAACCTCTCACTCCCACTCTGAGCCATTCAGTGTTGTTGTTTATGTATGTAGCTAGTGAGCTGTAGCATTTGTAATGTCTTTCAAAAGGAGACAACTCACAAATGCGGAAATTCTGGAGATTTAAATAAATTCTGACAATGAGTCTGAAAGTCAGGAATGAGATTCTGACAGTGAGGAGCTGCCCCCCCCCCCCAGCCCATGAGAACCCCGAATCTGAGGACCCGTTGACTGACAAAGTCCCAGTTCCCTTTGAAGATGCTGGTGGTGATAGAGACAGACCGACTGTGGATGAAGTACAGGAGTTCTGTGGTAGCTGGAAGGCCGCCAGCCATTTCACCCCTCCTGGCCCTGCTGTTAGCTTTGATGACTCCCAGTCTGGAGTGCAACGCCCCTTGCCATTTCCGTCTGAGGCAGAGTGCTTCAATTTTTTTATGACAGAGGAGCTGGTGGAAGACATAGCAGAGACCAATCGTCATGCCTTGGAGCTACAGGAGAAGAGAGAGCCAATAGTGGGGGGGACAACCATAATTACTGAAATGTATATCTTCCTGGTGACAGTCCTTCTCATGGGGATAGTAAAGAACTCCCCCCAGTGAGCTACAGTAGAAACGGTATAACACGACATACAGAAACAATTATACTGTAATAAGGCACTTACTTTGATAGAAACGCAGTCTGGATTTGAGCATAGGAGAGGCGCTGCTCCTTACAGCTGCGCAACTTGGGAGTAATAAAGCCAGGGTAGCTTCAAAATACACTACATGCTAATACTTCTCTGACGCAATTAGCATTGTTTTTCAGAGCTAATAAAAGAATGTAGCCAGCTACCGAAGCATTGAGTATAACACAATAAAGGTTATGAAATGAGTAATGTTACTTCGTGTGTCTGCGGTTATAAGGAATATACACAAAAATATTATGCTACAGTAGAAATGACATAACAGACATGCAGAAACTATTATGACGTAATAAGGCACTTACTTTGATAGAAACGCACACATCGCCAAAGTTATTATTGGTAACAAAAATGTCAGGATTTGGCCAGGGTTGTTCCGGGTTTTGGTCACTAGATGCCCCCATTGTGCTTTTTGACCTTATGTTTTTTCCCTTGATTCCCATTATTATTTGCACCTGTGCCTCGTTTCCCCTGATTGTATTTAAACCCTTAGTTTCCCTCAGTTCTGTGCTCTGTGTTTGTATGTTAGCACCCAGCCCTAGTGTTCTGTTTATTCTTGTCGATTCCGGTGGACGCTCTTGTGGAATTCTGTTTTTGTTTTTTGAGTATCTCTTGAGGTTTTTTTTGTGCTATACCTACCACCTTTTGGATTTGCCATTTTGTATTGAAGGACTTCTCCTTTTTTACTTTATTAAATACACCGTCTTAAGTACTGCTGTGTCTGCCTTATCTTCTGGGTTCTGCTGACTATTCGTGGCTCAGTTGGTTAAGTGACTGTTTCTCACTCCGGAGACCCAGGTTCGTAACCGGGTCCTGACAGAAACACAGAGCCAAAAATGAACCCAGAGGCAGCCAGTTCCCAGGACCTTTTTGCCATGCTGTCCCACCACCAGGAGACTGTCCAACGCCACGAAGCCGCCCTGGTTCAGCAAGAGGCCTTAATGGCTAGACATTCTCATCTTCTGTCGGAGATGCTGACTTCCATTAAGCAAATATCTGATCGTCTTACCCCGGCAACAGTTCCCGTCCCAGTACCTCAGATTCACGTACCCATGGCAGTTAACCCCCTGGCTGAACCTCGTCTTCCACCTCCCCAACGGTTCTCAGGTGATCCAAGTGCTTGT